>NC_044306.2:205252400-205565117 GCF_007474595.2 Lynx canadensis | reverse complement strand
CGGCGCCCGGACCCGCGCCTGCGCAGGCGGACACCTCTCACGCGACACCCGGATCCCGCCAGTGGTTCGCAGTTGCGCGGGGCGGCCGGGCCAGCGCGCGGCAGTGCTCAGGGGCCCGAGGGTGGGGTTGGGAACCAAGGCCTTCCTCCCCTGGGTGTCTCCGCCAGCCGTGCGTGGACGACCCCGTTCGCTGTGTCTTCGCACGCGTGGGCCCTGCCTCACCCGGAGTACCCACAGGCCCCGGCCCCTGCCCCTGCCCTCAGCTCAGATGGGGACCTCATGAGGGTCCGGGCCAGCAATAGCCACTGCCTGCATGACCCCCTCCCCATGCTGAAGTTGCTGCCCTGCCTGTTCGCAGATGGCGCCCCCTCCCATCAGCTCCCCAGTGGGAAGCCTGAGGGGCCAGCATCCCTCCCTCTGGGCCCTGGCCTCTTGCTCCCGTGGGGGGGGGGGATGGAGATTTCGTGACCGCTCAGAGGCCTCCTGGACTCCTTCCTGGTAGGAAAGACCCGCCCCTACCGCACTCCCAGGGAAAGGAATGAGTTCCACCCGCCAGCCCTGCCCGGAAGGCTGGCTACGAAGGGGCGACCCCAGCACGCACAGCTTTGTTTTGTCCAGGTGGCGCTGGGGAGGTGTAGGGGACGTGTCCATGAAGGTCGCCCTGACCCCATTTCCTGCCAGCACTCTGGGGTCCTTCTTCTGTGGGCCTGACCGCAGACTGCAATGCCCACGGCCAAGCTGGCAGCTGTGGGCCAAGGGGCTTCTTGGGGGGCCCACCTGGTCCGCACCGTGCCTTCCTGGGTGGTTCTCCAGCCAGGCACCCACCCGGGCGGGATAAGAATGAGCTGCAGGGAGGGACTGGCCAGGGGTGTAGGGAAGAGTAGAGCCCCAGGGTCCCAGAGGAGCAGAAAAACAGGGTGGGGGACACAGCCGGGGGAGAATAATGTCCCAGGAGAGGGCGTAGTGACCACAAATGCTACGAAGGAAACGGCTGGATGTGTGCAGGGCTTGTGGAGGGAGGGACAGAGAGGGTTACACTGCCCTGGTTGGCTGAGGGGGTCCAGGTGCGGACAGCAGAGGGAGAGGGAGGGCAGTGCCAGAGTCGGGGTCCTGAGAAGGCAGAGGATGCCGGCCCTCAATCCCAGGAGGGGGCTTCGTTTGTCCAGAAACTTCACAGAGCACCCGCTGCACATCCCAAGCACTGGGCTGGCACGTCTGCCCTCCTGGAGCTGAGTTCTGGGGGGGACCGACAACAAACTGAAAAATAGCCTGGAAATGACAGTTTGTGTCTTGGTGCCACCTGTCGTCGGAGGGAGCCAGGACTGAGTGCCCGGGAGGGGCAGGCCTGGGGCGGCAGGAAGGCGCCCCAGCAGAGGAAACAAAGGGCTCACAGGCCCTGGTCCTCTCCTGGTCTCCTCGTCCCCCCCCCCCCCCGTTCTGGCTTCAGCCCACCCAGCTCCCCAAACCGGCCCTCAGCCAGGTGGCAGGTCATAGGTGAGGGCCGGGCCAGGGAGCCAGGCCCCAGAACCGACCTGCCTCTTGGCCCCGAGGGGACTACGACCCACGTGCCTGTGAGAAGGCGGAGATTTCTACGGAAGACCGCTCCACGGGATCTAGACTACCGCTGACTTCTCAGGAAACAGGACTGAAGGATAGATCTCTCTCCGTTCGTGACCAAGTGGAGGGCGGGGGCAACACCGTGAGAAAGGAAATCGCGTGTGTCCGGCTCTGCAGAGCCACAACTGTGCTCTCTGACACAGCATGCCTGTGAACGTGGCAGACACACGCTTCCACCAACCTTGCCCCCAGCCTCTTGGAACACCTTCCAAAATAGTCGCCAGCTTCTGGCTGACGCTGAAACAGTCTCTTCCTGGAACAGGGTGCCCCTCGAGGATCTGGGGGGCCCGCTCCACGTCCACGCTCCTGGGGATAGCTTCGGGTCCACAGGCTGTCTCTCTCCCCTTCCCCCCCTGCTGGCTTGGTCGGCTCAGGCGCCGTAGCACAACACCACGGGCTCGGGGGCTCCAACAGCACACTTGACTTTTCATGGTTCTGGAGGCTGGAGGTCCAAGACCAGGGGCCGCACGGTCAGGTCCTGGTGAAGGCTCTCTTCCTGACATGCAGACTGTGGCCTTCCCGCTGTGACTCCCTACGTGGCAGGAGAGAGAGTGCAAGCACGCTGCCCGGTGTCTATAAGGGCACTTAACCCCATCCCACGTGATTCACCCTCAGAGGCCCTGCCTCCAAATACCAACCCATGGGGGTTGGAGTTTTGACACGCGAATTCTCTCCCTGGAGAACAACCGTCTGCTGTCGAAGCCACCCAGCTTGTGGGGCTGTTACAGGAACCCCGTCAAACCAGGCACAGAAATGGGCCCGCTGCACGTTATTTGGTGACCGCCTTCTAAACCTGTTTTATTTTGAGCTCCGCTCGTGGGCCTCCTTGTTGCTGGTGCACACTCGCACAGAAACGGCTGTCCTACTGCAGCTGTCACGGTGCCTTGTCTCTGCTGCTAACGGGCTTGCGCACCGGTGCCAGACCTCGGCTGCTGTGTGAAATCCCTGCAGGAGCTCCGATCCACGGGTTTGAGATCCACGGGTTTGGGTGCCACGGGTACACACGCCCGCGGGAATGACACTGCTCGGCCGTGAGACGTGCCATGTTCACCTTGGAAGATAATCCTGGACAAGAATAAGTCTGCACAGAAGTAAAAACGTCCACGTCCGCCAGCGGGTAGATTTCTCCGTGTTGCCCGTTTGTGACAACCCCAGACACTAACGGCTTCCACCGTCTCCACCTTTCTGGGAGGAGTGCAGAGGAACTGGCTGGTTTCCGCTCCTGCCCTTGGTGGTGAGGAAGGCCTTTCCCTCGTCCCGGACTCCTCCGCCCCCGCAGCCCTGCTCTTCGGTATCCGGATCATTGTGTTTCGAGCACCTTCTTCTTATTGGCTCGTAGTTCTTCACATGTTTATTATTTTGCCGGCTACAGTCCGTTGGTGGCGTCCGCGGCCGCCGGGCTCCGTCCACGCGGGAACACCGGCTCCCGGGGAAACGCAGGGTCGGCTCCCCGGGAGCGTCGGGTCACGTTTTCATCCGCGGCTCAGCACGGAGCCGTGTCCGGTGCGTACTTCCGTCTGAAGACACTTTATCTAACATGTGGTCGATCCGTTCACACAGAGTCCCCACGCCGGCGTCAGCGGACCTCGCGCCCCGACGGAGCCCACCTGACACGGGGTCTCCTCCGCGGGCACATCTCGGCCTCTGGGGGGACTCGAGCGGCACGCGGCAGGGGCGGGGGGCCGTGTCAAGCCGTGGAGTCACCAACAGAAAGCACAAAACTGCGGGGGGACGTCGCGCTAGACGGACAGCGAAAAGGACCCGTGTTTACAGCGTGAGCCGAAGCGAGGAGACGGGGCGTGGCCTCCTGCCGCCTCCGTCCGGGCCGCGACGTGCCTGTCCCGACACTGGTTCCTCGCTGCTCTGTGCGGTCCCCGGATGACCGGAAAGCGCCGGCACGGTTAGTCGTGGGGTTACCAGTGAGCGTCCGCGGGCAGGTGAATCGTGACTGGAGCGTCCGCGAATATCGAAGCTTGACCGCGTCAGCTCCGCCTCCCCCGCGCCAGGATGGGCTCGTCACTCCTTCACTGGTGGCTGTGGGTGAGTAGGCCTTCTTAAGTTTTCGCCTCGTCCCACGGACGAGCCTTTTCTTTCTGGTGAGGGCCTTTGTGTTCTGTTCAAGCACCCGCCTGCCCTCAGGCCACGGAGATGCTGCTGGCTCCGGAAGCGTTTGCCTCTCCCGAGGCGGCAGGCCGGCCCCTGCCCGGGCAGTGTGGGCGAGGCAGGGTCCCCTGACCGCCCCCTGGGGAGCATGGTGCTGAGCCTGTCCGGGTCTGGGACAGCCCCTCCCTTTAGGAAAGAATGCAAATTATGATACAAGTAGATACGTATCTATTCAGAATGAGAGAAAAAATAATACTCTTTTAAAAAATTGACAATAGCACAAACATCCCCAAATCCAGAAAGTACAATTTTTATTCATAACTGCATGGCACTCCACTATGATACATTTATCATCTACATTTTTTATTGTCTCTTCCTTTTTCTGTGTTTATTTTTTATTTCTGAGAGAGAGAGCACGAGCAGGGGAGGGGCAGAGGGGGAGGGCAGAGGATCTGAAGCGGGCTCCGTACTGACAGCGGTAAGCCTGATGAGAGGCTCGAACTCACAACTGTGAGATCGTGACCTGAGCCGAAGTCAGATGCTCGACTGACGGAGCCCCCCACGTGCTTCTATTGTCTCATAACAACTTTGAGATATACTTTCCGAGGACAAAAGAGAAGGAGAACTCAGTGTCTCTAACGCAGCAGATTGAAAACAAAATGATGACTTCTCTTTTACAAAAGTCCTCACTTGACAACTCATTACTCGCAGCTCATATCCATTGTTACGACCACAAATTTGGAGAGAACTTTGACAAGTTTCATTTACAAGCTGGAATGTCTTGGGACAGTGCACTTTCTTGTGTTGTGACTAATCTCAAAAGCCCTTACGGATCCGATGAACCGCCTTCCATCATGTCCTCGCCCCACTGGCTGTCAGGGTTCTACGTTATCTTGATGTCAACATTTCCTGTTAAATCAGCGGAACGTTTAATCCCGCTCCAAAAGTCCGTGTGATTCACTCCTTTTGGTTAATTGCCAGGGTGTTCCTGGAAGTGTTTTCTGTGCCAGGGTATCTGGCATTAACTTTGCTGTGCGAGGAAGCGACTAGGAAGGACATACATATACTCCGCTAAACCCCGACTCGTGTTTTCACAGCTCAGCTTCCCCTTGACCGGATCCTGAAAAGCCCCCCCCCCCCCCGAACCACCCCGGTGACAGGGGAAGTGACCGGGGAGCTTGAGGCAGTGTGGGAACTGCTGTGCTCATAGTATCTCCCTTTAGCAAGCTTTCCAAAATCATACGACCATATGACCAAGGCCCTGTGTGAAGCCATGCCGTTGTGTGGACCTGCTGTGCCCCTGTGGTGCCTGTCCGTCTTTGGCCCGTGCCACGCTGCCTCCCGTGGTGGCTCCACAGTCCAGATCTGATAGCAGAAGCCCGCTGCGTGTGCTCAAGGGGTGGGCGGGACCACGCCCCCACAGAGGAGACGGCGGGCCTTCGCCACCTTCTAGAGCTGTGTTCCTTGCGTTCCTGTGCTCATGACCCCTTCCTCCGTCATCAAAGTATGGCATCTTTGCTCTGAAATTTGTTCCCGGGATTCGTTTTAATCAGATACGATAAGGGGACAGAAATGGAAACAACTGCCCTTCACTGGGGTTCTCGCGGGAAGGGACGGGTGGGCAGCAGGCTCAGGGAGTAAGTTTAGGATTGGGTAGTTTGAACCATTTCGTCAGGCCTAGGCTACAGCGGTGGTCCCTGGGTGTCCGGCATCTGGCCGTGGGGTGACTTTGGGGGAGGGGTTGTTGGTTTGGCGCGTGAGAGAGATGAAGGGCGTGTGGGGGTGCGGGCTTGGCTTGGTCCGTCTGCAGCGAAGGCCCTCTCCAGGAACTGACTAGCCCCAGGAGGGGCACCCTCTCCAGGCCCAAGGCCCAAATGCCAGAGCATCGAGAATGGAGAAAGTAAGCAAAAACAGTCAGGGGGAAAAAGGTTTTACCTGCCCAGAGATACAAGCCAGATTTTGTTTACGAGAAAAGGGGCACCTGGGGGGCTCCGTCGGTTAAGCATCCAACTTCGCCTCAGGTCACGATCTCACGGTTCGTGGGTTCGAGCCCCGCGTCGGGCTCTGTGCTGACGGCTCGGAGCCCGGAGCCTGCTTCGGATTCTGTGTCTCCCTCTCTCTCTGTCCCTCTCCCCTCCCCTGCTTGCCCTCTGTCTCTGTCTCTTTCTCAAGGATAAATAAATGTTAAAAACATGTTTTGAATAAAAAATATTTGTAAAAAAGAGGAAAAATAAGGTTCTGAAGAGGAGAAGCAGGGGGGAGGGGAGCCGCTGCAGTTGAGGCCCGCCCAGGGGAGGCCCCCACAGGCCCTTCCCCGCCTCCCCCTGACGCAGGAATGAAAAGCCTAAAATGGGGGGGGGGGGAGAAAAGAAAGAAAAAAACCACATAAGGGAGAAAATACAGGCCCAAATTTGCCTGTTGTTTCACCTGGAAAACCTGAGGGCAGCTGACAGTACATTTGCACAAGCCGGTGCCGCAGCCCGACCGTCAGGGTCAACGCCGTGCTGTTTCCCGAGACGTCGGATCTGGGCCCGTCTCAGCGGCCCACCGGCCGCAGCCGCTTCCACACCCGGAAGGACCCCGTGCCCCCTCCAGGCTGCCCGGGGCCCGCAGGCCCTGACCCAGCCTGCGCTCTCCTCCGGGGGGACTCCTGGGACAGAGTCCCTAGGACGCAGGGGCCAGCAGCTCTCGGTCCTGTTCACGGTTCGCCGGCAACACGTTCCTCCCCAGACCCCCCGGCGGCCCGGGAGCCCCTCGGGAGCTGGCGGGCCACGGGCCACCGTGTGCGGTGGCGCCTGGGGGAGCGCGGCTGCCAGGGCGTCCCTGAGCGGGGACGGGACCCAAGGGCCGGTCCTTTGGCCAGACTCCACGCGGTTGTCTCAGCAGCGGACGCTCTGGCCAACGACGGCCCGTGTCCACACTGACTCCGCACCGTCAGGCCGCTGCCTGAGAACCGTCCCCTTCGGAGTGAAGAAGGCTGGCGTCTCGTGCCTCACAGATGCCGAAAACACCACCAAAAATCCCACGCGTCTCCAGGTATGCCGAGGCCACGATACGAGTGCTGCCAAGACATACTCATTCCCTTTGGAGTTACAGGCGTCACTAACACGGTAATAGAGACACAGGTCACTTGTCACATCCCCGAGACCTTCCACAGAGCCGCTTTCACTGACACACGTAGTGAGCTCCTCACTCTTTCGTATCCCAGTCCGATAAATGGACCCCATTCAGTCACTGTCTCGCCCCGGGCCTTAAGCTCCCTTCGTTAAGGGCCCTTTGCCCAACTCACACCGACTTTAACAGCTTCCCCGCCGCCCTTCCCTGCACCCGAGGGAAGCGTCCAGCTTCTGTGCAATGGAGACGCGTCGTGTGAGGCCCCTCACTGATCTCTCCCCGCCCTCGTGTCTCTGTGTGGCGCCGAACCACGCGTCTGGCCTCCTGCTTCTCGGGACGGGAGCGTGAATTTGTTCCCTCACGGCCATCATTTCCCTGTCTTAGCACAGCAGTGACGACACGCCCCGAGCACACACTTGAGAACGATCTGACCGCCTCTCTCTTCTGAGGTTTTGCGCGGCCTCCTCCCTGTCAGATCCCCCTCGGCCCCCCTCGCGAGGACGCCGTGGTGACGTGTAGGGCCCGTTCGGATCATCCCGGATCATCTCCCCACCTCAAGATCCTTAGCTTAATCGCACCTGCGAGTGCCTTCACCGCGTAAGGTCGCCCTCAGAGGCCCTGGGGGTTAGGCCCGTGGACGCCGCGGCGGGCCAGCCGCCCACAGCGCGTCCGTTCCGCTCACGACCTCCGCGCTACCGTCGGGCACTTCAATTCTCTGCCGTGTCGAAGCCCCAGATGTCACGTTACCGTTTTGCAAACCGCTCCCCGTGAGATCTGTATGCTGCACACTCGTCCTCTGCCTCTGGGCCGGGCTGGGTCGTTCTCCCGCTTGAAGGACGGACGCCAGGTGCTGTTTCCTCGAGTGAGGGCCAGTGGCGGCCGGCGGCCGCAGGGCTCGTTTCTCCAAAACGTCTTTATTTGACCTCTTTTGAAGGGCACTGCTTGCCGGATTCAGACTCCAGCTTGCCACTTGTTTATTTCCAGGACTCCTTGTCCGCTGGCTTCGGTGGCTCCTGTTGAAAAGTCCGGGTGCTCTGGGGGCACGTCATCTGTCTCTGGCTTCAGCACTCCGTCACCACGTGTTCGGGTCCTGCTTCCTTCGTGCCTTTCCTCTTGGGCTTCGCGGCACGTCTTGATTTTGTAGCTGGCTATCCTCCCTCACTTTTAGAAGATCACCAGCTCTTGGGGCGCCGGGTGGCTCAGTCGGTTGAGCGTCCGACTTCCGCTCAGGTCATGATCTCATCGTTGATGGGTTCAAGCCCCGCGTCGGGCTCTGTGCTGACAGCGCGGCCCTCCCTTCGGATCCCCTGTCCCCCGTCTCTCTCTGCCTGCCCCCCACCTGCGCACATGCTCGCTCTCTCTGTCTCTCAAAAATGAATACATATTAAAAAAAAAAAAGATCGCCAGCTCTTTTCTCCTCAGATGTACTTTGTGCCACCAACCGAAGGGACTGGTACCTTGGGCTCTGTGGACGGAGGGAGGGTGGTGTCAGCACAGGGGTCTTCCCCGTGTGGTGAGACTTCTGGTGTTTGGAGACGCACGTGTACAGCTTAAAGCGTAAACATTAACGCCTCAAGGCCACCTGCCCCACACCCAGGCCCGATCACCCAGCTGTCTGTTCGAAATGTTCACTTGGCTCCTGGCAGGCAGCTTATCCCCTGACCACACCTGCTCCTCCTTTTTTTTTTTTTTCATTCTTTTAATGTCTATTTATTTTTGAGAGAGAGAAAACCAGAGAGAGTGGGGGAGGGGCAGAGAGAGAGGGAGACACAGAATCCCAAGCAGGCTCTGGCTCCGAGCTGTGAGCACAGAGCCCGTCGTGGAACTCGACCTCACCTCACCTCAGAGGCTGTGAGATCATGACCTGAGCCACCCGGGCGCCCCGCTGTGCCAAGCCAAAGCCCCAGGGAGTCACCTTCGACTCTGCTCCTTCCTCCCGCCCCTGCATCCAATCCATCGGAGGTCCTAGCGCTCACCTTCCAAATGTGCCCCACGTCTGACCACCCGTGCCCACTGTCCGGCCATCGTAAGTCTGAGCCGTCAAGCGGCCGCCTGACCCGCGCATTGGGCTACTTCCCGGCCTCCGGGGCGATCCCCCGAAGCACGACCAAGACAACGGCTTACACCGGAGCCCCCGGACGGACGGCGGGGCGCGCTTGCAGGAGGCGCCCGCGCACAGCCGACGAGCGGGAACCCGGACCGGCACCAGGGACCGACCCAGCCGGGAAGGGGCGGCGTGCGGGGATGCCCGGGGCTGGAGCCGGGCGGGGACCCCCACCGCGGCGGCCCGGCCCCCTAATCCCCGCCCGCTCGTCGGCCCCGCCCCCCCCCCCCCCCCCCCCCGCGCCCAGATTCCGAGGACCCACCCGGACCCGGCCCGGCGCCCCGGCCCCCGCCCCCAAGGTGGCGGTCACGTGGCGTGCGACCCGGAGGCGGAACCGGCCTGCGCTGCGCCGACCTCGGCTCCCGGAGCGCGGGGGACCTGCCGGGCCTAAGGGACCGCGCGCGCCTCTCCCCCCGGCCCCGCCGCGCTCGGCCATGCGGCCCCCGCGCTCCCGCGCCGCGCCGCTCGCGCTCCTGGTCGCGCTGCTGGCCGCGCCCCCGGCCCTGGCCGAGGCCCCGCACCTGGTGCTCGTGGACGCGGCCCGAGCGCTGCGGCCCCTGCGGCCCTTCTGGAGGAGCACCGGCTTTTGGTGAGCGCTCCGCGCGGGGAAACTGAGGCCCGAGAGGCCGCTGTCGCCTGCATCCCGCCGCGCGCCTCTCCCAGGCCCGGGACGCGCTCCCCGCCCGCCATCTCCCTGGACCCCTTGTTGCATCGGAGGAACTCGGGCTCCCGCGCCCACGGCCGCCTCCTCCTTCCTCGTGGAGCCGTCCTGCAGTCAGACCGGGGTTTCCTCTGTCGGCCTGGGCCACGCGGTGTTTGCGTGCGCCCCGGGCTTTTCTGAGCGGGTACCCCGTGTGGTGGAGGCCTGCGGACGCTCGCTGATTTTGCCCGGTGGCCGCTGGGGGGCAGGCCAGGCTGCAGGAGGGGCTGCGGCGCAGGCCCCTCCCAAGGGGGCAGCCCCAGCGGAGTCGGACACGCCTGTAGGGGGCCTATCAACCCCCATCCCCCTCTCCGTGTCTGCCTATCTCCCCTCCCCCCCCCGTGTCATTCTTGTAACCAAGATCACCTGGCTGGTGGGACAAGAAACAGGGTATTGGGATGTGGTCCTCTCTCCTCAGGGAGCCCCCCATTTCCATAAACATGAGCCTCCGTGGCATTCCTGGCGTTAGGGGCCATTTTATTACATCGGGGACAGTAAAATTCATCGGCGGGCACTCCAGGGTCCAGCTGCTGGGGACTGGTGTCCCGGGGCAATCTGGGGCCCTGGATTTGTAGCTGCAGGGGCTGTTCTGGTGCCCCGCCCCTGGGGACTAATGGCCCATCCCCCCTTGTTCTGTCCCCAGTCCCCCACTGCCTCACAGTCAGGCTGACCAGTATGACCTCAGCTGGGACCAGCAGCTCAACATGGCCTACGTGGGCGCTGTCCCCCACGGCGGCATCGAGCAGGTCCGGACCCACTGGCTGCTGGAGCTCATCACGGCCAGGTGAGTGACGGGGGCAGCTGGGCGGAGCCCCCTTGCTGGAGACGAAGACCAAGGCCGAGAGGAGGCAGCGTCCGGGAGGACAGTGTGGTGCAGTGTGGGCTGTGACGGGGGGCAGAGCGGAGGGGGTGTCCTGGTGCCCTGACACCTCCTGGCAAAACGTCCTCGGTGGAGGAGGCCGCGCGGGGCCGTGGGGGCTGCCGGGGCAGCCCCGAGTTTGGGCACGGCTGGCTTCCCACCGGACGGGACTTGGAGGCTCGGGGTCAGGTGGGTGTCCCGCTGTGCCAGCTTTGTGGCTGGAGCCAGCCCCGGAGAGCGTGCGCCCACGCACCTGGTGCCCCGTGTCCTCAGGTCAGGCTTTGCAGGAGCGCCGCCCAAGGGCTGAGCGGAACTTGGGTCGATCACCCCACCTTTGGCCTTTCAAAGCTCAGCCTGGCCGAGGCGTGAGATGTAAGGAGCACTTGGGTGTGTGTTGGAAGGGCTCCCAGAGACACAGACCCTCCCGCTGTGGCCAGTGGGACTGGGGCCGGGCGGGCCAAGGGAGGCCTCGTGATTGCCTCGGGCCCTTGTTCAAACGAGACGGTGACAGCCAGCGTCAGACTGGCCCTGCAGCACCGCGTACACACAGCACCAGGGCCCGGGGTGGCTGTGGTGGCTTGTTTCAAAGGCGTAGTTCCTGGATGTTCAAGTGTCCGAGTCCTTTGTGTGTTCCCTGGTTCTTCCAGGGCACAGCATCGGTCTCGGGGCGGGGGCGGCGGGGGGGGGGGGGGCAGTGGCGACTGTGCTCATTGATGTCAGTGACCGATGGCGTGAGGCTGTCTGCCCGGGGCTCCCGGAAGGGCGGTCAGGCTGGCGTCGGGCACCGGCCGCGCTAGAGGGTGGAGTCGGTGGCCGTCTGCTCCCCGTGGCGGGCTCGGGCCACCTGCACGGCGCTGTGCACGCTGTGGAACAGCTGCCCCTCCTCGGCGGCGTCCCCCGTGTCGTCCCCGAGGAACCCGCCTCTCCTCAGGGTGTCCCTCACGGGGGGACTGCAGCAGGCCAGGAGCAGCGCGATGCCCAGGGCCCTGTAATCTCGGCGCAGGTCCTGCAGCGCGGCCACGCCGGCCGCGTCCAGGAACAGCAGCGGAGCGCAGTCGATGACCACCGCGTGGAAGCCGGCCGCCGGGGGCACCAGCCGTGCGGCCGTGCTGCTGGCTGGGCCCGGGTCCGTGCCCTCGACGGGGTCTCCCTCGCTGACCCTGGCCTCCGGGCCCCGCTCCTTCCTCGTGGTGGCCGCCGTCCCCGCATCCAGCCCCGTGAGTCTGTAGAGCGAGCGCAGGAAGAAGTCCTTGTTGGCGTAGTAGAGCGGCCCCGCGAAGCGGAACACGTGCACGCCCGGCTCAGGGACCAGGCCCTCAAACTCCGCGGCGTCCTCGTAGAAGCCCGAGTCCCCAATCTGAGCGAGCAGGGTGGCCCGTGGGCGTTGCGTGCGGCCAGCCAGGCTGAGCAGGGACAGGAGGACGCCCGCCAGCAGCCCCGCCTCGACGCTGACCAGCACACAGGTGGCCGCGGTGGCCACCCAGACCAGCGCATCGGCCGGGCTGAGCCGCCACAGCTGCGGGACGTCCCTCGCTTTGCGCAGGGCCCCGCGCAGGCTGACGATGATGACGCAGGCCAGCACGCTCCGCTGCAGGTCCCGGAACAGCGGCGCCAGCACCAGCAGCACCAGCAGCACCACGGCGGCGCTGACCACGCTGGACAGCTGCGTGTGGCAGCCGGTGGCCGTCTTCACCAGGCTCTTGGACAGGGCGGCGCTGGTGGCGAAGCAGTGGAAGAAGGCAGGCAGCACGTTACAGCAGCCCACGGCCAGCAGCTCCTGGTTGGCTCGCACGGAGTAGCCGTGGCTCCGGGCGAACATCTCCGCCAGGGACACGGAGAAGGCGGAGCTCACCAGCGCCAGGGGCACGGCGTCCAGCACCACGCGCCGCATCAGCCCGGGGTCGGGCAGCCGGGGGGCCACGAAGCCGGTGGGGATGTCGCCGGCCACGCTGGAGCCAAAGCGCTCGTGGAGCCGTCCGAAGTGGGACGCCAGCGTGGCCGCCACGATGACCAGCAGCTCCGTGGGCAGCGGCACCTTCAGGCGGTGGCGGCAGCGGTCCGACAGCTCCTTAGCGGCCAGCAGCACGGCCAGGCACGTGGCGCTGGTGAGCACGTCGCACAGGTTGGCCTGGCCGGCGCCGCGCAGCAGGCTCAGCCACGTGCTGACCACCATGCCCGGCCCTTGGTGCCGTGGGACCCTCACGCCCAGCAGGTGCTTCAGCTGGGAGGTCAGGATGGTCACCGAGGCCCCCATGGCAAAGCCGTCGAGCAGGGGCTGTGAGAGGTAGGTGGACACGAAGCCCAGCCGGAGGACGCCCATGAGGACCTGCGGACAGAGCGCCGTCAGGGCAGCGGTGCCGCCGACGGGGCGGCCGCGGCACAGAGCCCCACACCCCTTCTCGCCGCTGCCGCTGCCGCTGCTTTCCCGGACGGACTCTGTCTGGAGTCCCTTGCCCACGCGCGTGCACACACAGGCACGGCAGACACGGAGGTGCACGTGGGCCCTTACACGCTCCCTTCTGCTTCTCTCACACGTGCGGGCTCCGGGCTCCCTTCTCCTGTCCTGCGGGCGGCACTGTCCCCTCTCCCCAGAGACCTGCGGCCCTTGGGAGGGTGTGAAATCAGGGCGGACAGGCCAGGCCGTGCCCGGCCAGCCATCCCTGGACGGGGTCCCTGTTCCCGGGCACCCTCAGACCCTCGGGTGCCCCGTCCGGGCCGCCACCCCGTGCCCACCTGCGCCTATGCCCGCCCCGCCCTTGCTGGCTAAACCCGCTGCCCTCTGAGGCCTTGACCCCGCACTGCCCTGGCCTTGGCCCTTCTGGGGGTGGCGAGCGAGTGAGGGGCCTGCTCTGAGTGGCTGAGCGGGCGGTCCGGACCCGCGCCCAGGCTCTGCAGAACCCCAGTGCGGTCAGCCCCTCACCTGGTAAATCCCAGCCACCAGCGTGAGGGCGGTGGCGACGCGGACGGCGTAGCAGTCCTGCCCGCAGTCCCGTGGCCTGAGCACCAGTGTGGCCGAGGCGTTGAGGGTGGTGCCGTTGTCCCCGGACCCCGGGCCGTCCCGGGCAGGGTCAAAGCCAGCCAGCAGCAGCTCGCGTTCCACCACCTGGCCCACCATGAGGCAGAGCAGGCTGAAGATTCCCATGGACACGTGGCGCGAGGTGCCCATGAGAAAGTAGATGAGGTTCGCGAAGAAGGACGTGTACAGACTGTAGATGGGCTGCAGCCCTGCCAGGAGCGAGTAGGCGATGGCCTGCGGCACCAGGATGATGCCGATGACCAGCCCGGACATGACGTCGCCCGCCAGGGCCTCCCGCGGGCGGTAGTGGCGCAGCCAGCGCGTGGCGGGGAGCAGGTCCTGCGCCAGCGCCCAGGCCCCACGCGTGCTGCAGGCGCAGCCCCGCCACAGCCTGGCTTTAAGCATCTCGCGCAGGCCCGGGGGCACTGGGGGCCGCCGGCGGACCAGCACCAGCCCCCCGCCCTGCTGCGTGCAGTCGGGGGACACGTCCATCCTGGGAAGACCTGAAACAGAGGTGGGCATCCCTGCTGGGGTCAGCGGGCGGCACAGAGACCCAGACTCCCATGTGGCCAGACCCAGCTCCGCTGCTCCCGGCCCACCTGCCCGTGCCCACGTCCACGCCAGAGGCCCCCCCTCTCCGCCACCCAAGCTGCACCATGGGCCCTGGGGCTTAGAGGAAGAGCGCCTCCTGGTGCCCCCTGTTGAACCTCGAAGATAGGGAGACCCCAGATCTTTGCTCCCGGAGGGGCTGCTCACACAGCAGCACTCGCTCTACCCCCCGGTCCTCGTGGCAGAATTCCCGGGACGCGCTTTGGGAGGCTGATCTTAGACGAGGCCAGCCGGGAGGGAAGTGGGGGTGGCTGGCGTCTGTCACCTGCCCCGTCTGTGTCCCACCTGGGACTGTGGGACACACTCCTGGGTTGGGTCTCAGACCACACAGGTGCACCATGGAGCGCAAGTCTGGGACTGTCCCTTGTGTCCCAAGGGCGCCTCACCTGCTGGGGCCCAGCCCCGTCCTTGACTTCTCACTCGCTGGCCCAGGACACGCGGCCCGCAGTTTCGCTGGGGTGTGGAGGACGGCCTGGCAGGCACAGCCCCCCGTGAGCACTAGGGGGACGTCATGAGTTGTGTTTCCTTCCTGTGGAGACCTCACCACACAAGGGTCCCCCCCCAGCCCCCCAGGGTCTGGGTGTGTGGCATGAGGACTGTTGAAATGGCATCTGCCTTGTGCCTGAGGGGCCGGAAAGGAAACCCGAGAATCGTCCTGCCCCTCCCCTTCACCCAGGGAGCCGGCCTCTGCTGTGGCTTTGAGGGCTCCACGGCCCTGCGGCGGGGCCCCGGGATGATTCTTACCTGGGGAGCCCCTCACGGGCTGGGTGGGCGGGAGGGTAGCGAGGCCCCTGGCTTGTCAGCGCTCCAAGGCCCGACTCCGCCGGCCGCCCGCACGTCCAGAGCTCTCTGGCTTGTTAGCCGGTGGGGACGTGTGGACGGCGGGTTCTGACGCAGAGCCGGAGCCAGGAGCCAGGCCGCGGCAGGTCTGGCGCCCACCGCGGGCAGCGCTCTGTGGTTACCATGTGACTGCTTAGCCAAACTGGGTTTGCGGTTCAATTATTTACCCCAGAGATTGCTGAGTCATGGGTTTCCCCCAGATGAGCGTCACCTGAGCGGCTAACCCAGGGAGTTGTGCTATAATCCCAGCTCACAAGTAAGTGCGAGTGTGTGCACCTCTGGTAAGCTCCCATCCCCCCATGGGGCTCCAGGTACGGGGCAGCGTGGGTGAGGGCAGCAAAGAGCTGGCGCAGGGCGCGTGGGTCCTGGGGTCCTTTGGGGGGCGGGAGGCGCGCGAGCCCAGCCAGCCCTGGGATGTGAGCCTGCAGCTCTGGGGCCCGTTGCCGTGGTCGCACGACTGACCAAGGGTGGGCAAGGATGAGAGGGGTACCCGGGTCGGGGCTGGTCGCCTCATCCCATCCCTGGACATCCTCCCTATTCCGCCATGAGACGGTTCTGGTCTGCTCTGGAGCACGGGCCAAGTGTACCTGAGCCAGCCGGGCACCGGGCAGCCGTGTCCCAGCCTCTGTTCTGTGTCCTCGTGTGGAAAGCAGGCGCGGGGCTGTTGCTGAGTATGTGTGTGCACATGCGCGTGGACTGCTGTGGGCGGGGCGGGGGGGGGGGCCGCCAGGCATCGGGACACACTGCCAGCCAGGTTTGCCCTTCTTGCCGTGGGGTGCGGGTCCAACCCCCGGTGACTGGCAGGTGCCCGGCCTTGCTGCGTCTCCAGTCTCTCTGAGGCAGGTGGGGTCTGCCTGGGAGAGCTGGAGTGAAGGCGATCCCTTTAAATGATTACTCTCATGCCCCACAAAGGGTGGACAGCTGTTTTTAACACGATTCTGAGTCTCAGGTTCCCCACCTTTACACCCAGTGAAGGGGAGCCCCCCTCCCGCCATGCTGAAGGGCTACGTGGGAAGGGCCTGTCCCAGGGGGCTTTCCCGTCTACCCGGGACAGAGCTGAGGGTCTTCCCTCCACCTACCCCCCCCAGAGTCCAGCCCAGGACCCGCTTGGCCCCTGGTGGGGAGCTGTTTGCCCAGACCAGAAGCCGTGTTTTGGGCTGGGGGGACAAGCTAGAGCAGTTCCGGGCTTCGGACCCCTCCCTGGGGCAGATGAGGTTCACCTCAGGGTGCAGAGAGGAGGGTAGCTATTGAGGGGGTCATATAAACTTTATCTCCTGTCCCAGCTACTGGCAAGGGGGCAGAGAGAGAATTCCTTGGGTGGCCTGCCAGGCGGGAGCCTCATCGCCCTTGGGGGTCTCCCTAGATGGGGGACAGAGCGCAGGCTGTGTGACACAGAGGACTCGGGCACAGAGCAGCGGAGGCCAGGCCAGATACGCGTGTGTGCATGCTGGGGTGGGGGATGGGGCCTGGGTGCTGGTGTAAGAAAGGGAGTACCTGGGGTGGGGACCTAATGTAGGAAGGAGCCGTTCCTCTGTCTTAGGAAGGGGGGGCAGGGGTCTCTGGAGGTTCTGGGGTGAGATTCGTGGCAGGTGGAGATATTTCAGGGAGGGGCTCTTTTGGCCCATCAGAGCCCCTGTCCAGTCAGATGCAGCATGGAGGCTGGCCTTGGGCTGGCCTTGGTGGCAGGGATCGGACCTCATAACCCTGCAGCCCCTGCCCAGGCTGCCTGCCTAAATCAGGCGAGGAGATAACAGTGAGGTCACATGTGACCTTTGAGAGAATTTCAGGACACCACCCCCAACCCTGCCCCCACCGCGTCCCTCTGCCTGTTTTCTTTGTGCATCGAGGCCGGCGACCTTCACCTGGGGTCTGGAGGGGCACAGAGGGACCTGTGGTTCTGGGCCCCTGCCTGCCAGAGGGGCTGCTGACGCCCACACCGGCGCTAAGGTGGGCGCCGGGAGGGAGCTGCAGACCTCACTGGGACGGGGGCCGTGGGGTCTAGTACAGATCGGCAGGAACCTCCCTCGGGGGACCGCTGCCCAGCTCTGTGCCACATGGTTGTTTCCTTAATATTTGCCCGTAAATCACCGTTTCAAGTGATCAAACACACTCCTTTGGAAAGGAAACATCGCATCCTGACCCTAAGCGCGAAGAGGCGGGGCCGACCACCTCCGGGGCCCTGGAGACCGGACGCGAGCTTCTCCCTAAAGACACGCCTACCGTGAGCCCCGAGGTTCTAGGTGGCAAGGTGGAGAGTAAGCGGCCTCTGCCGCGCTGGCCGGGAGCCTGACACCCCCCTACCCCCATCCCCGGACCGAGGCTGCAGGTGCGCCGGGGGATCCGCGCTGCATCTCCCCCTCCGAGCCGCCCGGGGCCGGCCGTGCGCTTCGCTCCCCTCCCCTCCTGTCCGTCTGCGCCGGGAGCGCGCGCCCCCGCCGCCGAGCACGCGCGGCCGCGGCCCCGCGCTCACGCGCTCGTGCCCCCCCGCCCCCGCGCCCCCCCCCCCCCCCCCGCGCACTCACCGGCCCCGGCGCAGCTCTGCCTCCGGCGCACGCGCTCAGGCCCTGCCGCGGGGGCCCCCGGAGCCGCCGCCCGCCGCCGCGTGCGTGAATGAGGCCTTTGTGCCGCCGCCGCAGCCCCGGCCCCCGTGCCCACGTTCGGGCCCTTGCGGGGGGCCGCGGAGTGGAGGCCGGGCCCTCCGAGAGCCGCGCCTCGCTGCAGGGGGAGTGCTGGGGCGGGCTGCACGCTTCACCTCGCTGCTCAGCCCCCTCCCTAAATTAGGTTTCTCAAACCTCTCTCTGAACGGGGCCGGGCAGAGGGAGACCAAGGTGCGGACGGCGGGGCCTCAGGACCGTTCCCCGGGGTTCGTTGGCCAGGGGTCGCCTCTGAGGTCGGGCCTTCTGGCCCCTGGGGCAGGTGTATTAGCCCCCAGATTATCCTTGGCTGCCGAGGCTGGCTGGAGAAGGGGACACTCATATCTACTCAGGGTGACAGGCTACGGATGCCTCTGCCGCCGGGGCTCCCCTCGGGGTACCACCCCCCAGCCCAGGACACCAAGTGCAGGAGCATTGATCTGAGCCCCGCGGTGCCCCCTACCCAGTGTAAACTCAGCAGGCCGGGATTACCGCTGCTAGGGTGTGCAGAGAAAGCCCCGAGCCCCTGCATATGCCTTCACTTTCCACCGGGTCACCCCACCACCCGTGGCCCACGCCCCCTCCCCCACAGTAGTGGGACTTTGGAACGGTCTGCTGTGTGCATTTAATTTTTACCCAACTGCTTGTTAGTTTTCTTTGCTACCGGCTGTGACCTTTGGATGCGGGAGAAACGGGTGAGGCTGAGGGAGGTGATCCCCGCTGCCCAAAAGCTCGTCCTGCTGAGCCCCTGGTGGGAAGACGCACCCCTACACGGAGGGGCCAGCCGGCAAGGGGAGGCAGGGTGCGGGGCCCAGGACGGGCAGGGGGCACTTGCGCGTGGTTGGCTGGACTTGGTCCCTCAGGTGGGCTTCGGAAGCCAGACCCGGGCTTGACCTCGTATGAAGTGAGGGGTGGGGGAGGGAAGGACGTTGATGGGGGGGGGGCGTTGACTCGTCCATGTCCTCGCTGTGTCCGGGAAGACGACGCTGGGCCGGCCAGGCTGGGGCGTGGGATGGGAGGTTGACAGATGAAAAGCTGTCCAGGGCAGGATCGCGTCGTGACCCCCCACCTGGCCGGACTGCCGACCGCGCAGGACAAGCCCGGCCGCCACAAGAGGGCGCAGGGCAGGCCCTCCTGACATTTGGCACCTCCCTCCCGCAGATGGAGCCACAGAGCAGGTGTGTTCTCACACCTGAGCCCCTGCCACCCGCCTGCCTGTGCTCCTCACTAGGCAACACCCCTCCCCCGCCCAGGCCCACCCCAGGCTCAGCGCTGGCTCCTGCGCTGCCCCACCCCCGCCGCGCCTGACCGAAAGGCCGCCGGCTTCCAATGCCAGCTCCACCCCTGGATGTCCGCCTCCGTGTGGGCTCACCCCTGCCTGCCTCTGCCACCTGCACCCCTGCCCACCTAGCTGCTCAAGCGAAGTCCGAAGCGTTGTGTAAGATGTCCCCTGTTCATCAGCAGACGTCCCTCCGCCCCGGAAATCTGCTGTAGGTCCTTCCCGCTGCCTTTGTGGCCACGACCCAGTCCTGGCACTACACCTCTGCCTGGGGCCCTTTCGAAACCAAGGTAGAACTACGGGGACAGTAAAAGGGTCATCGATTGTCAGGGGGAGGCGGGGAGGGTGACCAGCTGGAGCCCGGGGCATTTTTAGGGCAGCGAAGCAGCTCCGTGTGGCGCCAGGGTGGTGGGCGCCTGCCATCACGCGCTCGTCCAGACCCACGGGACGTGCACCACCAAGGGTGACCCTGCCGTGGACTCGGGGCGATGACGACGCATCAGCTCCAGCAGGTGCACCAGCTGGTGGGGATGTGGGTCGCGGGGGAGGCTTTGGGGGGGCAGGGGGCGTCGGGCAGCCCCGTGCCTCCCTCAGGTTTGCTGTGAGCCTAGATCTCTTAAGGAGCTCCTGGGTGGCTCAGTAGGTTAAGCGTCCGACTTCGCTCAGGTCATGATCTCGTGGTTCCTGAATTCGAGCCCCGCGTCGCGCTCTGTGCTGACAGTTCAGAGCCTGGAGCCTGCTTTGGATTCTGTGTCTGCCCCTCCCCTGCTCAAACTCTGTCTCTCTCAAAACTGAATAAACATTTAAAAAAAATTTATTAAAAACTGCTCTTAAAAAAAAAGTCTTAAAGTCGTGGCAGTGCTCCACTTGGACCTCTGAAAGGGGCCCCATTTCCTCGTGAGTCAGTCCCGTCCTCACCATGGGCACAAGGCCTCCGGTGACCTGTCACAGCCCGCACCCTGTTCTGCCCCAGGCACACTTGATGCTTTCTGCTGCTTGACAACCACAACTTTATTCCTACCCCAAGACCTTTGCACGTGCTGCCTGTCTGTTCCCCGAGGCATTCTTGCTGGCCTGCCTCATTACTTGGTTGTTACTTCAGAGAGGCCCTCCCTGCCTGACCCTTGGCTCCCTGTCACTTCTCCCTCGTGGTACATCTGATGTGTCCTTAAAGATTCAAATAGTTGCCTGATGATTTCTGTCCCCTGTCAGTCAGAATGTGAACCCGGAGGAAATTGGGCCCCGGTCTGGGGTGGGTGTGGGGGGGTGGGGGAGGCCGCCCTTCCCCCTTTTCTGACTGCCCATGTTGCCTCTCGGAGTGTGGGAGAGGGGAGAGGAGTACCGTCGAGACAACTCTGGAGCCCTGACCTCCAGCTGATGCAAGACGCAGGCATGGCACCCACCAGGTCCTACCAGGCTCTTCTCCCATGGCTCCCCAGTCCACGGCCAGCTGTCTTCAGTGTGCCTTGTCCTCCCCTACTCCGTCCCGTTGTATCTTTTCCAAAAGACCTGCCTGCCTCGTGCCATGCCTGAGCCCAAAGGCTTGGGCATGGGGTTCAGGCACAGGCACACCAGTTCATACTAGGCTGTCAATGACTGGTAGGCTTCCGTCGTTGGCGTTTTCCGAAGACGGGGACCCCTGAGGAGTCTGGATCTGAGCCCTGTGTGGCACCTTGCAGGCTCCCTGCCTGCATGCACGTGCCCTCAGTTCCAGCCTGGGGCCCACTTCTCTCTGCGCTGACATCGAGTGTCCTTGCATAGGGGGTCAGTGGAGCAAGGCCTGAGCTACAACTTCACCCATCTGGATGGGTTCCTGGATCTTCTCCGAGAGAACCAGCTCCTCCCAGGTGAGCAGCCAACCCCACCCTCTGTCTGCCAGTCCTGCCCCCCCCCCCCACCCGGCTCCTCTGCGTCCGCACTGGTGAGGGGCACCAGGGAGGCCGGCCTCTGTGCCGGCACGGTGGAGCCCAGGCTGGGTGGAGCACGGGTGCCGTGCGGCAGGCGGGCGGCAGGACAGCCACCTTCTTGTGTCGCAGGCTTTGAGCTGATGGGCAGCCCCTCCAAACGCTTCACCGACTTTGAGGACAAGCAGCAGGTGTTTGAGTGGAAGGAGCTGGTCTCCCTCCTGGCCGGGAGATACGTTGGTGGGCAGGGCACAGGCCTTGGCGGGAAAGGGGGGGTGCTCCTGGGGAGGCTCCTCCCGCATCACCCGGCCACCTTGTTGGCCTCTGTCACGGACCCTGGGCCAGGGCCCCCGATGGGGACAGCAGGCCGGGCAGGGTGCAGTGGGCCCGCGTGGAATGCGATGTCGTCAGCACCTCCAAGCCTCCGACCGTGGGCCCGTCTCCCTGGGACTTGGGATAGGCTTGGCCTTGCCCCTGGGGGGCACGTGTGCAGTGGGGACACTCTGCAGACAGGTACGGACTCGCCCACGTTTCCAAGTGGAACTTCGAGACGTGGAACGAGCCAGACCACCACGACTTTGACAACGTGTCCATGACCTTGCAAGGTGGGGGGCACCTCCTGCGGTCCTGTGGGCTGAGAAGGGGCGGGAGCATCACCTCAGGCGCTGGCGTGTGGATTCCGAGGTCCCTCCCCCACCCAGGCTTCCTGAACTACTACGACGCCTGCTCCGAAGGCCTGCGAGCCGTCAGCCCCGCTCTGCGCCTGGGCGGCCCTGGGGACTCCTTCCACCCCTGGCCGCGCTCCCCGCTGTGCTGGGGCCTCCTGGGCCACTGTCACAACGGCACCAACTTCTTCACGGGAGAGCTGGGCGTGCGGCTGGACTACATCTCCCTCCACAAGAAGGTACAAGCGCCGGGCCCCCGCCCCTCCCCCGGCCGGGCACCCCCGCCAGCCGCAGCCCTACCCGCGCTTAAGCGGCAGTCACGTGCGCTGGCCCCAGAGGTCCTGAAGCCCGCCTCCCTAGGGCGCGGGCAGTTCCATCCACATCCTGGAGCAGGAGCAGGCGGCCGCGCAACAGATCCAGCGGCTCTTCCCCAAGTTCGCCGACACCCCCGTTTACAACGACGAAGCTGACCCGCTGGTGGGCTGGTCCCTGCCGCAGCCCTGGAGGGCCGACGTGACCTACGCGGCCCTGGTGGTGAAGGTAGGCCCGTCCAAGGACCTCCCCCCAGGGCGGCGTTCCTTACTGGGAGGGCGGGTTCCAGGGGGGCGGCCTGGGACATCCCGACCCCCTGGACCCCCGCAGGTCATCGCGCAGCACCAGAACCTGCTGGTGGCCAACACCAGCTCCCCCGTGCGCTACGCGCTCCTGAGCAACGACAACGCCTTCCTGAGTTACCACCCGCACCCCTTCACGCAGCGCACGCTCACGGCGCGCTTCCAGGTCAACAACACCCGCCCGCCGCACGTGCAGCTGCTGCGCAAGCCGGTGCTCACGGCCATGGCGCTGCTGGCCCTGCTGGGTAACCCCCCGCCCCGCCTTCCCCGCGCCCACGGGGCTGCCGGTGCACCCGGGCCGGGGCTCGGTTAGGCAGGGGGTCGTTCCAGGCCCTAGTGGTGACCGTGCCCTACCGGGGGTGGGGGCGGCCCTTGCCCCAAGCGGTCCAGCTCCCCCCCCACCCCAGTGCGCTGGGCCGCAGCGGCTGTGGCGGGCGGGGCGCCTCCCGGTGGGGGACCCCTAGTGGCGGGGCGGGGGGGGGGGGGGGGGGGAGGCTGAGTGGCAGGAAGCGAGGCGCCAGGAGGGCAGAGGGGCTGCGACTGCCGCCTAGCGACAGCCCCGCTCCACGCCCCCTAGACGGCGAGCAGCTCTGGGCCGAGGTGTGGCAGGGCGGGACGCTGCTGGACAGCAACCACACGGTGGGCGTCCTGGCCAGCGCGCACCGCCCGGCCGGCCCCGCTGACGCCTGGCGCGCCACGGTGCTGGTCTACGCGAGCGACGACACGCGCACCCACCCCAACCGCAGCATCGCCTTGACCCTGCGCCTGCACGGGGTGCCCCCGGGGCCGGGTGAGCTGGGGTCCCCGGGAAGGGGTGGCTCTGGAGGGGGCGGGCCCGGCGAGGCGTGGCCCCAGCGTCTGGCTCCGCAGGCCTCGTCTACGTCACACTCTACCTGGACAACCGGTTCTGCAGCCCTCACGGCGAGTGGCAGCGCCTCGGCCGGCCGGTCTTCCCCTCGGCAGAGGAGTTCCGGCACATGCGCGCAGCCGAGGTCCGAGGGCAGGGTGGGAACGGGGCGGGGAGGCTACCAAGGTCCCAAGGCCCCGAGTACCAGTCCCTGCCCCTAGGACCCGGTGGCTGCGGCGCCGCGCCCCTTCCCTGCCGGCGGCCGCCTGACGCTTCGGCCGGAGCTCCGACTGCCGTCACTCCTGCTGGTGCACGTGTGCGCACGCCCAGAGAAGCCGCCAGGCCAGGCAAGTGGTGGCCCCCTCCCCCACTGCCCGGGTCCCTCCAGCCCCCCACCCCCACCCCCCAGTCACCACACCTCTCTCCCTGCAGGTGACCCAGCTCCGGGCTCTGCCCCTGACCAGTGGGCAGGTGCTCTTGGTCTGGTCAGATGAGCATGTGGTCTCCAAGTGCGTGAGTGGGTTCATTCCTGGTACCCCTAATCCCAGTTCTGTTCATCCTCCCCCTGCCCTCCACTCTGGTCCCCGGAGGCTGCAGTGCCCACGTGGTCACTCAGCTGTGGTCCTCCAAGCCCTCTGCCCCTCACACCCTGGCCACCGCTGTTCGCACAACCACACAAATGGCCCAAGATGCCACAGCTGTTGATGGGGGAGCGGGGTGCCCACAGGGGACGTTTACAGGTGGCAGTCGAGCCCCTGTCCCTTCTCTTCATCGAGCTGGCCTGTCATCGTTGCCGGAAAAGTACAGGGACCCGGGAGGAGTCAGAAAAGGGGCTGTAGGCAATAGGGCTGTAACTCTGCGGTGTCTACACTCGCCCCACCTGGACGCCAGCCCCGGTCCTGACTGACCTTCCCAGGTGCCTGTGGACGTATGAGGTCCAGTTCTCTGCAGGTGGTGAGGGGTACGCCCCCGTCAGCAGGAAGCCGTCGACCTTTAACCTCTTTGTGTTCAGCCCAGGTATGTTCACCCATCGCCCTGGCCTCGGCACGGTGTTCCCTGGGGTGGGGTCCAGGGCTTCGTAAAGGCCAGGGTTAGGGGACTCCAGGAACCTGGGGCGGGTTCAAGGAGGCACCCACTCGAGAACACGCGTGTTTGTTTGCCTCAGACACAGCTGTCACATCTGGCTCCTACCGGGTTCGAGCGGTGGACTACTGGGCCCGACCAGGCCCCTTCTCGAACCCTGTGCAGTACGTGGAGGTCCCTGCCCCATGAGGGCTGCCGCTGCCCAGTGACTGTGAGCTGGAGCTGACCGGTGACCCCGGGCGGCCAGGAGCTGAGGCGGGCCGGACCACCACCGGCCGTCACTTGGCTCTGTTCACCTTGTCCTGTGACTTGCTCGCCTCCTTAAAGTGCCTTTCCGCTCATCAGTCTTGGGGTTGGCCTTTGTGGATGGGCGTGCAGCCAAGTCGGGGCCTGGCTCCAGTAAGGCCTTCCCCGCCTCCCCCCCCCCCCCCCCCCTCCAGAGTGCTTTCCCCCACCGCGGGAGCCAGGATGGGGAGCACGCTGAGCACAGGGGGACCGAGTTCCGGCTGCCATTAGGACAGCTGCCCTGCCTGCCTGGGGTCTCTGGCATCACTGCTGGGTGTGGGGGCCCCATTGCTGTCCCCGGCCCGTTCTGCAGAACAGGGGCTGAGGCTGTGCTTGGAGGCGTCCTGCCTGGGTCAGGTTGGAGCCCAGGAGGGGACCCCCTTCCTGAGCCCGGACAGGCTGTCCCCTGTACCCCCAGGTGGGAGGTCGGGTGGGGCTTCCAAGCTATCTGGCCCCAACCGTGGCCAGCGGCCGAAAGGGTCTGCAGCGCCACCTGTAGGCTGCGCCTGCCGGCATGATCATCCCAGTTCTATACCTGAGCCCAGAAGGAAACAGCATGCTGAGACCAGGATGACCCGGGACCGTTTGCAGGGGTGTGGCGCGGGCAGGGAAGCTGCACAGGTTGTACGGGACCCCGGGACCCCTTTCCACACCCATACCCCGCCCCAGGCAGATGGAGCGGGTGGGGGTACCCTTACCGGTCCAGAGACAGAAAGGTGTGGAGAGGCCACCTGGCGAGGAGCAGAGACCTTCAGCCCGGGGTCGCAGCCAGCCGGGGAGGGGGCCCTGTGAGCAGGAGTGCGGGTGTGGTGGCTCTGATCTCCCTTCCTCTGCTGCCCTCCGGGGCTACGTTGGGCTCAGGACGGGGGGCTCAGGACGGGGGGAGGTCTGAAGGGCAGAGGAAGACCAGAGCTACTCAGCCCCTCTGGCTCTCCAAAACCTGCCGGTCCCCTGTCCACGCGCAAAACCCGAGAGCCACCAGGTCCCCCCGACTGCCGGATCGCGGGAAGTCAGCATGACTGTCCATCCCTCTGAACCCCAAAGTCCTTACCTGTTCCTCTTGCCCCACGTGGGTGCCTCAGTGCCTGGGGGGCCCGGTCCGTGTGTCTCTGTGGGGCACCGTTACCCACTGAGTGCTATTGTCACCCAAGGCGCAGTCCCCGGGTTCTGGGCATGGTCTTCCCGTCCTTTCATGAAACCTGTCTCAGCCAGCTCAGTGGTCACGACAGAGCGTGACAAAGTCCCGCATGGCTCCAGCTGCAGAAACGCGTTCTCTCCCAGCCCCGGAGGCCGGTCTGACATCAAGGTGTGGGCAGGGTTGCTTCCTTTGAGGCCTCTTTCCTGGGCTCGTGCACAGCTGCCTCCTTCCTGCACGTGTCTGTGTCCTTGTGTTCCCTGCCTGGAAGGATATAAGTCACGTGGATTGACCTCATCGCAGTCTCCTCTGTAAAGGCCCCACCTGCAGATAGAATTCTGTTCTGAGACCCTGGGGTTAGAACTTCAACATAAGAATTTGTGGGGGATAGTGGGGCCTGGGTGGCTCAGTCGGTTGAGCGTCCGACTTCGACTCAGGTCATGATCTCGCAGTTCGTGGGTTCAAGCCCCGCGTCGGGCTCTGTGCTGACAGCTCGGGGCCTGGAGCCTGCTTCGGATGCTGTGTCTCCCTCTCTGCCCCTCCTCCACCCGTGCTTGTGCGTGTTCTCTTCCTCCCTCCCTCTCTCTCTCTCAAAAATAAAAAGTAAAGGGGAAAAACGTGGGGGGGGGGCATACGGTTCAACTCCCAATGAGCACTACCCCATTTTCCCCTGGTGGTTGGCACCCATCCCCCACTAGCAAAACAGCGTCTTCTCTACCTGCTGGTTCAGTGGTCTGAGGACCCGATGGAGCCCCCGGGCTCCCGGCCTACAAGAGGGGGACTGAGTCGCCCGGTGGGCCAGGCCCTTCCTTGGATGCCAGGACCTTCAAGCTGGAAGAGCTGAGATTCCCTGGGCAGTGAGGCTGCCCCCACCCCCCCCCGGCCCCGGCCCTGGGTTCTGGCTTTTGTGGAACGGCAGCACACGGACAGAGTTGGCACCTCAGCCCTGAGCTCCTAGCTCAAGCCGGAGGTCGGAGGAGTCCCTCCTTTGGAGGTGGCTGTGGCTCCGGGGCAGTCAGGACGGCACCGCCGTACCCTCTGCCGGTCGTGGTGTCCCCACCGTGACTGCAACTTCCGTGTTGTCAGGTTGCCGCCGCATCCCCGTTCTCCGACCCACTGCCGGGTAGCTTTGGTCCTTGCGGATTTGTGGTTGGGCTTCCCGAGAGCCGGGGGGTCCTCGTGACTGGCCCACACGCAGTCTCTCTGCCTGGGCTCGGGGGGATAGCACTGGGGTGGCAGGGAGGCCTGAGTCCCAGGTGCGGGGACACCCCCAGATCCAGGCAGGTGTGTCCGTGGGACACAGCACCCTCCCTCCGTGCTCCTCCCCGGACCTCGTCCTTAAGTTTCCCATCTTGGGCTTCGGGAGTCTGGCCAGCCGCCCGCCCCCCTGGACGATACCTTGTGCGAAGCCGGGCCGGGCCAGGTGCGTGGGCTGGGTTCGGCCCGCTGAGGCACCGTACGTGTGCGCCTTTGCCCACAACCGTGTCTGCACGTTCTCGTATCCCAACAGCCAGCAGGAACCTCCCCCCGCCCCCTCCCCCGGTAAAGCCCCGGGTGGGCTGAGAGCAAGGGGGGCCGGCACTTCCTGTCTGTACCGCTGACTTCCAGCTGTTCCTGGGCCAGTCCCTACTAGTTTCCCTTCGGGACGGAACACTGCATGCACTTGGTCCTCAGGGGGCACTTGGGTCACATGGCCCCTGGGGAGATGGGGTCAGACTTTGGCCCCAGCTCAGGGCCGCTTTTCAAGTGGATAATTAATTTTTTTCAATGTTTATTTTTGAGAGACAGAGTGAGTTGGGGAGGGGCCGAGAGAGAGGGAGACACAGACTCCGAGGCAGGCTCCAGGCCCCGAGCGGTCAGCACAGAGCCCGACGCGGGGCTGGAACTCACAAACCGCGAGATCATGACCTGAGCCGAAGGCGGACGCTCCACCGGCTGAGCCCCCCAGGCGCCCCCTCGAGTGCATAACTGATTTTGATCAGGAGGAAGTGGCCTTGCCCCAGGGCGCCAGGAGTCTGGGCTGGAGGGCTTTCTCCTGTGGGCACCTGCCACCGGCAATGTGGGCCTGACGGGCCATCCACCCAAGTGGCGAGTGGCCTGTGTCCTGCCTGGATGAGCTGCAGGGACTTCTCTTGCCGACACTGCCCGATGCCCAGGAAAGCGGCTAGAGAAGAGTGCGTGTGCTGGTGCATGCCGCACCCCAAGTCTAGAGTGTCATCGAGCACTGGGCCTCGCAGAAGCAGGTGCTGTCGGGCACAGCAAATTACCTTACTTCAGATGGGACGTGCCGGCATCTCCTAGACCATCGGATCCCGAAGGTTTTCCTGGAAGCTCCTGGCCTTTCCCACCCTGTGGTCACCACGGGTCTTACCAGGGCATGCAGGGTACTTGCCCAAGTTCGGCCGGCCGGCCGGCCGGCCGGGCAGTGTCCTCGAGGAAACCAAGATCCCTGAAGGGCCAGACTAAGATGGGAGTGGTGCCATCAAGGGGCACCGTGGGAGCGTGCTGGCCTCTGCGTTGTGCGAAAACTGGCTGTTCCGATTTTCTTCTTCGCTGAGGATAGAAAAAGCATATGCAGGTTAGCCGTGGATCAGGTGACGGAACCGCATGTGGTTTTCTCCGTACTCTCAGCTACGATCGGCCTCGCCACAGGATACGTGGTGGTCACCTGTCCTGGCAGCATCCGGCAAGCTGTGTGAACACAGAAGGGATCCGCCCCCTGGCAGCTCCCAAGGGTCTGACGCCGGAACCGATCTCTGCGGGTGTCGCACAACTGGGCTGGGCTGGGCTGGGCTGGGCAGGGAGGGGCCAGCCTGGGGGCTTCCGCAATGGCCGGGCTACTGGTTACATAGAAACGCCCCCTCCCTACGTTCCGGGGACTACAGAAGGCCCTGAAGGCAGAGTCTGCAGAGCCCTCGGGCTCACGGACTCGGCCAGTGCCACCTCTACTGCCCCCCCCCCCCCGCCACCACTGTAATGGCTTTCAGGTGATGGTATTGGCATCATCTCAGGGCCATTATCCAGTAACCCCCAGAGGTCTGAGAGCAGTCACAGTGCCCCGTATGCACTTGGGGACACGTGCCAGCAACTGCGTTACGAGCTCTTCCTTTAGGGGACCCGACCTGCCCCTCCATCAAGGGCTCTGGAGCGTCACTGTGACCGGTCGTGTCTGAGAACGGCCCACCAGACACCATCTGCCTGCAGATGCCCCAAGCAGGTGCTTCGGAAGCTGACGTCTGCTTCGTCTCTTGGCGCCCTGCACGAAACCGGTCGCTTCTTGTTTGCAGAAGACGCCTGCGGTCCGCCACTTCAGAGGCACCCACGTATGGGCCGCCCGGGGCCCCTCAGGACTTGATCCGACTCACTGGCCTGTCTCGGGCGCGGCCAGGACCGCAGGTCCCGAGGCGGGTGGCGCTGTAGTTGCCGGTGGGCAGCCAGCCTCCTCCGCTCCAGGCGTTCGGGCCGGCTCCGCACACCCGGTCCCCGTGGCCGCACCGTCACGCACCTGTGTGCCGATGGAGATACGCTGCCATGAGGCTTCTCGGGCTCCTGTCAGGGCAGCCGCGGAGACCCAGGCTTCCTCGCCCCGGGGGGGGGGGGGTGTGTGTGTGTGTGTTAGGGTCGCACCTCCTCGTGGTTCTGGAGGCGGAGGGACGATCGGGCACGGATGTGACGGCCGAGGGCTTGATGGCCCTGGGCTAGAGGACCGAGCGGCCTTGGCCCCGTGTCCTTCTCAAGTCTCGGGTGTCCCTCCTGAGGGACAGTTTGCAAGCAGTTTACGAGTCGTAAACGCCACTCCTCGGCAAACGGGGACCTCCGCGAGTCCGGCCTTGCACCACCCAGTGGCCACGGAGACCCGGCCCCACGTGGCCCCGCTCAGTTTCCCGTCTTCCCTTTCTGCTTCCACCTGCGCTGTGCTCGGGGAGCCTGAGTGCCCGTGACGCCGCTTCCCAGCCACAAGGTCGACCCCCAACTCCTCAGAGCTGAGCCGCCTCGTGCCAGGAGCCCGTGTGGAAGGTCCGCGTCCTGGGGCCACTGCCAGTGCTGATGGCCCCGTGGGTCAGGGCCCCGGCAGGGAGGACGTGCGCACTCCGGCTTCGACGCAGGGACCGGCTGCGGAGGCGGGTCAGGAAGCAGAAAGCCCAAGGGAGCCCCAGGCAGGGGTGTTACCCTTCCAGGTGCGAGGGAGGAAGAGAGGGGTGCCCCGCAGGCCCGAGGCCTCTAACCTTGCCCTTGGACTCCTCCCAGCTTGTGCATAGACCAAACCAGGCATGACTTGGAGTCCAGCACAGGGAGGGGCCGGCGGTGGGCCTGCTGGGGGAGGGGAGGGGAGGGGAGGGGAGGGGGACCCCGTTGAGGGCCGTGGGAGCGGTGGCGCGGCTGCAGAGGAGGGACACCCTGAGCCTGGTGCCCTCGCTCACAGCCCAAAGAGGGCGCTGGGGCAGCTTGGGCAGTGGGAGGGTGTGGATGGAACCTGGCCTCTGGCGTGACGGGACGGCACGGATGCACACCCCTCCCAGGCCGGGTGAGTGCGGGGTGTGGCTGCCGGGATTCATGCGTGCCACTGTCCGGCCCAGCACCGAGACGTCACCATCTGCCATGCCCACTGGGGCGCGGCCCAGGCACCCTGATACCAGGCCAGAAGTCCCCCCGACACCCTTCTGGTCGAGGGTCTCCACCTGGGTTGGCAGAGGAGAAGGCCTCTGCAGGCGGCCCCTCCCCGCCTGAGCCAAGTTGGGCTGTGGATACCCCCACTCAGCAGCCAGAGGTGGTCAGAGCCCCGTCGCCCACCGGCCACACAGGGGCCCCGGGCGGGCTGGCACGATGGCCGTCCCTCCAGGGGACGTCGTGTGTGGTAGGCGGGAGGGGGCCGTGAATGCCAGCACCGTCCCCAGCTCCTGCCTCCCGCTCCAGACCACGACCCTTGGGGAGAGCTACAGAGAAGCCTGAGAAGGAACACCCCGGGCCAATGACAGTGTGAGCTGGGCTTCGCCACCAGGGAGGCTTGTCCACCGGTCGGCCCTGCTCAGGATGGCCTGGCCTGCCCAGGCCGGGGGCAGGGGCGGGGGATCCCCTCAGGGACCAGGGGTGCACATACGCAGGGGCCTGAGGCTGGTTCTCGGCAGGAGTGTTGGTCAGCCCCAGGAGTTCTCGCCCCGTCCTGGGACAGCCCGCCGTGAAGCAGGACTGGTGTCACACACCCACACCCGGTGACCCTTCTGTGGGGACAGCCAACCCCGGGAAGGGGCTCCCAGGTCAAGGCTTAGACCGGGGGCTGCTCCTCCGAGCTCACCTCTCAGAGGGATGTGCGTGGGGCCGCCCCCCGTACGCTGTCTGTGGCTGAGAGTCACAGGTAGCACCCCCAGTGTCCCTCGAAGAGGAAGGAGTAAGTGGATCCCGGTCTGGCCAAACAGTGGTTCCAGAACAGATGCAGGAAGGAGGCCAGCCCTGTGCTCTGTTGAGGGAAAGCTCCAGTGAGGTTCTCAAGTTGAGAGAGCAGTGACAGGAGGGAAAGCGTAACCAAAGAGGTTGTGCGCGTGTTAAGACGTCTAAAACGATTTACATCCCCGAGTCAGGCATTCATGTACTCACTCAACAAACACTGATGTGGCATCCGTGTGCTGCAGGCCTGTCCCCTCAGCCGTGTCCTGACCCGACCGCTCCGTGGAGGGCTCTCCTCTGTCCTTCCAGCACGTCAACCTGGATTGTCTTTTAAAACAACGCCTTTGCTGAAGCATAACGGAACCAATAATGTGCACTATCGAAAGTGTACAATTGGATACGTTTTGGCACATTTACAGCCAAGACCACAGTCCAGACAGCATCATCAATCACCCCCAGACGTCCCCACGCCTCCCCCGTCCCCGGATCCTGCCCTGTCCCTGCAGAGCCACTGGCTGTTCTAGAATGTTACACAGATGCCATCATGCAATGTGCACTCTTTTCTTTACTTCTAACATTTCTTTCCCTTGAGACACCTGTTTCATTCTACTGTTGACTAGGTCCCGTCCTATGGGTGTGGGGCAGTCCGGGTGCCCACTCACTTGTGGGACATCTGTGTGGTTTCCGGTTGGGGGCTATCACATCCGTGCACCGGTCTTTGTACGGACACGCGCCTTCTTCTCTGTCGGGTAAACACCTGGGAGTAGAACGACCAGATCATAGGACTAGACGTGATGTGTGCTCACCTCTGAAAACGCTTGCTAAACTGTTTTCCAAAGTGGTCGTGTCACCCGCGTGGGGAGCTCTGTTCAGCGCACGCCTACGTTGATCTTGCGTCTCGGAAAGTGCGCTAATATTAGTTCTAGTGGCTTTTTTCTTGCGGATTACATAGAATTTTCTACATAGATGATCATGTCATTTACAAATCAAGGCCATTTTACTTATTTCTTTCCAATCCGTACTGGCTCGAACCTCCAGGTACAACGTAGAATAGCAGAGTGGAAAGAGCAAACCCACCGCCTTGCTCCGATTTTAGAGTGAGCTTTAGCGTTAGTCTTTAATAATTAAGTGTGAGGTCAACAGTAATGTTTCTTCAGACCGGAGAAGCCTTCTCCAGGGTTAGTTTGCTGAGAGTTTTTTTCCATCGGGAACAGGTATTAGATTCTGTCCATTGCTTTTTCCATATCTATCGGGATAATCTTGCGGCTTTTCTTTCAGTTCATATGGTAAATTACACTAACGGATTTTCAAATGTGAATTTGCATCCCTAGGCTCAACCCCACCTGATCACCATATGTTATCCCTTTTCATACTTGCTGCTTTCGTGGAATGAGTTGGGAGGTGTTTCCTTCTCTTCCCTTTTCTGGTAGCATTTTTGTAAAATGGGTTTTGTTTCCTCCCCAAATGTTTGTTTGTTTTTCTTTTTGTTTGTTTGTTTCTTTGTTTGTTTTTAGGAATCTCTACACCCAATGTGGGGCTCGAACTCACCACCCTGAGATCAGGAGTCACACGCTCCACTGACTGAGGCAGCAAGGCTCCCCCTTCCCTAAATGTTTTGTAGAATTTCTCAGTGAAGTCCTCTGGGTGTGATGTTTTCTTTGTGGGAAGGTTTTTAACTATAAGTTCAAATTATTTAATAGATATATTCAGGCTCCCTATCTCTTGTAGAATGAGCTCTGGCAGTTTTTAATATTCAGTGAATTTTTCCATTTCATCTAATGTGTCGAATATGTTGGTGTGAAGTTATTAATAATATTTCCTGTTTTTATATTAACATGTGTTAGACCCATAGTGGTGTAGCCTCTCTCATTCCTGATATCAATTCCTGTTTCATTTCTCTTTAACTCCAGATCCATCTGTAAGAGAGTTATTGATTTTACTGATTTTCTTAAAAAAACAGCTTTTGGTTTCATTATTTTTCTCTATTTTTCTATTTCATTGATTTCTTTTTTTTTTAATTTTTTTTCAACGTTTATTTATTTTTGGGACAGAGAGAGACAGAGCATGAACGGGGGAGGGGCAGAGAGAGAGGGAGACACAGAATCGGAAACAGGCTCCAGGCTCCGAGCCATCAGCCCAGAGCCTGATGCGGGGCTCGAACTCACGGACCGCGAGATCGTGACCTGGCTGAAGTCCGACGCTTAACCGACTGCGCCACCCAGGCGCCCCTATTTCATTGATTTCTAATGTGACCTTTATTATTTCTTTTTCTGTCTTTTGGGTTTCATCTGTTCTCATGATGGACGCTAAGGTCAATGAATCATGTCTTCTCTAAAATACACGTGTAGTATACATTTCCCTAAGTACTGCTTTAACTGCATTCCACAGGTTTTTTTTTACATGTTGTCTTTTCATTTCCATTTTGTTCAAAATAACTTTTTAAGTTGCATTTTCATGTTCTCTTTTGTGGAAAAATAACTTTTTAAGTTTATTTACTTATTTTGAGAGAAAGAGAGCGAGCAGAAGCTGGGTGAAGGGTCAGAGGAAAAGAGAATTCCATGCAGGATCCATGCTCCGCATGGAGCCCAATGTGGGGCTTGATCCCATGACCCTGGGATCATGACCTGAGCCAAAATCAAGAGTCGGTTGACCAACTGACTGAGCCACCCAGGTGCCCCATAGTTTAAAATAATTTTTAATTTTCATTTTGTTTTTTCTTCAATACATGGGAAATTAAGAAGCAGATTATTTGGTTTGCAAATATTTGAGAATTTTCCAGATAGCTTTCTGTTAGTGATTTCTAATATAATTGTAGTGTGGTCAGAGAGCATTCTTTTAATGACTTGAATTATTTTATATATGTTGAGACCTGGGCCCAGAAAATGAAAGACTCTCCTATAAATATTAATTAGGCCAAGTTAGGTGGCAGTGTTTTTCAAGTCTTCTATGTCCCTAATTATTTTGTGCCCACTTGTGGAATCTAATATTGGGAGAAGAGAGTGGAACTCTGTGTATAATTGTGGATTTGCCCATTTCCCCCATCAGTTTTTGCTTCATGGACTTTTATCATCTGTCATTAGGTTCATGCACATTTAGGGTTGTTATGTCCTTTTGATGATGTTATCAGTTTGTTATCGCAAAATGAACCTATTTATCCCCGGTGATACTCTCACTGTGGGTTTTCTTTCTTTTGATGAGCGTCAGCATAGGATAACTTTCCCCATGCTTTTACTTTCCCCGATTTGTGTCTGTGAAGTGTGTTTACATAGGTAGCACCGAGTTGAATCTTGCTATTTTACCCAATCTGGCAACCTCTGCTTTTTAATTGGGATGTTTAGGCCATTTACATTTAGTGTGATTATTGATGTGGTTGGGTTTAATCTATCATCATGCTATTTATCTTTTATTTGTCTTGTCTATTGTTTTCCCCACTTTTCCTACTTTCTGTCTTAAAAAAAAAAAAAACAACTCATTCTGGGGAGCCTGGGTAGCTCAGTCGGTTAAGTGTCTGACTTCAGCTCAGGTCACAATCTCTCTCTCAAAAGTAAACAAACAAACAAACAAACAAACAATAAAACCCTCATTCAATCTGTCTCCTTTGTTGCTTAAAAATTTTTTTTAATGTTTATTTATTTTTGAGAGAAAGACAGAGACAGAGCATGAGCGGCGAAGGGGCAGAGAGAGGGAGACACAGAATCCAAAGCAGGCTCCAGGCTCTGAGCTGTCAGCACAGAGCCCGATGCGAGGCCCAAACCCACGAACCGCAAGATCATGACCCAAGCCGAAGTCGCACGCTTAACCAACTGAGCCACCCAGGCACCCCTCCTTTGTTGCTTTATTAGGTGCAACTATTTTAGTGACTGCTTTGGGATTTATACCGCATGTTTTTAACTTGGCAATGTCTCCTATCAATGATATGATACCATCTCTATGTAGTAAAAGAGCCCTGTTACACTGTATTTTCACTTTTTCCTCCCAGACTTTGTACTTTTGTGGTCATATATTTTACTTTTTCATATGATACAAGCCCCACAATACACTGTTGTTGTTTTTGCTTTAGACAGCTGATTCTCACGGTGTCTGGTTGGCTCAGTCAGTAGAGCACGTGACTGTTCATATCAGCGTCTTGAGTTCAAGCCCCACATTGGATGTGGAGCCTACAAAAACAATAAATAGCTAATTGTCTTTTAAAGAGATTTAAATAATAAGAAAAACATTTCTTATTATTACTCATGAAGCTACCATCTCGGGTGCTCTTTATTATTATTAATAGTGTGTGTGTGTGTGTGTGTGCGCACGCGCGCGCGTGCACGTGTGTGTCCGTGTGCATGTGCGTGCATGTGTGCGTGTGTGTGTTCAGGTTTCCATCCGGTGCCACCTTCCTGCTGCTCAGAGGATGTCCTTTAACAGTTCTTCTAGTATGGATTTGCTGGTAAGTAATTCTTCCAGCTCCTTATGTCTGAAAAAGTCCTCATTTCATCTTTGTTCCCAAATGACATTATCGACAGTAAAGAATGAAGGTTGGCAGGTTTTTTTTTTTTCAGTATTGTAAAGATCTTGCGCCACTGTCTTCCTGCACGCACTGTGTTCACCCAACAGGACATCAACAAAACATCCTTTTCTTTGCTCCTGTATATAAAAAATTTCCCCTGGATACCTTTTTTAAAACAAGATTTATTTATTTATTTATTTACATCCACGTTAGCATATAGTGTAACAATGCTTTCAAGAGTAGATTCCAGAAATTCATGCCCTATGTATAACACCCAGTGCTCATCCCAACAAGTGCCCTCCTTAATGCCCCTTACCCGTTTGGCCCATCCCCCACCCACGACTCCTCCAGTAACCCTCAGTTTGTTCTCCATATTTATGAGTCTCTTCTGTTTTGTCCCCCTCCCTGTTTTTATGTTATTTTTGCTCCCCTTCCCTTATGTTCATCTGTTTTGTCTCCTTAAGTCCTCATATGAGTGAAGTCATATGATTTTTGTCTTTCTCTGACTAATTTCACTAACATAATACCCTCCAGTTCCATCCACGTAGTTGCAAACGGCAAGATTTCATTCTTTTTGATTGCTGAGTAATACTCCATTGTATATATATACACCACATTTTCTTTATCCATTCATCCATCGATCAACATTTGGGCTCTTTCCATACTTTGGCTATTGTCAATAGTGCTGCTATAAACATGGGGGTGCATGTGCCCCTTCGAAACGGCACACCTGTATCCCTTGGATAAATGCCTAGTAGTGCAATTGCTGGGTCGTCGGGTAGTTCTATTTTTAGTTTTTTGAGGACCCTCCATACTGTTTTCCAGAGTGGCTGCACCAGCTTGCATTTCCACCAACAATGCAAAAGAGATCCTCTTTCTCCGCATCCTCGCCAACATCTGTTGTTGCCTGAGTTGTGAATGTTAGCCATTCTGACAGGTGTGAGGTGCTATCTCATTGTGGTTTCGATTTGTATTTCCCTGATGATGAGTGATGTTGAGCATCTTTTCATGTGTCTGTTGGCCATCTGGATGTCTTCTGGAGAAGTGTGTTCGTGTCTTCTGCCCATTTCTTCACTGGGTTATTTGTTTTTTGGGTGTTGAGTTTGATAAGTTCTTTGTAGATTTTGGATCCTAACCATTTATCTGATATGCCATTTGCAAATATCTTCTCCCATTCTGTCAGTTGCCTTTTAGTTTTGCTGATTGTTTCCTTCGCTGTGCAGAAGCTTTTTATCTTGAGGAGGTCCCAATAGTTTATTTTTGCTTTTGTTTCCCTTGCCTCTGGAGATGTATTGAGTAAGAAGTTGCTGTGACTGAGGTCGAAGAGGTTGTTGCCTGCTTTCTCCTCGAGGATTTGGATGGCTTCCTGTCTTACGTTTAGGTCTTTCATACATTTTGAGTTTCTTTTTGTGTCTGGTGTAAGAAAGTGGTCCAGGTTCATTGCTCTGCATGTCGCTGTCCAGTTTTCTCAGCACCACTTGCTGAAGAGACTGTCTTGATTCCATTGGATGTTCTTTCCTGCTTTGTCAAAGAGTAGTTGGCCGTACGTTTGTGGGTCCATTTCTGGGTTCTCTCTTCTGTTCCATTAATCTGTTTTTGTGCCAGTACCATCCTGTCTTGATGCTTACAACTTTGTAACACAGCTTGAAGTCCGGGATTGTGATGCCTCCAGCTTTGGTTTTCTTTTCCAAGATTGTTTTCGCTCCCCTGGAAACTTTTACGCTATTCTCTTTTTAACTGTTCTTTAGCATTTTGAGAATGATGTACCAGCTTTAATGTCGTTTTCTTCATGTTTCTTGTGTTTAAGTTTTGTTGAGCTTTGAGAACTGTGGGCTTATGTTTTTCATTACATTTGTAAAAAAAAAAAAAAAAAAAAAAACCTGGCCATTTTCTTAAAATGTATTTTCTTTCCTGTTTCCACCTCCTGTCTTCTGAGACTCCAACTCCACCGGTAGCTCACCTTTGTGGAGTTGCCCAGTGGCTCACTGACAATTAGTTCATTTTCCTTCTCAGTCGCTTTTCTCTTGGTGTTTCATTTGGATGGTCTTTATTGCTATGACTTCAAGCTCACAATTTTTTTCTTGTGCAAGATTCTATTAATCCCATTCAACGTATTCTTTATCTCAGACCTTGTAATTTTCACTTCCAGAAGTTCAATTTGAGGCTTTAAAAAAATCATCCATATCTGTCCTTAACATATTCAGGCTTCCCTCCAGCATCTCGAACATGTGGAATATGGTCACGGGGAGCGTAAAGGATGTTCTCGCCTAACAATTCTATCATCTCTGTCACATCCGAGTTAGTTTTGATTGATTTTCTCCCTCATTATGGGTTATAATTTCTTGCCTCTTTTCATGCCTAATTATTGTTGGTTGCATGTCAAACACTGTGTATTCTACCTTTTCGGGTGCTGGATAGTTTTGTATTTCTGTAAGTGTCCTTATGTTTGTTTCTGGGATGCAGTTAAGTTACTTGGAGCTTGTGTGACCCTTTTGGGTTTTGTCTTTGAGCTCTGTTGGGCAGGACCAGAACTATGTGTAGTCTAAGGTTGATTTTTCTCTGCTACCGAAGCAAAACCCTTCTTTCTACTTTAACTGATGCCCCTTCAATTAGGAGGTTCCCAACTCTGGCTGTCAGACACAGACACTATTCCCACCATCTATGGGCTTGCCTCCTTCTGGATGGTTCTTCCTCTAAGTTGGGTGGGTTTTTTCCTTCTAATTCTTGTACCAGCCTGCAGCCAGCTGAAGCCAGGAGGCTGACCCTCTGTGCATCCCTGGGGCATCTCTCCCTCTCTGCACAGCTGTTTCCTCTCCAGGACTCTGCCCTGTGAACTCTGGTCGTCTTGTCCTCCCGGGACTCCCCACTCCATGCCCTCAACTGAGGGAGACCTCGGGGCTCTGCCTGGGTCCCCACTGCCTACACTGAACCCTGGAAACCGTCTCCAAGCAGGGGAGCAGGGATGGTTGCAGTCTTTCTCACTTGTGTCCCATCTCTCAAGGATCACTATCCTTTGCTGTGTGATGCTCTGTGTTTTGGGTGCTATTTTTCACATATATTTATTTCTGTCTTTTTTTTTTTTTTTTTTTTTCTGTTTCGGGCAAGAGCATGTGAATCTGGCCCCTGTTACTTCATCTGGAGCCGAAGCGGAAGCCTGCACATCAGCTGGTTTCAATTCCCTGCCAAGCGCTTTCCGCCATCTGACGCACTTCTCAGTCCTTACACCTGCTGTTACGATGCCGTGTGTGTGAGGGCTGAGGCCTCATCCTCCTGGCAAAACCCCACATCTCTAGCCCCCTGACAGAACCTGGCACAGAGCCAGGGCTCATTGTGTCATGCTTGAACGATACTATGAAGAACAACATATTTTGGGGGGTTCACCTGTGCCAGGCAGGTGAGAGACAGAAACTCCGCCACTCCGTGTGACCAGATGGTAGATGGGGGGACCGAGACAGAGAGGTTAGCCAGTTGCCCTAAGTCTCAGTCTTAAAGGGGGAGGATTTAAACAGGTTTGGTGTTTCAGGGCAGCTGTCAGGAAGGGGCAGTGGGAGCTTGGCGGCCGGAGGGCTTCCTGGAGGAAGTGGCCTGGGCTGGGCATTCAGGCAGCCCTGGCTCCTGCCTGGGGAGCCCCGAAAGGTGGGCCTGGGGGTGCGGAAGTGGCGAGGCTGGGAAGGAGACCTGGGCACTCTTTAGTGGGGGCCACCATGTTCTGTGCCCCCGCCAGGGGGCAGCGTTTCCCTGCACAGGGCCGCGGGACGAACCCCAGAGCAGCTCTCTGGGGCCCTACCAGTACCCACTGGGCGGCCACACCTCCTCGCCCACCTGCCCGGACTGCCGCCCCACCCGGGGCTGCTCATCGGCCTGTAACCCCTCCCAGCATCCACCTTGGCCCTCACACCCGCACTGACTGCGGCGCCTTCAGCCTACTTCCTTGTGTGTGACCTCCCCCGACGTCACAGCCACCTTTCCACACACCTGCCTTTGGTGGCCTACACGCCTGCCGGAGCTTTCACGCTCTGGTTGTGTCTCCTCACAGACCTGTTCCTGAAGTCCAGGGCAGCCTTTGCAGTAGCCGAGAACCCCTCCGCCCGCCTGCCCATCTTGTCCGGGAACGCCTGTCTGTACCCCCAGTGCCAGCCCCCCGCCCACGCCCTCCTTCTCAGGCGGGCTGGAACCAGCTCTCCGTGCTCCCTCCCCACCTGCGGGGCCTGAGGCCAAGTGCCGGAAGCCTACTCAGGTCTGCCCTTGAGGCCTTCCCTCAGGGCGCACGCGGGACAGGGTTGGGCTGGGCTCACCTCCACCCACTCACGAAGTGCCTACCTGGTCTGGAGACAGGATTTGGGAACCTGCCTTCTCACTCGCTTGGGAAGGGTGGGCAGTGTGGGCCTTGATAGCTCCAAACCCTGGCTGCTGGCACTCCCTCACCCAGCTCTCCTCTGCCTTGGGGATGTTGGTTTCCAAGCCCTCTGCTGTTGCAATCTTTTCTGGAAGGCTTCCTGGAAGAGGGGACTCCTTCGAGGATAGAGGTTGCTTTAGTCGGGGTTCCTGATGCAACAGCATGGACGGAAGTCCAGGGGAGACCGAGAGGCTGCTGTGGAGCACCACCGTGACCGTGATTGTTCAGGACGCCTGGGTAGCTCAGTCGGCTGATCATCTGCCTTCGGCTCAGGCTGTGATCTCACTGCTCACGAGTTCGAGCCCTGTGTTGGGTGAGCTCAAGTCCACTCCGGGCTCGGCATTCTCTCTCCCTGTCTCTATGCCCCTCACTCGCTCGTGCTCTCTCTCTCTCACTCAGAAATAAACGAATAAATTTTAAAAAATTTATAGAAAAATGGTGATTTCTCCATTCAAGCGAAGTGACAGTGGGGCAGAGGCTCAGTCACAGGCCAGAGACGGTGTGCAGAAGGGTCAGAGAGACGTGCTGGGTGCAGGCAGGGGAGGTGTGGCGGTCAGAGCGCGCAGGGTGCGGCGTAGGGCCAGGCAGGGGCGGGGGGACAGTGTGCAGAAAGAACCCCAGGGAAGCTGGACTCCACAGCACGTGGTTCCGGTCCTGGACGCGCCAACTGCTGGTTGGGAAATCTCGGATAAATTACCTGCCTTCTCTGTGCGGGCGTTTCTTCCTCTGCTTCAGGTGACAGCAGACCCCTGCCTGGTCTGGGGGTCGTGCGCTGTTCTCTATCGTTCTTGTTAATGTCCTTGTTGCCATCACAGTGGGTGACAGGCCTGAAGCCCCCGGGTGGGTGGCAGGAACATACCTGCCTTCGCTCACGGCCGCTGGGTAAGCTGAACCTCGAAGCTCCACATCCCCCAGACCTGTGCCCCCCTCCCAGAGCCGCGTGGGGTCAGAGCCGGGTCTCGAATCTCTCAGAGAGCCCCGCGGCCGTCCGGTTCGCGCCTCCTGGGGTCAGGGTTGGCCGCGGGCCCCACCAGGGCACCGGCAGTGGGCGTCTGACGCAGGCACGGTTGGGTGCAGGTAAGGGGTGGGCGCCGCGGCGGGACAGGGCGGGGAGCTGCCGGCCGGGGCGGGGCGGGGTGGCAGGGGCCAGGCCGGGGCGGTGGAGACGCGCGGGGTGTGGGGGGGCGTGGCGTGGCTGGGGCGGGGGCGGGACGATGGCGGGGTTGGGGGGGGCTGGGCGGAGTCGGGCCGGCAGGGGGCGGGCGGAGGGCTCGGGCTGGGGGCGGGGCCGCGCCCCGGGGAGCCCGCCCCGCCCGCAGGCCGCCCGCACCGCGAGGGTTAAGGTCGCGAGCCCGGCGGGCGGGGCGCGCGCGCGCGGATTGGGGGAAAGTTTGGGCGCGGGGCGGGCGCGGGGCGGGCGCGGGGCGAGCCGGGGCGCGCCGATTGGACGGAAGTTGTGTCGGGGCGGGGCGCGCGGCGGGCTCGGCGCTCGCTCCGGGAGAGTTGACAAAGCCCCGCAGGGAAGGACGCCTCGCGGCGCGGCGCCCCGGGCCCCTCGCCCCGCCGCCCCGGGACCCCGGCCCCGGCCTCCGGCCCCTGGACCCCACCCCCGCGCCCCGCGCTGGTCCCCGGCCCCCGGCCCCGGCCACCCGGACCCGGACCCCGGCCCAGCCCCCGCGCCCCAGGTAGCGCCTCCCCCGTCCCGAGGCCGGGCCCGGGGGGCGCGGGGCGCCGGGGGTGCGGCGCCCGGGGCGGCGATGACCGCGCAGCGCGTCCCGCGGGCCCGGCCCTGAGCCCCGCTGCCCGCCCGCCCCCGCCGAGGTGAGCCTCTGCGCGCGCCCGTGACCCCCGGGGGGCCGACTGGGAGGGCCGAGTGGGGAGCACTGGGGTCCGGGGTCCCCGATCCGGCCCGGGGCTGGGGGGTGGGGGGAGTGCCGGACGCCCGGGTGCGAGGCCGCGGGGCACCGGCACGCGCCGCCGCCGCCCCTGCGGGGCCAGTGGTCCTGTCCGCGCCCCGCCCCCGCCCCTGCACCCCACGTGGGCCCCCCCCCCCCCCAGCGCAAATTTGTCCGCTAATGGCGCAGGCGATTATCTGCGCGGCCGCCGGTGTTGTGTGTCCCGCGGGCAGGGCCCGAGTTACAAGCGCCAGGAATCCAGACGGTGTTTGGAGACGGGGGGCGGCGGGGGAGGCCGGTAATTAGTGTAAACCCTTTGTCTGCCTTTGATACCCACGGAGCTCCCCGCCGCTGCTTCCTCCGCCCGGGGCGCTGGCAGGGAGGGCGGGGCGGCCCGCACCCCGAACCCGCGGCCCAGGACCGGGGTGCCGGCGGCCCCGGGGCCCTAGTCTAGAGGGGGGCGACCCCTACCCCGCCTGCCAGTGACTGACCCCCGACACCCCCAGGTCCGCACAGGCCAAGATGACGCCCAGCCCCACGTTGTTGCTCCTGCTGCCGCCGCTGCTGCTGGGGGCCCTCCCGCCGGCCGCCGCCGCCCGAGGTGAGTCCTGGCGCCCAGCCCGGCGCCCCGGCCTGCGCCAGCGCCGCCCCTTTCCCTCCCGGCCCTGAACCCTGCCACAGTGCCCGGCTGGCGCGCGTGCCTGCGCCCCGCCCCTACTGGCCCAGAGCTTGGCGGGTCTCCTGACCCACAGGGTCCCCCACCCAACACTGCCCATGGGGCGCCCCCAGCTCACCCACAGGGCATCCCCGGCTCACCATGCCCGCCCCCCCACCCCGCAGCTCATCTGTAGGGTCCCCCAGTTCCCCCTCAGATCCCCCCCCCCTGCTCACCCTTGGGGCTGCATGCTAACCCACACGGCACCCCCAGCTCACCTGTGGGGCCCCACACCGATTGGCTGAGTAGGCTCTGGCCTCAGTCCCCCTCAGGGCACACACACACACCCATCTGTGTCCCTGAAGTTGAGGGCAGCTGGTTACTCTGGGGACTTTTGTGGAGCAGGCTCTTTGGCCACAGCGGAATCTGCAGAGACCCCCGTAGTGGCCAGGGTGCGGTTTGGGGGCAGAGGCGACCTTGTTGGTGTCTGGGACTTGTGACCCAGCCCTGTGCCCCGAGCTTGCCCACCCCAGGAAGGTGCGGGGTGTGGGCCGGCCGGGGGGGGGGGCGCTGAGTCTCTGGAGCTTGGAGGTGCGGCATGGTGTGGGGGGTGGGGGCCTGTCTCAAGGCAGGCCCGGAGGACCCGCTGCTTCAGGCCGCACACTGTCTTTCGGCGTGTGCCGTGCCAGGACTTAGATGCGCACTCACACACCTGACGCCCAAGAAGGCAGGCCTGGAATGTCTCCCGAGGGACCTTTGCCCCCGCACCCAACCGCTCAGCAAGGGACATCCTTGGCTGTTGGATGATGGGAGATACGTGTTCACGGACTCCTGCCCGCCATGTTCCGCACCGGCCTCCCCTCAGCTAGGCGGGACCTTGGGCCAGGCCAGCCCTTTGGGTGTGTTGACCACTCAGGATTGTCCCTGCCCTGTCCACCAGTCCTCTGAGGCTTCGCACCCCTCCCCCCGCCACCCAGCGGGTACACCGAGCCCAACCCGGCCTTATATGGGCACGTTTGGGTGTTGGGTGGCAGGCGGCAGCCCAGGTGGGCCTAATGCCACAGCACCCCCCCGCCTGCCCGGCCGGGGACTGGCCGGCTGGCTTGAGGGTGGGGGCTGCTCAGGCGTGGCTGGGCCCGCCAGCGTCCTGGCCACCGCGGGCACTCGGGTCATGCCCGGCAAGGCCCCTCCACCCCCCACGGTGGCCGGCGGCCTGGACTCTGATTCCTCTTTTATCTTCGTGGCCTCCCCTCGTTCCCACACCTGCCTGTCCTCTGGCTACAGAGCCGGGAGCCCTGGAGCCCGCTGGCCTGGGCTGGCCATTGGCCGGAGCCCGAGGCGGAGTGGTGGATGGTGGGCAGCAGTGGGCAGCGGGGCCTGCCTCAGTGCCGAGGGGCCCTTGGAGGGGCCACACCCGGCTCTGTTCCCCTGAGCCTTGGCCTTGGGGCTGCGCCTGGGATCCAGCCCCGGCCCTAGCCCTGTCCGGGAGCGGCCGGGGCCCAGGCAGCAGCAGGGGCTGAGCGCCACTCTCCAAGGGCAGGGTCCTCTGTGGCATCGGGGGCAGGGTGCTGGGGAGAGCCCCTTTCCCTGAACCGTGCTGGCCTCTCCTCCAGACCTGGACTTGAGGGGCAAGGTCACCCCGGGCGCTTCCTCCTTTGCGGTTAAGCAGGCCGCGCGGCGGACCTTCAGGCCGGCCGACCAGCACAGAGGGAGCCCGGCCGCTCCTGAAAGCCGTTCTCCCCGTGCGTCACGCTTTCTGGAGTCACTGTGTCTCTAGACTCAGCTCGTGTTTTTAAAGTTTCCTTTTCTGAAAGTTTCACAATCCTGGTGGGTCTGTCTCAAACAGCTTTTTCCAAATTCAAGGAAAGATAGGATTTGGGTTTCTCACAGCGGGACCTTGAGAGGCTCAGAACCAAGTGCCTTTTCACAAACGGCGCTGGAAGAAACCGTTTAAGGGTGGCCGCGTTTGAGCTTTTCCAAGGATGAGGCAGCCAGCCCTCGAGGTCACTCCCCATCCTCTGGACCTTGCTGCTGTGCCCTGGGTGAGCTGAGTGCTGACCCCAGGGCCTGGGTGCCCGCCGGCCGGTGCAGCTCTCCGCGAGGACAGTGCCCTCTTACCCTCAGGGCTGTTTGGGGAAGGGTCCGCCAGTGCGTGGTTCAGCGGGATGGCGTGCGGGCCTCGGGATGGCTGTGGTGGCGTGCGTGTGCACCGGCTGACCTTGGCCTCCGGCCAGGCCGCAGGGGGCCTCCCCCCCCCCCGCCCCTCCAGGCAGCGGCTGGCCAGTGTGCAGCCCCAGCTGAGGTAGATGTACGGGAGCGGGGCCCAGGCTCTGTGAGGGGGGATGTCGGCCAGCCGCCCCATTTATGTCTCGGGCCCCACTCCTGGAAGAGAAAATAAATCACTGTCCCCTCTGGGGGGAGGAGGGAGCTGCGAACAAAGTCGCCTTTAGCTGGGCCTGGAAACTCCTACCGCGGGCTCCTTCTTCATTGTGCGGGAATCAATGGGCCTTCAGCCCCCGCCCAGTGCCATGGGGAAATGTTGGTTTTTCCCGGCAGTGGCCTCAGCCTCTGGCTTGGGGTTCCGGCACTGCTTACGGTGCGGGGGGGTGGGGGGGGTGGCAGGCGGTGGCCCTGCAGGCCCGGACCCTTGCTGCTGACCTGCTAGCCTTCTGTGCCTTCCCAGTGACTACAGCCCTGGCAGGGCCAGCACGTGGAGAGCAGGGTGTGCCCAGACCCCAGAGATGCCCCATCCGGTGCTGCCGGCCCACCCTGCCTGCCATCTGCTTTTCCTCGTGGTGGTCACTGGGTGCTCCTGCACAAGCCCCACAGGTGTCCAGCAGGGCTCCTCCTGGGGCCCAAGAGAGCAGGGGCCACTGTCCTGGGCAGCCGGGAGTCCACAGTCCAGGAAGGCCGGGAGGAGGTTGGGGGAGGGGGATGGGGTGAGGCACAGGCACCACGGCCTGGAAGGAGAGGTGGGCACTGGCCGGGTGAGGAGGGGGAAGGCCTGCAGGGGTGTGGTGTGGGCAGAGGTGGGCAGGTCACGTGGGCTGGGGTGGACATCTTGGGGCCGCGGGTGCGTTGGCGCAGCTGGGTTGGGGGCATCTGTCGGGATAGGCCAGGACCGGGGGAGCAGCTGGGGGTGGCCTGGGGGCTCTCCCACCTGGGCAGGGCGCTGGCCTTCCTGCCCCCAGTGGGGAGTCCTGGGGTCTCCACACTCCGTGTCTCCACTGAGTGGCCGGGGGGCAGGCCTGGGGGCTGGCAGGCCTTTGCCCCACAAGGACCGGCCCCCTTGGGGAGAGCCCGCGTGGGGTAGGGGCTTCTGGGAGCTGTCCCCGCAATGTCAGAGGCAGCTGTGACGAGGAGGGCGCCTCATCCTCAGGCCTCTGACACCCAGGGCTTGCCATCTCGGCAGGAAACAATCGCTCTCTTCCTGCCCCAGTTTGTTAGAGATTCACACAAGCCCCGCACTGTGGAAAAATAATGGTGCCTGGGGCAGACTGTGGCCTGGGACCCCACGGGGCAGTGATGCCCTCTGGCCCCCACAGGGCTGAGCCCCAGGAGAGGGGGCCACCGGCCAGGGACTGTGCTGCTGCAGTGGCCCGCCCACTCCCACAGGGACTTCGGGGTTCGCTCTGGGACCCGGCGCCGGGTGCTGTGTGCTCCTTGAGAGGTGGGTGGCCCACCCTGCGGCCTGCAGGGACTCTAGGGGTCCCAGCATGCCCAAGCTTCATGCCCTCTGGCCTGTCCTCAAGAAGAGGGCTGCGGGCTGTGGGCAGGGGGAGGGGGCAGTGCGGGCGTGGAGGGCAGCGTGGGGCTCTCTGGCTGGGGCTTGCCCGGGCTGTTGGGTGGGCGGGGCTCTCTAATGCCTGAGCCCTCACGGTAGGTGGAGCGTTGCTTCTGCCCAGAGGCCAACCTCTGGCCCCCGGGAGACATCCTGTCACTCTTCCGAGGCCGTGCGGGTCGGAGCCCACGGGGCAGGGCCCCTTGGGTGGTCTGGGCCTCTGGTCCTGTCACCCTGTCCTGTGGGTCCAGTGCCAGCATGTGAGGGAGGCGCAGCGGACAAGGTCCTTCTTGGTTCCTTGGCAGCTGGGGGTGGGGCCGGGCCCCTCTGGGGAGGTGGTGATGCCGTACGGGTTCTCGGTGAGTGATGTTTTTGTGAGAGGGGATGGGTGGCGGGTTCGGGCAGGGGTCGGCTTGGAGTCTGGGCGGCGGGCTTGGCGAGATCTGGACACAGCCACCGGGGTGTCCGGCTGGGCCCCCGCGGTGGGCTCTGTGGCAGCGGGTCTGGGCACTGGATCGGTCGCCGCCAGCTGTTGGTGGTTTACGCGGGGTTCCCCCGGGGCAGCGGGACTGTCAGGGTGATGCTCTGTGGCCCTTGTGTGTGCCCCGGGAGTGGCAAAGAGGAGGAGCCCTGGAACCGGGGGTCTGCCGGAGGCCCCCCCGGGGGGATTCCAGGGAAGGGAACAGACCCGGTGGGCCCCATCCAGCCTGTCACCTTAGTTCGTGCTCCTGGTGGGGTGGACTGGGCACCCCCGCCATCTTCCTTGCTCGGTGGGTCAGTCTGTCCCTTTGCTGCACCCAGAATGGCCTGGTTTCTGGGGCAACCACCTGTCCTTCGGGTCCTACCGGTTCCAGCACAGACCCTGTGGGTCCAGCCCCCAGGGGCCGCCCTGGGGCCTGTGTGTGCGTGTGCACGTGTGTGTGTGTGTGTGTGTGTGTGTGTGTGTGCGCCCGAGTGGCTCGGAGCCAGGGCAGAGGCTGGCCCCTGCCTCTCATCTCCACCGTGTGGTGGTCCTCACCTGTGGCCCCTCCTGTTGGTATCCTCCTTGGGGAGGGCACTGGCCCCAGGGCCACCGAGTCCGGGCCCTCCCAGCCACCCCCCTGCCGGTGCTTGCTCCCCATGGGAGAACGGCACAGGTGCCCCTGTCTCGCAGAGAGTGCCCACCTGGCCTGCCTGGTGTCGGGTGTCCAGACAGGCTGGGCAGGACCTGCCTCCCTTCCCTGCCCTCCCTCTGGGGCCGCTTGACCTCTCCAGGAGGGAGGCCTCCGGGGGCCGCTGGCAGCTGCCCGAAGTCACTTCGCAGCCAGTGCCAGTGTGGTCAGCCTGACGACCACCTACCCCCCAGCCAGAGAATTACCTGCCGGCTGGAAATTTCTGGGGCTTCTCAGGGGCTACCAGGAGTGGAGCTGGCCGTGGCGTGCCGGCCAAGTGGTTCTGGCACACCCTCACTGCCACTGCGTCCGTGGCCGCGGGGTTGGGGGCTGCGATGATGTGAGGCTCCCTGGCATGTGGGCCCTGGGAGGGGCGGCGTCTGGCCCGGCTCCTCACGGAGGGGGCTCGGGGTCAGCAGATCACAAGCACTGTGGGCAGCGGGGAGAGGCAGAGGCTCTAGAGGCCCCAGACGGACCTGAACAGAGCAGGGGGCTTGGGGGTGGTACAGGTGGAGTGGCCAGGGCGGGCCACCCCGAAAGGGGCATGGCAGGCCCCGCGGGAGGGCAGGGTGGGGGGGGTGTTGGGAAGGTGTATCGGCTCGTAGAATCTTCTGCACGCGTGTGCTTTTTCAAAACACTAACTGCACTACATCGGTATTTGACATTCCGGGGCTCGATTGGGAAGGTGTAACAGGAGGGCAGGCAGCGCACAGGCCGGGAGGGTTAGGGGGGTGTGCGTGCTGAGTTTCAGGCGGCCCCCGAGGGCCTGTGAAAACGGTCAGGGTCTGTCCCTGTCTCTCGGTTCCCCGCAGCGTCCCTACCCTTTGGCCCTGCCGGGGCCCACGGGATGGGAGAGGCGTCGTCTGGGTGATAGCGGGACCTCCTTGTGCTATAGCTGGGGGAGCGGTGCTCCTAGCCGGATGGGGTAAGGGGGTGTGGGCTTCGGGGTGTGTGCGCAGTGCTCCAAGGTGTGCTGCATCCTGGGGTGAGGGGTCTGCGTCCACTGTAGGAGTGTGTCTGGTTGTGTGTGTGTGTACTTGGGGGACTGTCTGCGGGGAGAGTGTGTGCATCTTGGGGGGCAGCACCTGAGGGATGTTGCTTCTGGGGGACGGCATGTGTGGGGGGACAGCGTCTGGGGGACAGCCTGTGTGTCTGGGGGACAGCAGCTGGGGGGACAGCCTGTGTATCTGAGGGACAGTGTCTGGGGACAGCCTGTACGTCTGGGGACAGCCTGTACATCTGGGGACAGCCTGTGTGTCTGGGGGACAGTGTCCGGGGGACAGTCTGTGCATCTGGAGACAGTCTGTGCGTCTGGGGGACAGCCTGTGCATGTGGGGGACAGTGTCTGGGGGACAGCCTGTGTGTCTGGGGGACAGCACCTGGGGGGACAGCCTGTGTATCTGAGGGACAGTGTCTGGGGACAGCCTATACATCTGGGGACAGCCTGTGTGTCTGGGGGACAGTGTCCGGGGACAGCCTGTACATCTGGGGACAGCCTGTGTGCCTAGGGGACAGTGTCCGGGGGACAGCCTGTACATCTGGGGACAGCCTGTGTGTCTGGGGGACAGTGTCCGGGGACAGCCTGTACATCTGGGGACAGCCTGTGTGTCTAGGGGACAGTGTCCGGGGGACAGCCTGTGTGTCTGGGGGACAGCACCTGGGGGGACATCCTGTGTATCTGAGGGACAGTGTCTGGGGACAGCCTGTACATCTGGGGACAGCCTGTGTGTCTGGGGGACAGTGTCCGGGGACAGCCTGTACATCTGGGGACAGCCTGTGTGTCTGGGGGACAGTGTCCGGGGGACAGCCTGTGTGTCTGGGGGACAGTGTCCGGGGGACAGCCTGTACATCTGGGGACAGCCTGTGTGTCTGGGGGACAGTGTCCGGGGACAGCCTGTACATCTGGGGACAGCCTGTGTGTCTAGGGGACAGTGTCCGGGGGACAGCCTGTGTGTCTGGGGGACAGCACCTGGGGGGACAGCCTGTGTATCTGAGGGACAGTGTCTGGGGACAGCCTATACATCTGGGGACAGCCTGTGTGTCTGGGGGACAGTGTCCAGGGACAGCCTGTACATCTGGGGACAGCCTCTGTGTCTAGGGGACAGTGTCCGGGGGACAGCCTGTACATCTGGGGACAGCCTGTGTGTCTGGGGGACAGTGTCCGGGGACAGCCTGTACATCTGGGGACAGCCTGTGTGTCTAGGGGACAGTGTCCGGGGGACAGCCTGTGTGTCTGGGGGACAGCACCTGGGGGGACAGCCTGTGTATCTGAGGGACAGTGTCTGGGGACAGCCTGTACATCTGGGGACAGCCTGTGTGTCTGGGGGACAGTGTCCAGGGACAGCCTGTACATCTGGGGACAGCCTGTGTGTCTAGGGGACAGTGTCCGGGGGACAGCCTGTGTGTCTGGGGGACAGTGTCCGGGGACAGCCTGTACATCTGGGGACAGCCTGTGTGTCTAGGGGACAGTGTCCGGGGGACAGCCTGTACATCTGGGGACAGCCTGCGTGTCTAGGGGACAGTGTCCGGGGACAGCCTGTACATCTGGGGACAGCCTGTGTGTCTAGGGGACAGTGTCCGGGGGACAGCCTGTACATCTGGGGACAGCCTGTGTGTCTGGGGGACAGTGTCCGGGGACAGCCTGTACATCTGGGGACAGCCTGTGTGTCTAGGGGACAGTGTCCGGGGGACAGCCTGTACATCTGGGGACAGCCTGTGTGTCTAGGGGACAGTGTCCGGGGGACAGCCTGTGCGTCTGGGGACAGCCTGTGCATCCGGGGGACAGCCTGTGTGTCTAGGGGACAGTGTCCGGGGGACAGCCTGTGTGTCTAGGGGACAGTGTCCGGGGGACAGCCTGTACACCTGGGGACAGCCTGTGTGTCTGGGGGACAGTGTCCGGGGGACAGCCTGTGCGTCTGGGGACAGCCTGTGCATCCGGGGGACAGCCTGTGCATCTTGAGGGATGGCGTGTCGGGGAGATGGTGTGAAGGGATGTGCCCTTGACACCTGAGTTCTGGACGGCAGCTAGGAAGCCTGGATGTGTGGGGCCGTCCAGGTTGCCGCACCCTGGCCTCTCCGGGCACCCCTGTTCCTGCCATGTTTTCACGGCTGTGGGGGAGGAGGGCAGGGAGGATGGAGGGAGGAAGGGGGATGTGGTGACCCTGTCTACTGCCTTGATGTTCAGCCCCCTTGAGGGGTGAGACCCAGCCCCAGCCTCTTCTTACCCCCGCGTCCGCCCCCCCGTGTGACCGTCTACATCTTCCCCATGCTCCAGACTTCCCGGGGCTGTGGCTGGGGCCGTGTGCAGGGATGGGCCTTCTGGCGGTGGTGCTCATGGGAGGAGGGGCTGACGCTGGCTGGAAGGACCCCAGAGGAGACCAGGGCCTCAGTGCCAGGGCCCCCAGGCTGCCCTGGAGCTGTCAGGCTTTCCTCCTGGGAGGGGATGGGAAACCGGCTGCCTCCCCCACCCGCATGCCCTCCAGGCGCCCATCTCTCTCAGCTCTTGCCTCAGTTTCCCCCTGGCTGAGTGGGTTGGACACCCTGACCAGGTGGAACAATGGGGGCTTGTGTTTCCCAGGCTAAATATAGAGCTGTGGCCGTGGTGCTGGCGGCCAAAATTCCCAGGAATCTGGGGGGGGGGGGGGGGGGCTCCCTCCTGTGAGCCTGCTGGGGTCTCCGCAAAGGCAGGGCTTGGAGGGGGCAGGGCAGGCCTGGCCTGGGGTCCAGTAGAGCTCAGGTGGGGGTGGGGCAGGGCTGGCCCGGGGGAGGGGAAGGGGGCTGTTTGCTTTAGGATAAGGCTGGCTCCAGCTGGGGCCTCTGGCTGCCGGCCTGCCTGTCCCCTGTCCTGCTTGCGGGCCGGCCCTCGGGGCCACACTTCCGGTCCGTCTGGCAGTTGGCTCTGTCCTCCTCCCTCTCCACGGTTTCCAAGGGGGCCCGTGGCCTCTGAGGCCCAGTGGATGCCTGGTCCCTCAACTCGTCAGACTCCTGCCTGGTGCAGAGGGGGCTGGGCTGGAGGTGGACCCCCCCCCCAACCCCCTCAACCGCTGTCAGATGGGTCCTTTCTCTGTCACTGAGGCAGGTTCCTCCCAGGGCGGGAGGTGTCGGGCCAGCCCCATGTCGTGCGCCCAGGATGGGGTTGGACAGGCAGAGGTGGAGAGGGACACTGCCCCTCAGGCCAGGCAGCGTTCTGTCCCCCTGCACTTTCCAGGCAGTTCGTGCATCTGTGTGTGCACACGTCTGTGTGCCCAGGTGTCAGCTTGGGAGGCCCAGGGCACGGGGGGGGCTGGGGGGTGGGGGTGGGGGTGCCTTCTTTGTCCTGCGGCCTGGGAGGCCCCTTTGAATAGTGACAGGTGTCGGACAGGGCCTGCCTGGGAACGAGGCCGGGACCCTGGGCGGTTGGGGGGCCCCGCAGACGGTTGAGAAATCAGGGGGCGGCAGGTCTCCGCGGCCCTCCCTGTTCTTCCCGCCCTTTCCAGGGACACTGGGGTTCTGGTGAGGAGGGGGATGGCTGGGAGTGCTGAGATGGCCTGGGGCCCACGGTGCACGGTTAGGGGCCCCACGGCAGGAGCAGGGGGACCCCAGTGGAGGCAGAATATGGGTGCAGGGAAGAAGTGTTGCTGCAAGTCTGGGTGTGGGCTTGGTGGGTGGGGTGTGGCAGCAGGCGTGGGCGAGATTGTGGGTGGGGGCTGGGTAGGCCGCTGCCCACAACCTCTAGCCCCCTTTCTGTTTGGAGTCGTAGAGGGAATGGCCCAGTGTTGCTGTGTCCCCCACTTCCCCCGTCCCCCCGGCAAAGCTGGAGTCGGAGCTCAGGACCCCTCCCCGCCCGGACCCTGGTCTGTCCACATGGGGACCAGCCCCCCCCGCCCCCCCGCACCTGCAGACCAGTGGTGAGGGGATGTGCTCTGCAAGGGTCCCCTGGGGGTGGGAGGTGACAGACAGGAAGCCGCCGCCGCTTGAGCCTCCAAAGAGCCCGCGGAAGCACTTTGGGTCCTGGACGCAAAGGCCGCTAAGGTAGCCAGCTGGTAATTGCGTGTTGAAGGAATACCAGCTGCTTATTAAAAACACATGCTGCCCTCGGGCCCCGTGGCGATAGCCTCTCGGAGCAGCGGCCGCCTCCTGGCACCTCCGTGAGGCCGGGATGGGATGCCGGCCCGAGTGGCCACGGTGTGGGGTGAATGCCCCTTGCCCACAGCTGGAGGGTGGGGTCTCCGGAGCTGGGAAGGGCAGCCGGGTGCCCGTGGCTGCCTCTCCTGGTCTGGGGGGGGGGGGGGGCGGGTACAGTGGGTGGGGTGACTGTCGGAGCCCGGCACCCCTGCGGCTGCAGACTGGCCCAGGCTCGAGGCACAGGCATGGGACAGGGGACCTGAGGGTTGGCCAGGAGACGGCCCTGCTTCTTTCGGACACCCGCAGCGTCCTTCCCCGCGTCCTGGTCACCCCCACCATCCCTGCACTCGGGCACAGAGGTGCTGAAGCTGGCCCGAGACTCACGGGCGAGGGTGGCCTTCTCGTTGCTCGGGGGCCCGTGGCCTCAGCCCACAGCTCAGGCTTCTCCCGTTGGGGCGCAGTGGGCAGTGGCTGCCACCAGACGGGAACCTTGCACTTAGGCCTGGCACCTTGCTCCTCGCCCTCTGACCCCAGGGCCTTGGGGTCCTGCTCCACCCCCCCCGCCCCCGCCCAGGGATGAGCCACCCGGTGTGGTGTGACTGGGAACAGCAGAGCCTTCGGCCCTGCAGGCGGACCCGGGCGGATGGGGCCCACGCACACACGGGCGCAACGTGGGCCACCGGCCACGGCTGTTCGTGCCGCGTGGACTCACTCACAGGCAGGCCGCACGCGCGGACACTCGCTGTGTATGGGAGGCGGTGAGGGGCCGCTCTGGCTCGCCTGCGGGCATGCACCCTGGGTGACCCGCCCCAGCCAACCTGTATCTTGACTACAACGTACGTGACGGGTGCTGGGGGGGGGCGTGAGCCAGAGCCTGGCTCGCCGTGGGAGCTCCGTGGGCGTGGGCTTGGCGTGCGGTGGGTCCAGGGTGAACGCCAGCTGCTGTGGCCTGGGAGCAGGGCCCCGGGCTTCAGGCCCCCCCCCCCCCCCGCCCACCCCGCCGCCCCGGTCTGTTCCGGGCAGGTGTATCTGTGTGGAGTCCTGGGTGGGGACCCGACGGGGACGGCCCCCTTCCCCTGGCTCCCAGCAACCCTGCCTGCCTGGACCCCTGACTACCTGCCAGCCCCCTCCTCTCTGACTGAGCCCTCTGGCCCGCCCGCAGGCCCCCCGAGGATGGCGGACAAGGTGGTTTCGAGGCAGGTGGCCCGTCTGGGCCGCACCGTGCGGCTGCAGTGCCCCGTGGAGGGGGACCCGCCACCGCTCACCATGTGGACCAAGGATGGCCGCACAATCCACGGCGGCTGGAGCCGCTTCCGCGTGCTGCCCCAGGGCCTGAAGGTGAAGGAGGTCGAGCGAGACGATGCTGGCGCCTACGTGTGCAAGGCCACCAACGGCTTCGGCAGCCTCAGCGTCAACTATACCCTCATCGTGATGGGTCAGTGGTGGCCGTGCCGGGGCGCGTGGGGGCGGGCCGGGCCGGGGCTGCGCCCTGTGAGCCCTGAGTCAGCACCACCCCGGCTCCCCCACCCCCCCAACCCCCGCCCCACCCTGCCCCATCCCTGCCTGAGCTCAGCCCCCTGCCTCCCAGGATGAGACCCGTCCCTGCCTGCCTCCTCCGGGCCCAGGACGGGGGCTTGATCTCTGTCGTCACCCCCGGCCCCGGGGCCCCTGCTCCTTCTCAGGCCTGTACCTCGGGGTCCCCCTCCTCCCAAAGGTTCTGCTGACCAGGAGACTGAGGCTGGCTAGGGGGCGGCAGGAGTGGGCGTGGGGGAGCCCCAGGGTGGTGGTCCCACTGAAGGGCGGGCTGGGCGGGCTGACGGCCCTGGGTGTCGGCTCTCACTTTGAGGCTCAGATTTCAGAGTTCAGAGGGGCCGCCGAGGGCCTTCTGTTCTCTTTTGCCTCTGGGGCCCGGGCTTGGGGACTGGCGGGGTCCCCGGCGACACACCCTCTGGTACACATGTACCAGGCGCGTGGCTGGCCCCCCCCCCACGGGCCCCGGGGGTGGGGCTCCCCGGGGCTGGGGCTCCCCGGGGCAGGCTCCCTCCGAGCCGTGGCGGCCGTCTCACAAAGGGGGAGCCTGACCTGTGCCACCCCCTCACTGGGTCCCGGGCTGGGTGGAGGCGGCTGTCACGGGAGGGGCATTCCTCAGCCTGCCCCACCCCCGCGGGGCCCCTTCTCCGGACTGTGGAATGGGAACCCTGTGCGTGTCCCCCCCCACTGTCCTCTGAAAGGGGAGGACGACTAGGTGGTATGTGAGCCATGTCAGCTCACCAAGGCCTCGGCGCCTTGATGTGGGCTAGGGTTACTGCAGCTGCCGGCGGGGCTGGCCCCCTCCTCCCACTGGCCTTGCAGACCCCCCGGAGCCGGAGGGGGGGGGCGGGCGGCCAGCTCTGTTGGGGTCACCTGCACCCAGGGGGTAGGCTGGGCGGGCCGCTCTTCCCAGCTGTCTCTGGGATTCTGAGATGTGGGTGTGCTCCCAAGGGCTCCCAGTTGTGTTTCTAGAACTTTCCCAGCCGGGCCCAAGGCCGGGGCCCTTCTCACGTGCCCTCGTCTCTGCAGATGACACTGGCCCGGCAAGGGAGCATCTGGGGCACGACGGCCCTTCTGGGGGCCAGGAGGACCCGGCCGGCAAGCAGTGGGGTGAGATGGGGCCGGCGTCTCCCTTCCCCTCCGGCGCGGGCGGGGGCCTGGCCCGCCCGGTGCCTTGCTGACCTCGGTGCCGCCCCGTCCCGCAGCACGGCCCCGCTTCACACAGCCCTCCAAGATGAGGCGCCGGGTGATCGCGCGGCCGGTGGGCAGCTCCGTGCGGCTCAAGTGCGTGGCCAGTGGGCACCCACGGCCCGACATCATGTGGATGAAGGATGACCAGGCCTTGACGGGCTCGGAGGCCGGCGAGCACAGGAAGAAGTGGACGCTGAGCCTGAAAAACCTGCGTCCCGAGGACAGCGGCAAGTACACGTGTCGCGTGTCGAACCGGGCGGGCGCCATCAACGCAACCTACAAGGTGGACGTGATCCGTGAGTGCCAGGCCCGGGGGGGCGGGGAGCTGGCGGTGCCCGGGGCGAGTGCCGACGCGCTGCGTCCTCGCGCAGAGCGGACGCGCTCCAAGCCTGTCCTCACGGGCACGCACCCCGTGAACACGACGGTGGACTTCGGGGGCACCACGTCCTTCCAGTGCAAAGTGCGCAGCGACGTGAAGCCGGTGATCCAGTGGCTGAAGCGCGTGGAGTACGGCACCGAGGGCCGCTACAACTCCACCATCGATGTGGGCGGCCAGAAGTTCGTGGTGCTGCCCACGGGCGACGTGTGGTCGCGGCCCGACGGCTCCTACCTCAACAAGCTGCTCATCACCCGCGCCCGCCAGGACGACGCGGGCATGTACATCTGCCTGGGCGCCAACACCATGGGCTACAGCTTCCGCAGCGCCTTCCTCACCGTGCTGCCAGGTGCGTGCGCCTGCTCCCGGCCCCGGGGCCCCTCCGTGCCGCGGGCCGGCCTCCCGTCGCTGGGACCCGTGGCGCCGTTCCCCTCCCCACCCCCCTCCTCGGTCCCTCTTGCAGACCCCAAGCCACCAGGGCCGCCCGTGGCCCCCTCGTCCTCGACCGCTAGCTTGCCGTGGCCCGTGGTTATCGGCATCCCGGCCGGCGCCGTCTTCATCCTGGGCACCGTGCTCCTGTGGCTCTGCCAGGCCAAGAAGAAGCCGTGTGCGCCCGTGCCTGCCCCTCCTCTGCCCGCACACCGTCTGCCCGCGACTGCCCGCGACCGTGGTGGGGACAAGGACCTTCCTGTGCCCTCCGCCCTCGGCACCGCCCCCGGTGTGGGGCCGTGTGAGGAGCTGGGGCCTCCGGCGGGGCCCCAACACCTGCTGGGCCCCGGCCCGTCTGCCGGTCCCAGACTCTACCCCAAGCTCTACACGGACGTGCACACGCACACGCACACGCACACGCACTCTCACGTGGAGGGCAAGGTTCACCAGCACCAGCACATCCACTACCAGTGCTAGACGGCGACACCTCTCGGTGCCGTGGGGGTGGGCACGTGGAGGTCAAGGTGGGCAGGCTGGGGGAGAGGGCCACCGAGGGAGACGGACCACAGGCAGGAGGCGCGGCCAGCATCCCGGGTGCCCGGTGTGTAGGACACACACACACGTATGACCTGGCTCTGGACACACACACACACACACACACACACCCTCAGACCGAGACGCTTTGGGGAAGGCCCGTGTTTGTAACTTTGCAGTGTGCATGTAGCGGCGTGCTCGTTGATGAAGGAATCCCTTGGCTCCTGTGAGGATTTCACAGGGACCATGGTCAAGCCACCCCTCCCCGCGCCTGGCAGGAGATCTGAGGCACCCTGGCTTCGCGAACCGAGACTTCCCGCCCCCTGCCCTGTGCCTGCCGCCTGCGTCCCTGCCCAGGCCTCCGCGGGGGGGGGGGGGGGGGGGCTATTTCTGCCACCACGCGTCTGGGTGTCCGGGAGTCCCCCTCCCCACCCCCCACCCCGGGGACCCTGGGCCAGGAGGTCAGGCACAGCGGTCCCCGCCGCGTCCCGAGAGGCCGGAGCCCGGCCCCGGGGTGACCCTGCCCCGCCCGGCCTCACACTGCCAGAGATAAGGGCCCTCGATATTTATATTTAAGAAATTAATAATATTAATGCTGGAAGGAAGGTGGTGCCACAGACCCGGCCTGTCCCTGGGCCGGGATGCACCTGGCCTGATGGCCAACCCAATGGCCCGACCTCGGGGGGCCACACACCCATGTCCCACTGCCGGTGGCAGCCCCAGACCTCTGTAATTTTATATAGATTTTGAGCTGAAGCTTCGTATATTTAATTTATTTTGTTAAACAAGAAAAGGTGCATCCTTTCCCCTAAGCTGGCGTTTCTGTCCTTGGCATGTGTGTGTCTGCACGTCTGTGGGCCTGAGCACGTGTGCAGGTGTGTGTCTGAGTGTGTGCAGCTGTGTGTAGGTCTGCGTCTCTGTGCACGTGTGTCCGCGTTCACGCACGTGTGTCCGTGCACCAGGCTTGGGCCGCAGAAGCAGGAGCAAAGAAGGTTCTCGGGAGTCCCCGAGTTGGCCTGAGGCTCTGGGGCCGACACTGTGGGGTCCCTGGGGCCTCTCACCAGCTCCCCCGACCGGAACTCTGGCTGCGTGTCTGCAGCGTTGACTGCCTCACGCCTGCAGGTGCCTCCTTGGGGAGCTGGAGTCCTGCATTCCTGGCCCGGGGAGCATCCCCTCTGCCAGTGTGGCCCCTGTGGCCCTCTGGCTTATGCTCTGGGGGCTCAGCTGGTGGCCTTGGGGGGCCGGGGCCTCGTCACCTCCGTCTGGGTGCCCGCTGCCTATCGGGCACAGTCCCGAGTCCGCCAGCCACCGCCAGGTTGTGAACAATGGTCTCGTTCTCCAGATGGGGAAACCGAGGCTGGGACTCGCTGCCTCTGGCCCAGGGCTTCTGTACCTTCTCAGGAAAAGGCACCCGTGTCAGGTGCTTTGTGCTCCTTGGAAGGTGTGGCAGGAGGAACGAGGCCTCGCCGGTGTCCAAGGTGCTACAGAGAGCAAAGAGCAAACTCTGCCCTGCCCTGCGGGCCGGGCACCTGCCACCCCGCCCAGGTACCGCCGGCTCCCTGCGGCTGGACCCCCCCCCGAAGTCAGGGCCAAGCCTGCCCCATCTCCCCTCCCCCTTCCCCAGCCAAAGGCGGTTCTGGGGCCCCTCTTCTCTAGCATCCCAGGGCTAGGCCCCATCCTCTGGCCCTTCTCCACTAGGACCCCAACGGTGCAGGATGGGGCCTCCTGCCCTCGATGTCACCCAGTCCCTTGGCCTCCCGAGGATGGACCCCACTCCTTCTGTCCCCAAGGGGGCCTAGCCCTGAAGGAAGACCCACCGGGCTGATCCTGATTCCCAGGCAGTGATGGAGGCTGGGGCAGGACTAGTGGCCTCTGGGTGACCGAGGAAAGCCGGCTGTGGGAGCCCAGCTGTAACAACCAGAGGGGAACCGTGGGGGCTTCAGACAACCACAGCTGGTGACAACAGATGTTCCCCTGATGGGGGGGGCAGTGGGGGCCGTCACCTGGGTGGGTTTCGGGGCGGGGGGCAGGGGAGGCATGGAAAGAGTGGACCCTGGGCGGTGGGGAGAACTCAGGCTACGGGACACCCACAGGCCCCGGGGGTGAGTAGTCCCACCCTGGCACCAGTGAGGGTGCAACCCCCAGGACCGCCAAAAGTGTCCATGTGCTTCCCAGCCTGGGGCTCCCAGAGGAACTGCCCTTGTCATCTGCTCCAGGGAGTTCTGGGGGCTAACTACCTGCCTGACCCTGCTGTCCCCTCTCACGGGGACCAGCAGCCCCGGGCTCCCCAACCCCAAGGGCCCTTTCGGGGCTTCCGAGGCCAGGCAGGCACTGATGATGGGCTGCTGGCTCTGTGACACGTGGGGAAGCTGGGCTGGGCAGGGGATCCCGCCCTGTCAACCCAAAGCCCGTGTCCACATCTCGTGTGCGCCGTGGCCTGGGGCCTTTCAGCTGCCAGCTCTTGAGGCAACCGTGTGGCTCCAGACCCCCCCTCCATGCCTTTCTCGGGGGCCACCTCGCCCACCCCCAGCCCCCGCCATGGGCGCCCCTCCCCCGCCCCGGGGCTGCCTCCAGCTCTATGTCGCACCACTCCTGGGAGGACATCAGTGCCCACCTGGATGCCCCTTGACCCCGGCTACTGTCCCCTCCATTTGGTGTCCTCTCCCATGCAGGGACAGCCGATGGGACAGCAGTGGGGATAGACCGGTAGGTCAAGGGTGGGGGGGGGGGCTGGGGACAGTAGGCACTGGTCCCGGGTGCGGGGGCTGTGGCTTGCAGAGCGTGTGAAAGACAGGGCGCAGCCTCACAAGCCCGGGGGTCCCAGGGCCGGGCCTCATCAAGCAGACGTTTGCTGACTGGCCAGCAGTGGGCTTCTCTGGGAGCCTGGCCGTTCCGCCCCCCTCCCCTTACAGCCGAGCCCACACCTGTGTCTCTGCAGGGGTCCTATGGCCCTCTGGGGACTCCCAAGCCTGATGCAGACGGAGGAGACTCGGTTGGTGCTAAGGATGGGGTCCCCCACCCAGGATGGGGCCCTGGGAACAGAGAGAAGGGGTGGGTGCGGAAGCGGGCTTCCCCCGCCCCTTCTGCCCACCCCTGCACGGCCAGAAAGGCAGTGGGCAACTGCCAAAGCCATGGGGACCACTACAAGAACACGATGCCTGGTGCCCCCAGCTCTGTGGGGCTCTCTGGGGCCCCGTCTGCAAGCAGGCGCACCCTCAGAGTGACCCCCGGCCGAGCCAGGCTGGATGAGGACTTGTGACGGGCCATTTCGGGAGGACGCTCCCGGCATTCTGGGTGGGGGTGCCGGTGTACTGGGTAGGCGGGGCCTGAGTACTGAGCCGGGCCAGTCACCCTTCCCTCTGATCCGTTCCTGTGTGGTGATAAGCCGGTTCCCGTGAAGCCAGAGACCTTGAAAGGGCAGCTCGCGCTCTAACACTTTGGGTGTGACCCCCCCCCCCCGCCGCATTCTTCCCACCATTCTGGCTTCAAAGGGGAGTCTCATCCCACAGCTGTCCAGAGTGGGGGCCTCAGGCTGACAAGGATGGGTCGGGAGGGCCTGGCAGGAGATCAGAGCCTTGTCCTGGGGTCAGGCCAGGGGACCGGGGACAGGAATGCAGGATCCGGGACGCAGGAGAGGCGTCGGGAACATGGGGATATACAGTCAGGACACAGGATGGGGACAGACCAGCCTTGGCCTGGGACTCAGGGCTCAGGGTTAGGGGCCCACAGGTGACGGCCAGGCTGCCGGCCTCTGAGGCTGAGCTGTGCAGGGCTTCTGAGGTCGCGGACCCGCTGCAGGGGCCGGCCTCACCAGGGGCTGCATGTCGGCCCAGGCCCAGGGCACAAGGCCAGGCCACCCAGGGACAGGCTGGCCTGTGGGGCAGGGGCGGCTGTGAGGTGAGGTACAGACAGGGCCAAGGCTGTTCAGGGAGCTGGGTCCCCCAGCTGGGCTGGGGGGAGGGGAGCAGACCCTGCCCCACACCCGGCACCAGCACAGGGCGTGAGAACCTCCTGGGAGTCCTAGGAGACCAGGGCCGGGTGGGGGGGGGGGAGGGCAGGCTGCTCATCACGTGGGGGAGCTGGCCCTGGGGGCGGGACGGGGGTGGGACCTGTTGGGCAGGGGCGGGGCCTGGGGCGGGGGTGGGGCCTGTTGGGCAGGGGCGCCCTCTGTGCCCCGTGCTGACCTCAGCATGTGCCCAGCTGGACACGGCCACCCAGGCCTGGGGGAACCCGGGGCCTAGAAACTCTCCTGGGGGGGCCTGGGTGATGTAGGGTCCTCGGGTCCAAGGTTTATCTTTAGGCCTCATGAGGTGTCTCTGAGGAAATATTTGCTTCAGGGGTACTGGTCCTGCCCAGGGCGGTGGCTGGGGTGCTGATGGGGGGCCCTATCCCCACTGTCGCCGGTAGCCAGCCCTGGTGGGCAGGCAGGACCCAGGGAGGACCCCGCTCGCTGCCGGACCTCCAACCCCCACCCTGGGCTCCCGGTGGGCGTGGCCTCTGGAACAGGGGGCGGGTCCGAGTGCTCCCCGGGGTGGAGCAGGGCCGGTTTGCCGCAGAAGTGAAGGAGGGACAGACCTGGTCTGCAGGCGGCCGCACCCCCCCCCCCACCTGGTGGAGGCAGGGCCACCCCCTGGGGAAAGGCCCGTCCCCCTGGGCGTCTGGGGGCCTAGCAGGACTGCCGTGCATGTGCAAGGCCTCCGGGCCACAGGCTCCGCACCGAGCCCTCGTGCTGTCTGGCTCCCTCGCAGGTGGGTGTGGTCACCATGACACGGACGACGCTCACGAGGCCTGGTGGGGGCTTCTGGGCCAGCCCCTCACCGTGGCCCCTGGTGCAGTCCCTCAGGTGTCCGCTCCCCAGCCTGGGCCTGACCCGTGGGCGGCCCCAGCCTCCCGCACTGATGGCCCGGCTCTGCCTGCTGGACGTTGTGAAGGTCTGTTCTGTCCTTCCTGAGGCCCCACCCAGGGCACACTCCGCCCCCCGGCCCATGTCTGCCCTGCTGAGCTCTCCACAGATCCACTGCAGCCGCACAGCCCCACCTCTCTGACCCCCGAACGCGGCTGCCTGCACATGAGACTCAGCACCCCCCCACCCTGCACAGGCCCATGTGCTTTGGGACCCTGGGGAGGAGCTGGTGCCCGCCCCCGGGCCCAAGGGGGTCTGGAGTACTGAACCTGCCTCCCACCTGGGCTCCTCCTGTGGAGACCGCCCAGGGCCAGCCCCCACGGAGCCACTCCTGATGGCTTGTCCCGGCCTCACAGACCCAGTCCTCTGCACTTCCCGGGGTCGGGGTCGGCCTGGGGTCCCGCCCGGTGGGCTCAGGAGCTCACCCCCAAAACTGCCTCTGCAGGGCAGCAGCCTGGCCCAGATGCTGTGGCCGCTGAGGCCTGGCCGGCTGCTCGTGTCCTAGCACCGCTGCTTTGCGGGCGGGAGCCGCTGAGCCAGGACGTGCACTAGCCCCCGCCCGTCTACCACGTGTCCCCTGCCAGCCAGGCTTCCTGTGCCCCCACCCTGGGAATCTCGGTCAGCTCAGGGCGTGGGTGGGTGGGGACTCAGCACAAATTCAGCATCAGCTTGGGGTCAGGGGCCCCTCCGCACACGTCTGCCTCTCAGGGTGCCGCCTGGTTCCTCTCGGGGGGGTCTTGAGTCTGCCGTTCGTCTGGGAGGACAAGGCAGCGTGTTTGGGTCGGGCCCTGTGGCCCGCACAGGGGCCCGAGGCTTCCTGGGAGCCGGAACCCCGAAGCCGAGGTTCTGCGCCGGGCACACGCATCACCTCTCGCTCCCACTCGGGCTGGGTCCAGCTGGCCGTGCCTGCTGGCTGGAGACTTGCTCCCTCCTCTGGCCGGGGAGGGCTCACCCCCAGAGGCTGCAGTGACCCCTGCCCGCAGTGTACCTTTGGGGTTCCGGGAAAGGCCGAGGGGAGAGCCAAGCCCCGGGGAGGAGTGCACTGGCCTGGCGGGCATCTCAAAGGGGGGTCAGTGTGCTGTGGAGGGACCTGGGCGGGGGGGGGGGGGTGGGGGTGACTCTAGGGAGGGGACCGGACCGGGCCAGATGTCCATCCCCCACAGTGGCTGAGCTGAAACGCACAATCCCAGGCGGGGCTCGGGGACCCCCGAAGGGTCTGCACTAACCCCAGGTAAGGGAGTGGTGGGGCCTGAGGCTCCCACACCCCCAGACAGCTGTGTGCCCACTCCCACTGCCTGCGACAGCCGGGAGCGGGGGGCATCTGGCCCTCGGCCGGCAGGTGGTGACAGCTGCCAACAGCTGGCCGGAGGGGCGGGCGCCGGCCTTTTCCTGAATCGCAGGGGCGGGGGTGGGGTGGGTGGTGGGTTTTGCTGGGCCCTCAGGGAGCCGGGCCGTGTCGCCGTGGAAGGGGGTTGCGCGGTCCTAGAGAAGGCCGAGCTGCTGTGCTCCCGCCTAGCCGGGCCCTGGGCTCCAGAAGGGGAGCCGGAAGGGGTGTCTCGGCCCGTGCGCATGGGCTGAGGACTCCAGGAGGTTCCATCTGCCTCTTGCGGGGGCGCAGAGTCTGGGGGCTTCCTGAAGGGAGGGGCGAGGGTGGCAGAGCAGGGGAGGTGAGGGAATGGAGGAGGCTGGGCAGTGGGCAGATGTCTTTGCTGGAAGGCAGTGTCCCCCCACCCACCCCCCCCCCCGCCCCCGGAGGGAGACAGAGAAGGTGAGCTACTGGGGGGAGGGGGAGGCCCTGGCAAGAGAGGAAGCCCGACTCCGGCTCTGGGCGCCCAGCTCCCCAAGCTTGAGATAAGGGGGTGGGGGCAGCGGGTCCTACCCAGATTCTCGACCTTCCTGGAAAACCATGAGCCTCTGCCGGTTCCTGGAGACCCGTGTGACTCTTCCCTGGGATGACTGTCCCTGTCCCCCCAGACCCTTCCCAGCATCAACCCAGCAGCCTCCCAGGAAGACCCCCAACTGGGGCGGCACCAGGGCTGCTGCGACTGCCTGGCCCGGACCGTCCTCTGGGCCATGCCCCGGGGCCCTGGTTTGGGGGGGGGTCACCCCGGAACTTGGGGACCACCTAGCTTTGGGCAGGCCCCCGGGGGCACGGGGCAACGGGCTCTGGGGGTCGCGAGCCCCTGCCCTCTCGGAGCCTCTCTGTGAGCCGGTGTCTGGCTCTGACCCTCTGACGTGTGGGCAGGAAGGTGGGAGTCCCGGGTCACAACCCCACCCCCGCGTGGCCCCGGGGAAGCACCGCCCACCACCCCGCGCCTGGCCGCTACCCCAGGGCTCTGACTCAGCCTTGGGCACGGAGGGGGGCGGGATGGGCAGGGCTCCGCAGAGGCGAATTCCTTATTCCTTCACAGCTTTTTCCTCTATTTTGTTTCCACTCTCTTCTAAAAGCCGTTCTCCACTGTTCGTTCCTGGAGCTCCTCCAAGACCATCGGCACCCGGCTCCGCGGGGCAGCCACAGAGCTCCTTTGACGGTGGTGGTGTGGTGGCGCTAAACCAACAGTGGGGCGGGGGCTGGTGGCAGGGCGCCCGAGGCCTCACGGAGGCTGTGCGGCCCGGCGGGGTGGTGCTGTGCCCGGGGCCCCGGGCTCTGCCGGCCGAGCTGGCTGTGGCCAGGCTCCCCGCCTCCCCTCCCCTCCGGCTCCTCTGGTTGGGGCTCAGACACGGTCAGCGCTGGCCCCGGGTGTTCTGGGGGAGGCCTTGGAGCACGTCCCCCGGCCCCGCCAGTGTCCCAAGCGCGGGTGTCTGGCCAGCAGGGCCGGACTGCCTGTCGAGGCAGCGCGCAGCCCCAGGACCCTGGAACCGCCTGGGAGAAGGGGTGTTGGCTGCCTTAGGTTGTCTGTCCCCTGCCAGATGTCCCCCAACCTCGGGCTCAGGAAGGCTGTGGTTCTGGTGCCCACAACTGCACACAGTGGCACTCATTAAATGCTGGTGGGAGAAGCAGCGATCGGGCCCAGAATGTCGTGGGGTGTGGCACCAGACAGAGTGTGTCTGCCTCCCTCCTCTCCTCCAGTGACCCAGGAGACCTGGCCGTAGACAGACAACAGGGGCTTTCCTCCTGGCCCAGCAGCCGTCACAGGCCACGGGGAACCCAGGCTGGGGGCGGGGGGGCGAGGCTGGACAGCCATGAGCCACGGCCTGGCGACCGGAAGGGTCTGCATAGGGAAAGGCGTGGGGAGGGCACGGCCGAGAACATCCCGGCTGATGTCCCCGGATGTGCGGTGGTCGTGCGGTGGTCGTGCGGTGGCCACTGGAGAGGACGGCCCGGGACAGACTCCCAGGCTCCCGGGCCTGTAGCTGGTGCCCACGGCCCTCTGCTCACTGGGCCCTCGCAGGCTGGAGGAGCCGTGGCTACAGACATGAGCGCGGCCTACGGGGCCCGGCAAGGGCAGTGGCCCGGCCAGGGAGCGGGCCCAGAACGAGGCACAATCCACCCTTTGTTCCTGCGGCTGCTGGAGCCTGCGGGCCAAGAGGAAATGAGGGAGAGCCAGCCAGCAGCCCTCACCCGCCCGGCAGGCCCGGCGGCCAGAGGCTGGCGGACGCCAGGGCAGGGCCCAGCGGAGGGTTGGAGGGGCTGCTCCAGGCAGGGGCCGGCTGCCCGCCTCGCCACCCTCCGGCCCGGCACAGAGGGGCGTCTGCGAGGGGCCTGGAGTCCCGGGCCGCGGCCTCCTGTGCCCCGACTGGGCAGCCGGCTCTGTGCACCCCAGCCCTCTCCCCTGCCCGCCCCCTCCGCTCCCAGGCACCGGCGGCCGGGCTGGCTGAGGGTGGCGGAGGCCGCGCGCCCTCGGACGCGAGCGAAGGGGTCCGCCGTCCGTCCCGTGGCAGGCTGGGTTTGCTGCCTTGCCCGTGGGGAGGGGGCGCCCGGGAGGGCCAGCGCCCTGCCCCGTCTCACCCAGGGACGGTACGAGGCCTCGGATGGGAGTGTGTGCACACGTGGGCATGTGTACTAGTGGGGGGGGGGCGGGTGTGTGGGGCTCGAGACCCCTTGCATCCCTTCCCCTCCTCAAACTGCATGCACCCCTGCTGGGGCCTCGTTCAGGAGGCTGCTGGTGGGGTCTCCCTTGGGGTCTCAGGGGAGCCGTGAGGAGGCCCGAGGCCGCCCGATCTGTCTCGGGGTGCGTGGCAGCCTTTGCCTGAACCTGTGTAGAGGCTGAAAGTGACCCCCACGCCCCTTTGTGGCGCCATGACCCTTCTCTCCCCTGGGAAGAGCTGACTCTGCCCAGCCGGGCCCGGCTTTGATCTTCACGGGCCGCAGTCCCCATCAGGGCTGGGCAGCCCAGCAAGCTGGCCCCGAGGGGGCCTTATCAGGTGCCACCGGGAACCCGAGCCCTGGCCTGCGGCCCCTCACCGGGGGCACGGCAGCGTTCGGGTCACCAGGGAGCGGGTCCCGGGGGCAAACCCCACGGCCACCGTGCCCACCCTCAGGGTCTGGGTGCGGGCCCTCTGGGAGGCCTGGGGTCTGAAGGCCGCCCAGAAGTGGCAAAGGCTCTGGGGGGCGAGAGGGCCTGTCCCAGGGCAGAGCAGGGGAGATCGCCGTATCCCCAAGGTCCAGGCTCAGCCAGGGGGTCCCGGACGAGCTGGCTCCCTAACTGGGTGGCACCGCCGTCAGGGGTGCCTGGACGCCCACCTCGGGGAGGGCGGGTGGCAGCTGGCCTACAGTTCTCACCCAATAGCAGACCTGAGCCCACTCCTGTGGGCCACGTGTCGACGTGCGTGGACACGCATGTGTGTAAGGACCCTGCCAACTGCCACGCACCAGGGTCTGCGCACACCCGCCCAAACAGCCCCGTGGCCTTGGGCTGAGGTGGCGACCGCTGCTTGGAAGGCTGGGGCCTCAAACAACGCGGCCTGCCTTCCCCACGCCTGAGAAGGGGCCCCGCCTCTGTTTTCAGGGCGGCCGGGCCAGTCTGGCCTCACCCTGGCTCTCCCAACTGCTGGGTCCCCCAGACTTTCCCCCAGCCTCCTGCTGGCCACAGGGAGCTCGCCCAGATGGAGGGGGGGTCCCAGGGCTGGGGTCCTGGCCCACGGCAGACGCTTCCGTCTTGAGGCCGGGGGGCGGGGGGGGGGGCGGGCAGCCCGAGCTGTGACATGGCAGCTGGAGCTACGGCACCAAGTGCTCCCGAGGCGAGGCTGACCTACTGTGGCCTTCAGGCCCCGTCGAGCCCCTGGTGCCCAGTGCTTATCCAGGAGTCTGTCAGAGCTGAGTCGAATGCCAGCCCGACCCCCTAACCCGATGAGGTCTCCCCTGGCAATGTCCCCTTCCGCTGCTGGGCGCGGAAGGTCAGGCGGACTGCAGACTCAGGACCCAGGAGCACGTCCTCCAATTCAGGGGACCCTCCCCCCCCGCTGCCGATCATCCCACAGCAGGTCTGGCTCTGTTCTCTCCCCACGGACTCGGTGAGGCAGGGGAGTGGCACATGTCCCTCTGGTGGGGCCACACTGTGTACAGGACTACACTTTCATGTGACAGGTGAACAATTTTGCCAAGGGGTGGCCTTGGCGTTGGTGAAGCATGCGACTCTCGATCTTGGGGTCGAACCCCACGTTGAGTGTAGAGGTTACTTAAAAAAAATAATAAAATCCGTAAAAAAGTATTGCCAAGAAGGCGTGTACCAAGGAAGCCGGGATGGTGAGCAGGTGACAGGCTGCCTCTGCAGAGACGCTGTCCCCGGGGGTCACCTGGAGTCAGGTGTGCTGGCGTGTAGCCCCAGGACCCTCTGGGCCCGGAGGGGGGCCGCCGCTGGGTCTGGCAAGGAGTCCTCAGCGCAGGTCGGGTGTCCAAAGGTCACACGCCTCCCCCAGTGCTCACCTCCAGAGGCCAACCGACCGTGGTTTGTTCGTGTCCTTCTGGGAGGTGGGCGGGGCAGCAGCCTGGGGATGCGGTCCGTGCGGCAGGGACCCACCTCTGCACCCCTGCAGCCGCAGCACCAGGGGCCCCGGCGGCCTGCACGCATGCTCAGGGGTGCTCCGTCCACGGCTAGTAGGGGGGGCTCTGTCTTCTAGACACGTTTGCACCGGGGCCTGGGGCTGCGCGTCCAGGTGGGTGGGAACAGACGCCCCCCAGCGGGGTGTCAGGGCAGCGGGCCGGGGCTCTCAGTCCTCCCTTGGGACCGAGGTTCCTAAAGGGAACGTTGGTGAGGACAGCCCTGCCGGGGATCAGGAAGGGTGGGGGCAGGGCAGACCCCGCTGGCGAGTCTCGGGGAAGCTTCTCCTTCCAGAGGCTGCAGGGCTGCAACTGAGGTTCCAAAGGGCCACCACTTATCTGCTTGATCCACCGACACGGACAAAACACCGCGGGCCCCTGCCTCCCGGAAGGTCTCCGGGCCGCAAAGCCGGTAACTTGTCTGTCACCTGCAGTGTCTTCCGGGGAGGACGAGGCTGCCGGGGAGCCCAGCCTGGCAGCCTCAGGGCCCTCGGCCCCTGGGGAGCCTGACCCCCCCCCCCCCCCCCCCGCCAGGCTCACGGCTCAGACGCCCACTACCCGGTGGTCTGGGGTCACGGCCTCGAGGGTGTCCTTGGAGGAACAGGCATCTGTCTGTCAGGAGCTGCCTGAAGCCAGAGCCCCTGTGGTGGGTTCCTCTTCTCGCGTCCCCCGCCGGCCGGCCGGGGCGCTGAGGGACCAGCCTGGCCTGGCAGAGGGCTGGGGGCGCACGAGGGGGGCTCACTCGGGCAGGGAGCAGAGACTCTGCCGGGGCGTCTTCGGAGTCTTCCCCGCCCTCACCCTCCACCCCCCCGCCTGGCCTGGCGCGTCTGTGGGCAGGAGGGGGCTCTGGGCGTGTGCAGGGCCGGGCGGGTGCCGCCGCGGGGGCCACCCTTGGCGGGGTGCGGGAGCTGGCCGGGCACGGTGGCAGAGCCGGGCGCCAGTCTCGAGTGCAGGGGCGTCGGGGCGTCTGTGTGCGGCGAGCGGGCGGGAGCGGTTCTGGGCTCACGTTACAGTTTCCACTGGAAAACAGCCCCATTCTGAACATTGGCTCCGAGCTTTTAAAAAATTGCAAATATATCCAGTTTCCAGACGAGCGCTCACCAAGTGAACTTGGCTGTTTCTGCCGGGCCCACCGAGGGGGGGCGCCTGGCCCAGTCGCAGCCACAGGCTGGGGCCAGGTGGGCGGGGCCGGCCCGCAGCTCCGGGGGGCGCCTCGGCTGGCCTGGCCCGGGGTTACCGGGCCCCTGGCACCCAGAGGGACACAGGGCGCAGGCCGAGGTTCGGGGAGTGGCCACCTCCCCACCACGCAGGGCTGTGTCAGGCCGCACCCTGGGGCCAAGGTGTGTGGCCACCGACTGCCACGTGCTACTGAGCCCTGTGCGTGCCACACACTCAGGTGCGGCTGGAGACGGAGCAAACCCAGGCTTCTGGGGTGTCGGGGCCACGAGGTGGCGGCTGACTCCGGGGCCCTCCCTAGCTGTCACCTGCAGTTGCGTGTGTGGAGGGGGCTCGGTGTGCACACGTGAGTGTGCGGTGTGCGTGTGTGTGTGTGTGCGCGCGTGTGTGGGTGTCCCGCGCCTCCCTCACGCTCAGGAATCAGGGCAGGGCTCAGGCCCCCAGCACCCCTAGGACATCGGGGAGACCAGGTCCCCAGGGAGGTCCCGGCCCTGGGGGCAGGCGGGCCATGCTGGGCCCTGGGGGGCAGGCCCTTTGTTGACCTTGGCACCCCTAGGGAGTGGACCGTGGGGGGCAGAAGTCTGCTGGCCTGGTCCCTGTGTGTCCCCACGCCAGGCACCCCAGGTCAGGAGTGAAAGCCCCATGCCTCCCTCTGGATGGCCTGTTTTCCTTGGAAGGCGGGGAACATTCTCCCGTGCAGTGTGGCTGAGACACCAGAGGGCAACAGTGCCCACCCGGTGAACCCGGACCCCCACCCCAGCTGCGTCCCCAGCTTCAGAGAAGGCTCTTTCTGATGCCAGAAACACGTGGAGACTCTTCCAAGGACCAGATTCGAGCTCTTTGCGGGTGGGAGTCGGGCAGCCCAGAGTAGGAAGGGGGGTGCAGGCAGCTTGGAGCCCGGGCCCTGCCCCTGCCGCCTGCACTGCCCACGCGAGACATCTCAGCTCCTGGGGGAGGCGGCCGGGGCTGGACACGGTTCAGGAAGGTGCTGACCCGTCTCACGGATGGGACAGCGGCCCCGCTCATTAGTCCTGAGGGGAGCTGATGTTTCTTCCTTTCAAACCTAGGTTCTGTCAAATGTCTCCTCTGAAGGTGGGGATCCCTCGGAGGGTTCTAGAAGCGCTGGTGACCCCAGTTCCTCCCCAAGGGTGGGGGCCACCAGCAGGGCCTTGTGGTGACCCTGGCCCTGGGGTTGTGTGCCCAGAGACTTCCGTGCTTTTCCTCATGGGGGACACACCCCTTGTTGCTTTATGCCCAGGAAGCGCACACGGCAGGAAGAAAACAAGTCTCAGCGGCTAAGAACCCCCCTCCCCCTGCCTCCGCGCCCTGTCTGTGCTCCCAACCGCCCGCCCCTCCTCCCCACCACCTCCGCGCTCCGACCGTGCTCCCAAACCACCCGCCCCGGGTCCTGGCTCTGAAAAGTCCTGAGACAAATCGTTTTTCTGCCAAATTTCAGTGTGAGATGTAGAAAGGCAGAAACCAGAAGCAGTAAAAGTGAAAACAGAAAGAAAGGAGGCTTTCCTCAGAGGAGAAAGGTCTGGAAGGGGCGCGGGAGCTGGCCGCCTGCCTGGGGGACACAAAGTGGGGTCAAGAGGGCCTTGCCTGGCACATCCTGCTCACGCCCACCAGGGCCGAGGCCCCACATTAGGGCCAGTCACCCAGGGCCGGGGACACAGCCAGCAGCCCACGAAGGCCATGGCCCTCCGGGCCCGGCCCCAGGGCGGTGTCCCGTGTCCAGGAGCGGGAAGGGGTTTGCCGAGAGGGTCCTGAGGGTGCCAGCCGTACGTGTGGTGTGGCCGGCCCGTGTCCTGGAGGCCCGTGCCACGTCCGCACACGACGGCAATGGACAGCCTCACCCGGGAGGGCAGGCCAGGCAGGGAGCAGGGGCTCCGCCCTCACTGAACACGTGGTGAGGCTCGGAGCGGCTTTGTGCCTCAGTTTCCCCAGTTCTGCAGCCACGAGATTGCACTCACAATCCCCGCACTCTGCGGACTCCGATGCCCTTGGTCGTGTCTGGACCCTTCAAGGACACTGGCGTCCACGACGTCATATCACTCCTCACCCCTGGGTCAGCCCCTAGCCCCCAGCAGGGGCTCCGGTCACCCCCACGACGCAATACCTGTTTGGGCCACGCCCTGCCCGGTGCCTGCCGGGGAGAGCAGGGGGGGCGCTGGACGGGGGCCCTGTGTCCACTCCCTCCCAGCCTGGCTCTGCCCTGTCCCCCGGCTCCCGCCCTGTGTTCTGAGCCCCCCCCCCCCGCCACCGCCCCTACACGTGGCCCCAGCCCGAAGGGCAGGGGGCTTGCTGTCTGCGGGGTCCAGGCTGCATCTCAGTGTCTCTACAACGGTGAACTAACATTTCCTGAAGATGAATTTATGAGGTTCCTGAAGGTCTGTAACTCTAGTTACCGAATTCTTTCCTCCCTCCCGCGCTTCTGCAGCTGGCGATTTCCCTTCCTCGGGGAAAACGCTCCTCCTCCCCGCCCCCCCCGCCCCCCAGCTGTGCACGTGAGGCCCCACACCTGCCGCCAGAGGACACAGTCCGGCCGCAGTGGCCACAGTGACAAGTGAGGGGTCCGGGGTCAGGTGCAGAGCTCCCCCCGCAGTCCCAGGAGGCAGGAGGCCCTGCTTTCCAGCCGCACGTGAGGCCATGAAGCCTGAGGAGGGGCATCTGAGACCCCCAGCTGATGGGTCCCAGGTCCTCCGCTCAGGATGTGGCCACCGTCCTGCGCTGTGAGCCCTGGTGTGGCCGCCGGGCACACCCACCGCACAGACCACAGTGTCACTGAGTGTGTTCGGTGTCCCTGGGGTCAGGCTGGCTCTTCTAGAAGCAATTTTCCAAGTAACGTGGGTGCTGACTGTGACACACAATTACTTGCTGGAAAGATGTGGAAGCCCCCACCCCAGCGTCCTCCCGCTCTTGCAGGAATCTCCTACCGCACCTGGGATCTGCCAGTCCTGTCCAGAAGCTTCCGCCCACTCTGTGCACACCCTGAGCACGCCGGACCTGCAGCCACCCTCCCGCCAGGCTCCAGGAGGTGGCTGTGCCCGTCTCAGCCCGTCAACATCGGCTTCCTGGGCTGCGCCCAGCAGGCAGCGCGGTGAGTGCGAGACACAGGCCCTGCAGCCCCCTCCCCAGATCGCCTCCAAGGACACAGGCAGCTTCGCCCAGACTTCTAATCGCTCCGTGACAGGTTGGAAGTTTGAGAGTGAAAGTCCTCTGCCACAGCGATCCCAGGGCGTCCTTGGCCGGGGCTCACGGCGGCCCCGGTGTCTCCGCAGCCGGCAGGACAACAGGCCCTTGGGCGCCTCAGCCGCACGGGCTCCCTCCACCCTTCGCCGGGCCCGGATGCGAGTTGGTCACTCGGACTTTCTGAAGCAAGTATCTACACGGCAGTGCCCGGACGGCCACCCGAGTGTAGGTTTTCATCTGGAGCGCCTGCTTTGGCCACGAGGAAACGTCGGCTGAAGCCGGATGAGAATCCTTCCGCTTGCGGGATTGGCCCGTGTGCTTAGAACATGCCCGTGGTCGTGGCTCAGGGAGGCTCGTGTCGGTGTGAGCATGCCACGTGTGCGAGTGCCAGCCTGCGTGGCACCAGCAAGGAAGGGCGGCTGTGTGACTTTTCTGTGTGTATGGAAGTTGAGGTGCAGGGCTCAGCTCGGCCAGGGGAGCCCGAGGAGGCCCCCCGGGGGGGCGGTGGCCTGACATCGGAGCACCAAGCACCTGCCCCGGGGTGTGGTACCAGCCTTCTCACCAGGCAGCGGGGTGCCTCCCGTGACACAGAGTTCAAGGCTGTGTGGACATCTGCCGGTGTGGCCGTCCCTCCCGGGGCCTCTCCCTGCCCTGATAGCGGGAGGATCGAGGGTCCAAGATGGGGCGCAAACAGGGCGTCAGGGACGCCCGCCCCTCCTCCTGCCGTGTGAGTCCCGGCTCCACGGGTCCCTTAAGCACGACGCAAAATCGGTGCAGACTTGGATTTACCACCGAAGAATTTTAGGAATTTCCTCCCGTCTGAGAAGAAAACTCCCTCCATGTCACTGCTGCGGGGGCGTGGAAGGCCTCTGTGCCCCTGGGGGTGCGCTTTGAGCCTCTGGCTGCGCAGTTTAAGGTCCAGAGCACCAGGGCGTCCGGGCTGGGCCGGGGGCCTGGTGGCGGCAGAGCCCACACCCGCTCCCTCCACGCTCGCCCTCCCCGGGCTCAGGTCCTCCTGCCTTCCTGGCAGTCCCAGTTCTGCATCACTGTCCCCAGAAAACTCACTGCTGGCCACGGGCGGGGGTCCACGGCGGCCCGGTCTCCGCTGTCCCGGTGGCTGTAGCTGGGAAATAGTGCCGGTCGGACACCCTTTCTTTCACTTTGTAAACTAATATCCAATTTGACGCTTCATCCATGGACATTTTACAGCTAAAACCAAAGTTTCTGACAGACGGCGTCAGCTCGGTCTTAGAGGCCGGCGCCTGGAAGAGGACGGGGGCGCAACCTTCTGCAGGCTGCTGGCCTCCGAGGGGGGCGGGGGGCGGGGGAGGACGGTGAGCGCTTAGTGACCTGTCCTCCGCAAGGCAAGGTCGCGCCGGGTGCACGGGGCCACCGTGTCTGTGAGCTTGTGAGCACTGGTCCCAGATGCAGGACGTGAGAACGCAAGCCGGGGAAACCTTCTTATCTAGGGAAAAGGGACCAGAATATGTCCTTGCTTACATGAAAAAAGGAACCACGGGACTAGGGCTGTCCAGGGGAGCGGGGAGCCGGGGGCCAGGCGGTCCTCTTTAAAGGCCCTCCTTTTGGGTATGTTGGACTTCAGAACCAGGTAAACGTGTGCTGCAATGATAGAGAATTCGATGGAAAACAATCCCTAAAAATGAGGGGTCTGGAGAAACTGCACCAGCTGCAGGCGGGGATCCCCGGATGGTCCCTGTCACCTGAGTCCCCACGCAGCCCAGGGGCTCCAGAGCTGGCCTCAAGGCGCAGGTGAGGGAGCTTCTGCAACACCCAGCCAGGGATTCCCACCCCTGCCACCTGCCCTCCCCTCCCCTCCCCTCCAAGCTCCAACAGGCACCCTAGCCCTTCACCAGGCTTTCCCGGGCCAGGGGCTCTGGGGGCTTTGGGGTGCCCGTGACTCACAACCTGCTGTCCCTCCCCACCGGGCCTCCCTCCTGTCCTTTCCCAGCACCCAAGAGGAGCAAGGCTTCCAGGCCTACGTGGGAGGGGGAGGGCGAGCAGGGTGGGGTGAGTGCACTCCCCTCAACGTGCCTGTTACAGAAGCTGCTCCGGGGCCCAGTTTGGCTAAAACCAAAACAAATGGTCCCACAAGTCCGGCGTCCTCTGAAAGATGACAGTCTGGAAGGTCCTTTCTGGCCAAATGGCAGACTGAGCCCTTGGGGAGGGGGCAGGCAAGGAGGGAGGGGGATTGGGGGCCGGGGGGTGTGGGGAGGAGGGTGCAGGAGGGGGGCAGGGATTGGGGGTGGAACTGGGGGACGGAGAGGGAAGGGGATTGGGGCCAGGGTGGACGGGGGACTCTGCCCCAAAGCTAGGCTATTTCCAGGCATAAGTGTCATCTTGTAATTAAGACAAGATGAGGAGCAAACTGAACACATGGCAGATAAGCTGTCAAATATCTACTCCGCACGTATTGGGCGCACCGGGTCAAGGGGGTTGGGTACAACACGCAACCCTACTGGGCGCACCGGGTCGAGGGGGTTGGGTACAACACACAACCCTACTGGGCGCGCCGGGTCGAGGGGGTTGGGTACAACACGCAACCCTACTGGGCGCGCCGTGTCGAGGGGGTTGGGTACAACACGCAACCCTACTGGGCGCGCCGTGTCGAGGGGGTTGGGTACAACACGCAACCCTACTGGGCGCGCCGGGTCGAGGGGGTTGGGTACAACACGCGACCCTACTGGGCGCGCCGGGTCGAGGGGGTTGGGAACAACACGCAACCCTAACTGGGCACACCGGGTCGAGGGGGTTGGGAACAACACGCAACCCTACTGGGCGCGCCGGGTCGAGGGGGTTGGGAACAACACGCAACCCTACTGGGCGCGCCGGGTCGAGGGGGTTGGGAACAACACGCAACCCTACTGGGCGCGCCGGGTCGAGGGGGTTGGGTACAACACGCAACCCTACTGGGCGCACCGTGTCGAGGGGGTTGGGAATAACATGCAAATAGCCTTCACAGGCACATTTGAACAGAATACATTATAAAAGCGGGGCCGGTGCTGCCACCTGAGAGGCCTGCTCTCACGGTTTCACACCCACCCCTGCACGGAAGCCCTGAAGTGCATTGAAGAGGTTTGTCCCACCTGTAGAGGTAAGAGCTCAGTCCAGAGATGGGCCCGAGGCCCGGTCTGCACTTGCAAATACGCGGGTCTCTGGGCACCTTACTACCACTGGTGCTCAAGGACCTTCCCTGGGGGCCGAGTGCCAGCCCCCCCTCGCCCCCTCCCCACAGCACATCCTGGGTGGTGTCCCCTCAGACAGGTGACCAGGCCTCCGGTGGCCGTGAGGGGGCCGCTTCGCACTGCCGTCCCGCGTGACAGAGCCCCGTGGGGCAGATGGCCTCACGCTGGAGGCGCCCGGCGCTGCCCCCCAGGCCGCGTGTGCGGGGCACAGCTGCCGTCTTTGTTCGCGGCAGGGATGGCACTATTATTCAGATATCTCATTTAGTTTTGCCTTTCCAGTGAAAATTATTAAACAATTTTTTTTTATTATTAAGGTTTATTTATTTTTGAGAGAGAGACAGAGCGTGAGCGGGGGAGGGGCAGAGAGAGAGGGAGACACAGAATGCGAAGCAGGCTCCAGGCTCCGAGCGGTCAGCACAGAACCCGACGCGGGGCCCAAACCCGGACGGTGAGATCACGACCCGAGCCGAGGCCGGACGCTCAACCGACCGAGCCACCGATGTGCCCCGGAAGTTCTAAACACATCACACGACGCCATCCCAGGTCATCAGAAAAATGCTTTATTCAACGGCGTTATTTCATTCCACGCAGACGCACGCACGAGCACGTTTACTGCCTAACGCACACACGCCAGCGCCGAGGGGGCCCGGAGGGCCAGGCCGGGGACAGGAGCTCGTTCACCTTCCGTGCGGGACTCCCTCGAGGCCAGCAGACCCTGCGGGAGCATGGACAGCCGTGACCCAAGGTGGACACGCCCGGGACCGCCACTCACGTCTCAGCCACTCACCAAAGCGCCGCGGCACGACCGTCAGGAACGCGCAACGCGTCACGTCTGCTTCTGCCACACGCGCGCGCGTGCGGGAGAAGCAGCTGCCCTCAGAGCAGGGCACACTTGCCTGCGTGCTGTCTCTGCAGCAGTGCGGAGATGCTGATGGGCTGCCTGGGGGCCACTGCCTGGGAGCCCCCCAGGCTGGGCGAGCCCCCTCTTCCTGCTCGGCCTGGGGCCTGGGGCGCGGGCACCTGGGACAGCCCCTTGCCGGGGACAGGCAGCGGTGGGACCCTAGGAGTAAACCCGACAGACACAGAATCCTCAGCGACAGGGCCTCCCCGGCACCCCCGCCCCCCTCCCCCCCACCCCACCGCATCGACCACGCCCCCTCGGAGCTTCCCAGTTCTTTGGTTTTAAAAAGCAAAGCATGAAGGGGTCTACACGACATAACCCTGCTCGGAACACACGCAGAGGGGTTTAAGAAGCAGTACACAAAGGTCAGCGGCATGAACTGCAGTGAGTCAGGTGGTGGACACCTGAGGCGGGGACACTACCTGAGGGCCTGGGGCAGCTCCCTGTGACTTGGCGTCGGGCCGAGGGGCTGAGGGCCGCGGCGGGCAACACTGCCTGCGGTGGACAGGAGCAAAAGGTGAAGACAAACACAGAGGCCCGTCCCTCTGCCCTCGGCCGCCCCCTGCCACGTCCCCGACATCCCGCACCCACACCCTTCCCGACCGGGTGGACGCACCCACAGGACTGGAACGGAACTCCTGGGATCCAGTGCTGTGCCCCCCGTGCCTGGCAGCTGCCCAGGGCACACCCGGACCGGACCGCCAGCCCCACAGAGCCTCCACCCGACACCGAGCTCTGGGCCCAGGCTGGGCTGGGGAGGGAGGGCACCCGGGATGCAGACGGCTCAAGACATGTGCGGAGACCTGCTCTCGGTCCTACTCTGTCCCTGCTCCTGTCACTCAGAACCACTAGCAGGGAAAGGCACTTTCACCAGCTTCTGGCTCTGAGTCCCTTAGCCCCAGGACCGGCTCTGGTCTCCGCCCACACCGCCAGGCTCCCGAATTTCTGCTGACATCCTCCGTGCTAATAAGAAGCTTCTTTGAAAGACGCAAACACGTTGAAAAAAAAAAAAAAAAAAGAAAGACGCAAACAGCCCCTGGCACGCATTAGTCACAGCAGAGAGCAAATCTGAAGACTACTGGTGTTTAACACCCGAATTCCTTTGCATCCAAATCTTGGAGAATTTGAACAGAAGAATGGCAGGGAGAGCAGGGAAGACAGCATTTAGGCTCCCCGTGTTTCCTTTCACATTGAAGAACCCGGATCAGAGAGGGGCAGCGCCTTTCCCAGGGCCGCACGGCACCCGGTGGCCAACAGGGACCTCGTGTCTCTGCCCACCGGCCGTGCCGCAGCACAATGGCTGAGACCAGAGACGCAAAATGACTCGTTACTTATCTCCTGTGTTTTAGGATGGTTTGACACCACGGGGCCTTGCTTATTCTGGGAAGACCACCCCTCCCGGGGCTAGCTGACTCCCAAAGAGTAACGATTCGTCTGTGAGCTGGCCTGTGACATGAAATCTGAGTGCCCAGAGGTGCTCCCCATCACCTCCCCGCTCTGCCCTACCCCCACCCCCAAAACTGCTGAAATGATCCCAGGTAGCCAATCCCAAGGCGTCCTCACCGCCCACCACTCCTTCCCGTGAAGACCAGCCTCCCTGCTCCCTCTGCCCGAGGGCCCCTGTGGGGCGTGCTCGCCTCTGGCTGCCGGGGCTGTGAGGAAAACCTTGTCTCCTGGTGGGCTGGCCACACATCTCATCAGACAAGTCCCGGGACATTTTAACCCCGGCGCAACACAAACGGTAATGGCAGGTTACGTGCTCAACGCGCTACAGCCCACGGAGACGGAGTCTTAGTTACTCTTTGCGGGACTCGTGGCGATGACGGTTATCAACAGAGATGAGGGAACCGAGGCCCCCGGAGGTGAACTCACGGGGGTTTGGGGTTGACGCCCCGCACGCGGCAGGTGGGAACCTTGTGACACACGGGGTCTGAGCGGGAACCCCGGCCACGCGGGAACTCCAGAGCAGGGCACGACCGAGCACTCGGGCGCTGGGGGGTATCCCCTGCTTCAGCCCCGCTGGGACCGGGCGCTCAGACCGAGGATCCCCGACCGACAAGACGGGCAGCAAGTCAAGGCCCGTAGCTCCTGTTCCAGAAAGCCATGCCGTTCAATGAGGTTAGAAAGATTTCCGTTGGCAAACGAGAAATTGGCCGTTTAGAGAGGACAAGTTCCCTTATCCAGAATACGGAAAACCTCATCGGCCTGTGGCGGCAGACGGACGAGCCCGCGCTGTTTCCTGAACGAGGCACCAACGTGCCACCGAGGCAGGTGCCGGCGGGCGGTCGCTGGCGGGGAGGGGTCCCGGGCGGCGGGGAGCAGGGCGGCTGTGCCCGGGGCAGGGGGGAGCTCCCCGCTCCGTCAAGCGCGCTCGTGGGGAAGGGGCCCAGGCCGCACAGGAGCCGGGACCAACTGGACACAGACGTGAACCCCGGCACGGCCAGCCCACGGGGGCAGCCGGCAGCCACACGTGGACCGGGTGGTGGCACAGCGAGGTGGGGACAGCCAGGGGCGGGCGGTGCCGAGCCGGCTCCCGCACGAGAGACGAGATCGTCTTAAGACGACAAGGCCGGCATGACTCAGGGCCGACTTCTCACCGGGCGGCAGCAGGAACCTCCACGGGCTGGAAGCAGTGGCCCACGGAGCCACGGCCAGGGAAGCGACCCTCCGAGATGCACACGAAGCGAAGCCACTCAGACGTGGACAGAGACCGGGAGAACCCACCGCCAGCTGCCCTGCCCTACGACGACAGCGCGCTTCAGGCCGAAGGGAAAGGAGAGCGGCCGGTAACGAAGCCCCGGAGGTGGTCAAGTAGAGGGTGTGTCTGTGTGCCTTTGTCTCAAGACCTTCAAGAAATGGGAGCTTAAAATCATTCGCGTGCCGTGTTCCCGGGTAACACCTGTGGATGCCGTACGCGTCCCCACAGCACACGTGGTTATACGTCAACGAGACGGCACGCAGCGGGGGAGGGGTGTCGGGGGACAGCGTTGCTGAATCTCACCACAGGTAAGTCAGCTTTCACGTCAAGTACGTTGCGATGGGTGCGCGGCCTAATTCCTAGGCAATCACGGAAAATAACAACACGTTGCCGGGATATCAGCCGCAGAATCGAACGTGTGTCGATTCAGTGGGCTCGGCCACCCTGACACAGCACCCCAGGCCGGGGCCGGGCTTTACCGGCGGACACGGTCCTGGAGGCTGGCTGGCGTCCAGGAGGGCCTGTCCCCGGTTCCCCGCTGGCACCTTCTCTGTGTGCCCTCGCCGACCTCTGGGGTGGGGAGCCAGTGAGCTCCCCGCTGTCTCCTTTCTTTGTTGCTGTTTTACGGTTTTGTTGACGTAAATACAACGTGCTTTTCCCCCCTTCTTCTGGTGTCTCTTCTTGTAAAGACACCAACCATATCAGACTGGGGTCCCACCCAAGGACCTCATTTACCTCTTAGAGGCTCAGTCTCCAAATAGAGTCATGTGGCAGGGGTTGGGGCTTTAACGTGAATTTTGAGGGGAAACGATCCAGCCTATAGCAAAATCATACACTAAAAATATTTAGCGCGAAAAAGGCAGTTAAGGGGATACAGACAACAAATCCCAAGACATACATGAAATAATAGCAAAATGGCAGACATACATCCAGACATACGAACAACGGTGTTAACTATCAGCGGACCAAGCAGTCCAGTCAAGAGGCAGGGATTTTAAGAATGAAACCAGGCAAGAAGGAAAACATCTCATACTGTCTGCAACAGGCACACTTTGCATTCAGGCACAAATAGGCTGAACGTTTTAAAATGGGAAAAGATACGCTATGCAAACCGTCAGCAACCTAAAAATTAAATGAAGAAAATCCCACCATCAAACATAATTACTGAGGCGGGAACATATCAGTAGAAATGAGACCTGTACGCCGACAACCGCAAAGGATCCCTTGGGTAAATCAGAGATGCGAGAAGCGAGGAGACGTCACCAACGGATCCCGAGACTCAAAACTCTTAAGATATCAGTTCTCCCCCAAACTGATTTGCAGATGCAATGTAACTGCTATCAAAATTTTAGCAGGATTTTTTGGTAGAATTTGACAAATGGATCTTACGATTAATGTAAAAACGCAAAGGACCTAGAACAGCCAAGACTATTTGGGTAAATTAAGAACAAAGTCAGACGGCTCCCACTGATTTCAAAATTTACGGTAAAGCAAGACTAAGTAGATGGTATTTTGGGGGCGCCTGAGTCGGTTGAGCATCCGACTTTGGCTCGGGTCATGATCTTGCGGTCCATGAGTCCGAGCCCCGCGTCGGGCTCTGTGCTGACAGCTGGGAGACTGGAGCCTGTTGCAGATCCTGTGTCTCCCTCTCTCTGCCCCTCCTCCGTTCACGCTCTGTCTCTCTCAAAAATAAACATTAAAAAAAACTTAAAAAAGATGGCATTTTTGAAATTTTTATTTATTTTTAAGTAATCTCTATACCCAACGTGGGGTGAAACTCATGACCGTGAGATCATGAGTCACATGCTCCACCAACTAAGCCAGCCAGGCATCTCCAGGAACACAGTATTTTGATTAGCGGAAGAGAATACAAAGTGCAGAAGAATACTTTGACAGGACTGACCAATTAACTTCAATTTTGGACTTTTTATATGCAGGATGACAACTGACTCTTACGTATGGATCTTGTATCCTACAATCTTACCAACCTTGTTTATGATTCCTAGTATTCTTAAAGATCCCTCATGATCTTCTGCACACAAGGGCACACCGTCTACAATAAAGACACTCTACTCAGTCTCACCCAATCGATGTGCCTTTCACTTCCTTCTCTGGCTTCCCTGCACCGGCTGGAGCCCTCAGTGGATGTCGGACAGGAGAGGGGCTGTGGGCTGGAGGTATCTCACCATGTCCCCGGTCTCAGAGTACAGCATGATCCCTCTCAACAGTACCTGGTCAGCTCTGGGCTTTCTGCAGATGCCCTTTACCTGGCGAAGAGGTTGCCTTTTATTACATGTTTCTTGAGAGTTTCTACAGTGAATGATTGTAGAATTTTGTCAAATTATCTGTTGAAAAGCTCTAATGGTTTTTGGGTCCTTTATTTCTACTAGTATACTAATTAGTCGATCTTCAGATGTCAAATAACCTTGAATTCATAGGATAAATCCCACTTGGTGATGGCATACAATCCTTTTCCTAGGTTGCTAGATTTGATTGCCTCATATGTTTTTGAAGAATTTTGTATCCATATTCATAAGGAATACTGCTCAATTATTTTTCTTGTGCTGTCATTGGCTTTAAGATATTGCTGACCTTATGAAAACTGGAAAGTGTTCAGTCCCCTCCTACTTTCTAAAAGAACTCATATAGGACATTAGCTCATTAAATGTCACATAAAATTCACCCATAAAGCTATTGGGAAAAGGGCTTTTCTTTATGGAAAGATATTAAAATTACTAATTCAACTTCTTGATGGAGGTCTATCCAGATTTACTATTTCTTCTTGAGGTAGTTTTGATAATGTCTTGATAGGAATTTATTCATTTCACGTAAGTCATCTACTTTGGTAGTACAGAAGTATTCACAATATTCTTATAACCCTTTTAATATCTGTAGGGCGTATAGTGGTACTCCTGATACTGGTAATTTGTGCTTTCTTGGTCACTGTAGGTAAAAAGTTTACCAATTTTGCTCATCTTTTCAAAGGACAAGCTTTAAGCTCCACTGACTTTTCTCTGAGAGTTTTCTATTTTATACATTTCAAATTTATTTTGTTGTAGTTAACTCCCTAAGGTGGAAGCTCACTGGTTTTAGGTCTCCTTCCTTTCTCATGCATTTTTTTTTAATGTTTTTTTTTTTAAACTTATTTTTGAGAGAGACAGAGCAAGTGGGAGAGGGGCAGAGAGAGAGAGAGACACAGAATCTGAAACAGGCTCCAGGCTCTGAGCTGTCAGCACAGAGCCCGACACGGGGCTCAAACTCACGAACTGTGAGATCATGACCCAAGCCGAAGTCAGACGCTCAACTGACTGAGCCACCCAGGCGCCCCTCTCATACAAGCATTTAAAGCTATACATTTCCCTCTAAGCACTGCTTCACCTGCATCTCGTATATTTTGATATGTTGTATTTTCTTTCATTCATTTTCTGGTGTTACTAGAGATTTTTTCTCCTTGATCCATTAAAAGCTATAATTGTGTTAATACTTGTTTTATTATCAGATTTTCCTTCTGCTGACTTCCAATTTAATTCCACTGTAGTCTGAAAATACACTTTACGTGATCATGGTCCCTTTAAAGGTGTTGGGACTTGTTTTGTATCCTGGTATGTGGCCTACCCTGCAGAGTCCCCCTTTGCCCTGGCAAGGAACGCACGCCGTGCTGTTGTCAGGTGGGGGACAGTGCCGTTCACGTTACTGGAGCGGGGAACTGAAATACCCAAATCTCAACTGTTGAATTAACCATCTCCACTTTTGTCAGTTTTGACCTCATGTACTTTCCATTTTGGTGTGTCTACACTAACAATTATTACGTCTTCCTGGTGTGTTGACCCTTTAATCGTCATGAAATGCCCTTCCTGGTCTCTGGTAATATTTATCTTAAAAAACCTGCTTTGTCTGATGTGAAAATAGCCTCCCTAGCTCTGCACTTGCTATGCCTTTTCCCATAATTTTTCTATTTGTCTCCTTGAATCTACAAGTGTGCCTTCTGTCAGGGTAGCTCTTGTGCCGTCTGACAATCTCCGCTCTTCCACTGGGGTGTTTAGCGCGTTCACATTTAATGTCGGCCCCGATGGATCAGATCTGTGTGTGGCCACGATGCTATTTGTTTCCTTTTACCTTCCTGGTCTAGCTGCCCCGTCAACCTCTGAGAAGAGAGCACTGAGATCTCTAAGGGCGAGTCTATTCCTTTCCCTCTCGTCTGCTTTTGCTTCGTTAATCGCCTCTATTTTTGCGTGCGTACCGCTGAGGCGTCGCTCGTCTCCAGAAATGTCCTGTGTCCAAAACCACTTTGTTCGTTATTCACACCGCAGCTCCAGCTCATCTGCTTACTGTCCACACGGTGCTGTTTCCACCCTGTCCTCCGCTTCCTTGTGCTGCTGGATTACAGGCCTCCGGCGGACAGCGCGTGGCTGCAGCTTCTCCACCCGGTCTGACGAGCTCTGCCTTTTCATCGGTCTTTAGTGTTCGAGATGAAGGGAAGCATTGATAGGATCTGGTTTGTACCTATTCTGCTATTTATCATCTACGGTCTCATGTGTCTTTTCCCTTCTAGTCTGCCTCGCCTTCTTTTGTGGCAAACAAATGCCTTTTAATGCAATATTTGAATTCCTCTCGACTTAACTGTATCTTTGAAGTCATGTTTGTTTGTGTTTACTTGAAACAAATCGACTTCCAGGTAAGGCTGACTTCATTCTGCTGGGCTGTGTCACCTCTGCTCCGACGCGGCCCTGTCCCCCGCTCTGTGCGTACCACCCCAGGTGCTGGTTTGTTGTGTTACACTTGCCACTTCCACCAACTCAGGTCTGCAAAGTACCAGAGAACAAGACCCTGTTCCCTCCAGTCCCGTCAGTGTGTATCCTCCGCTCAGTGCCTCCCATTGGATTTCCTGTAGGGCAGGTCTGCTAGCGACCCTTGTTTGAGTTACTCTGTAATGTGTTTATTTTGTCTCAACTCGATTTTTTTAATGTTTATTTGAGAGAGAGTGAGCGTGGGGGAGGGGCACAGAGAGAGAGAGAATCCCAAGCAGGCTTCAAGCTGTCAGTGCAGAGCCCGATGTGGGCCTCAATCTCAGGAACCGTGAGATCACGACCTGAGCCGAAATCAACAGTCAGAAGTTTCACCAACTGGGCCACCAGGCACCCCTGTTTTGTGTAAACTTTTAAAGGAGAATTCTATTAGATACAGAATTCTTGGCTGACCCAGGCCTGGGGGGGGGGGGGGGGGCTCTCAGCCTCTGTTAGAATTGAAGGTCTATAACTCTTAAAACTGCTGAAGACAGAAAAGACAAGGAAAGTGACTGAGACACAGCGGCTGTATGAGATGCGGGGTATCCTCACAGGGGACTCTGAGCCCGAGAGCAAACAAGGCTTCTCAACGGTCAAGGGCAGAACCATGCTGACGCTGAGCTGCCTACAGGCTGGGCTGGTGCTGTGAGCACCCCTGTTCTTTGTGGGGGGGCTGGGGCACCATGCCTGCAACATGCTCTCAGTGGTTCAAAGAAACACGGACTATAAAGGGTAGGCAGCAAATGTGGCAAAATCTTAACAGTTGGGGAATCTGGGTAAGGGGAACAGGGAGTTTCTCATACTTTTCTTCCCATTTTTCTGTGTGTTATTTCGGAAATATTTTCAAAACAAATTATAAAAATAACAGGTTGGGACACTCACATTACAATATATCTCAAAATACACTGTAAAGATTTTGGAGAAAGATAAATACTAAGAACTAGAATAAAATGATATAGGTATGGAAAAAATCTGTCCAAACAGAAATCTGGAAACAAACAAAAATTAACAGATTTGAGAACATAAAAATGTTAAGCATTTATGGCACAAAAACAGACACTCAGATCAATGGAACAGAACAGAGAACCCAGAAATGGACCCACAAACGTATGGCAAGCTAATCTTGGACAAAGCAGGAAAGAATATCCAATGGAATAAAGACAGTGTCTTCAGCAAGTGGTGCTGGGAAAACTGGACAGCGACATGCAGAAGAATGAACCTGGACCACTTTCTTACACCAGACACAAAAAGAAACTCAAAATGGATGAAAGACCTAAATGTAAGACAGGAAGCCATCAAAACCCTCGAGGAGAAAGCAGGAAAAAGCCTCTTTGATCTTGGCTGCATCAACTTCTTACTCAACACATCTCCAGAGGCAAGGGAAACAAAAGCAAAAATGAACTACTGGGACCTCATCAAAATAAAAAGCTTCTGCACAGCGAAGGAAACAATCAGCAAAACTAAAAGGCAACTGACAGAATGGGAGAAGATATTTGCAAACAACATATGAGATAAATGGTTAGGATCCAAAATCTACAAAGAACTTATCAAACTCAACACCCCAAAACCAAATAATCCAGTGAAGAAATGGGCAAAAGACATGAACAGACACTTCTCCAAAGAAGACATCCAGATGGCCAACAGACGCATGAAAAGATGCTCAACATCACTCATCATCAGGGAAATACAAATCGAAACCACAATGAGATACCACCTCACACCCGTCAGAATGGCTAACATTAACAACTCAGGCAACAACAGATGTTGTGAGGATGCGGAAAGAGAGGATCTCTTTTGCACTGTTGGTGGGAATGCAAACCGGTGCAGCCACTCTGGAAAACGGTTTAGAGGTTCCTTAGAAAATTAAAAATACAACTACCCTACGACCCAGAAATTGCACTACTAGGCACTTATCCAAGGGATACAGGTGTGTGTTTCGAAGGGACACATGCACCCCCATGTTTATAGCAGCACTATCGACAACAGCCAAAGTATGGAAAGAGCCCAAATGTCCGTTGATGGATGAATGAATAAAGAAGATGTGGTATATACACACACACACACACACACACACACACACACACACACACAATGGAGTATTACTTGGCAATCAAAAAGAAGGAAATCTTGCCATTTGCAACTACGTGGATGGAACTGGAGGGTATTATGCTAAGTGAAATTAGCCAGAGAAAGACAAATATCCTAGGACTTCGCTCATGTGAGGAATTTAAGATACAGAACAGATGAACATAAGGGAAGGGAAGCAAAAATAATATAAAAACAGGGAGGGGACAAAACATGAGACTTAAATATAGAGAACAGAGTTGCTAGAGTTGCTAGAGGGGTTGTGGGAGGGGAGATGGGCTCACTGGGCAAGGGGCATTAAGAGGACACCTGCTGGGATGAGCACTGGGTGTCATATGTAGGGGATGAATCAGTGGAATCTACTGAACTCATTAGTGCACCGTATGCTAACTAACTTGGATGTAAATTTAAAAAAATAATAAAAAATGTTAACCATCTAAAATTAAAAAAAATCAAATATAAAATTAAACAGCAAATTGGATAAAAGATGGATATCCTTCATCTTGAGGATTTCATACACGTGAAGGACAAAAGGGAAAAAGAGATAATTCACAGTCAAAAACAAGAAATGACTAAAATGAGGACACTCAGGATCACAGTCACAGCATGAGGACCTGTCCCTTCCAGGCGCATGGGGCAGGACACGCACGAGGCAGGCCCCCCTCCCCCGTGTCACTTCTCGATTCTGATCGATACATCTGGAAGCATTTAGGATGTTCACTGTGTTCCCTTTGGAAACATGCGCCAGGGAGAGGACCCAGTGAGGTCCGGGGTCCCACAAGCCCCCGCCCGGACAGTGAGGGGCAAGAGGAGGGAAGGGCGCAGCCAGGCTGGGCGGGCAGACCCCAGGCTTCTGTACGGAAGGGAAGCGGGGCAGGAAGCTCCCATTCGTGCGGCCTCCACGCCTGAGTCCTGTGAAGGCAGATGTGACCCCCACAAGCACGTGGGAACAGCGCACATGCCGGGGCCTGCAGGCCCTGCCCTGCTCCCCACAAAGGTGCGTGGCGAGGCAAGAGCCGGCACCTAAGGGGACCGCGACCTCGGACACCACGGAAACACGGCATCAACGTGTGTCACGAGTTCTCACTGGGGTGTGACAAGGAGCTCCATCCGGGGGAACTGGCTCAACTGGGACACTCCATCCATGGCGGTGGGGGGTGGGGGGAGGGGGCGGGGAGCCGCATCGCGAGCCGGATTCTCTAGAAGCTGGCACAACAGGCCTGAGGGGGGCTAAGGGCAGGGAAGGGGGACAAGAGGCTGTGAGCAGGGTGGACGCCCAGGATGGGGTGCCGCTCAGGCGTGAAAGTGCCGCGGGGAGGCCCCCGGAGCAGGTGCTGGGGGCCCCAAGCCCACTCGGCTGCGTGGGTGGCGGCAAGAGGCTCCAGATGCGACCACGTAGCCTGCCTGCGGGCCCTCCTCCGAGGCAGTTGTTAGAATATCCCCTCCAGCAAGAAGCAAAGGTGAGGCGAGAGCAGAGAAGCAAACGGGGTCACACATCACGAATGTGAGGGTCTCCCTCACGGGCCTAAGCTCGGGGGCTTGCTGAGGGCATGAAGGCGACAGCAGAGGGGCCGGGCGGGGGGGGGGGGGGCACCCTGCTCCCGCCGGGAAGGGGCCTGAGCCTGCGGTGGGCACGGGCACTTGCTCTGGAAACCCACTCGTGACTCCCACACCCGCCAGGAAGGGACCATCTTGCTGGGACAAGAGTACTCGTCAAGGGTCCCCAACGGGCCCAGCAGCCACACCGTTTTGGGGAACAGGTCACTGCCCACGCTGACTTCGTGGCAGGACAGCGCTGCCCTGGGTGGGTTCCACTGGGTTCCCTTCTGTGGCAGGCAGTTCCGTGGCATGTCCGTTTGGGGCAGGGGACAGGGACCCCCGTCCATTTGGGGCAGGGGACAGGGACCCCCACTTACCCATGCGTCCATCATGAGGCGGGCTGATCAGAGAGATTCTTGCCGGGCCAGCCGTGACCTCAGGCTAAGTGTGTAGAAAGAAAACAAGTCAGTTCCTGGAGCTGCCCGTTCCGAGGGCCAGACCCACCCCACTTACCGCGAACCACCGGCTCCAGGCCCACAAGGGCAGGGCGCCCCCCTCCGCTCCCCGGCCCCAGGCGGCTCGCAGCAGCGGGGCGGGGGGGGGGGGGTGTTGCTGCACCAAGCGCTTCCAAGAATCTCAGAAGAGAGGAAACGTCAAGTCCTTGGCTGAGGTCAGGAATGTTGAAATCCCACACAGATCCTCATTTTGGGCTCATGATCTCGTCACCCTGCGCTCCGGTGTTGACGGGGTGTTCTCGCTCGCAGGGAGCCAGCTCTGGCAGCCCCGGTTGTGTTCCCCAGGGGCGGCCCCCCCCCCCCCCGATCCCCTGAGGATGGCACGCTGGCACTGTCACTAGTGATGGGGGGCCTCCTCCGACCACAGAGGCCATGCCGGGCGTGCAGGCCAAGCGCTCCCTTCGCTGCCATGGCCGTCCTGGTCTCACTCCCGTGGCCCCTGACAAGCCCGGCTCCCACCGGTCTGTCTCCAGACCCGGCCACCATCCCCTGTGCCCATCTTCCCAGTTCCCACCCCGGCACACCCACTCCTGTGGCCCCCTGCAGGGTCCCCTCTGCGACCCCAGCCCCTGGCTCACGCCCACCAGCAAGCCTCAACCAGGAAGGACCAGCGCGCTTAGGTGGAGACACTTCAGACAGCGCTGCCCCACCTGGAGGGCGTGTCCATCAACTGCCTGCTCACGCCCCCCGACAGCTTCCGGGTGAAGCGTCCCTCCCGGCCACGCGTCACGTGACAGTGGTGGGCTCGGCAGCTGCCCTCCCACGGGCTAGAGCTCTGGTCCCACCACATTTGGTCCTTCCCATCGGCCCGTCCCCTCCCCCCCACCCGGGGTGCCCCCTCCACAGCCACGGGCTGAGTCGGGGTGCGCAGATGTCCTGTGCGCTCCTGCCGCCGGCCCTTTGCACCTGCTCCTCTCGCGGTCCCGACCCGCACCTCCGTCCGGCCTGCTCTGCACATCGTTGCCACATGTGCCCCCTGCACGCCAGCTCTCAACAGCGGGCAGAGCGTTCGCAACTCCAACAGGAGAACTCGGCACGGCGCGACGGCGAAAGTCACTCCGCTGAGTTAGAATCGGGTAACTGGTCTCTTCTCACCTTGGCTTCTACCAGCAAGGGTTTCTATTTGCTGGGTCAGCTCTCGAGGCTCCTGTGTCAGGGAGGATCCAGTAACAGGTGAAGAAAAAGGACCTGGAGACCCGGCCGGCCGGCCGGGCTGTGCAGGCACAGGGCTGAGCACGGGCTGCGGCGGGCGCCCTGGGTCCCGGTGAGGACCCGTGCTCGGGAGCACGACCGGGAGCCGCGGCCTAGGATGGGTGTTCGCGAGGGCCCCACTGAGCAGAGCAGGGCAGACCCACCCCAGGCGGCACAAGGAAGCCGAGACGCCCCACGGAGGCGGACCACGCCAGGCTGCACTTCGCGGTGTGGACCACAGAGACCGCGAGCGGCAGATGTCTGCGAGGAGGGGTGTGTTCCACGTGCTGCAGGTGCTCCCACGGGGGCTCCCACGGGCACTTCCATAAGCGCTCCCACAGGGGCTCCCACGGGGGCTCCCACGGGGGCTCCCGTAGGTGCAGCTTCGAGGCTCTCCCTCTATTCACAACTTGCTCACGGAGAGTTCTTCCTGCCAGAGAGCAAATCCTCTAGAAAGATCTAGCACTTCCCAGGTGTCAGGAGAGTATGGAAAACTCTGAGTCCAAACCTCCCCTCCAGGGTGTCTGCGGTCCGTGTCCTGAGGCTGCCCCCCGTAGAGCAGCCCCGCGTCCTGCTGGTGGTTTCGGCGCATCCCGGGATGCCGCGTGGAGGCTGCCGGTTCCGCGTCTGTCAGCACAGTGTTTCTGCGTTCCCGATGGCTGACGTGTTTCTCTTTGGGCTCTCCCTCAAGTCGGTTCTCGCACTTTACCGGCCCCCCTCGTTAGCGCGTGCCGTAGAGCAGGCCTTCACTGGGTACCTGTGAGTTGTCATTTCCCTGTTCACACCGGCCGACCGTCCCGGGTAGGAAGCTGCGGGCCGGTGTCCGCGTCTGACACGCCATCGGCGCCCTGTGCACCTGCAGGCTGTGTGTCTCTCACCTGCTCTCCCAGGACCCCGGGGTTGGCCAGGGCAGCAGGTGGGAGGGGGACAAGGCCCTCTACGCCCCAGGCGGCTGACCCCAGGCTGCTTGCGCCAGGGGTCCTGTGGTGGGCGTGGCACCTTCTCGACCAGCCGGCCGCAGTGTCCTCACCCTGCTTCCCCTGCAGCCGCGGCCGCTCACCCTGGATGAGCCCGCAGGGGCGGGGACCTCTCCTAAACCACCAGACAATACCCCTCAGGGCAGCCCCACACCGGGGCCGGGGTCCCGTGCTCCCCTCCGCGCCCTGCCCCGGGCCGGCCGTGCCGCCCAGGGTCTCTGGGCCCGGGGTGGGGTTCCCAGGACGCAGCCGCCACCCTGCCCCCACTCCGGGGCTGATGGCGTCCGGGGGCCGGGCGCGGGGGTGGACAAGTTTCGGGGGCACTTGCGTCCTGCTCTGGTCCAAGGCGGGCAAACCGTGGCCCGGAGCCCGGTCCTGTTGATAAAGCCTTACTGCCGGGCAGCCGTGCCCGTTCGCCTCCACCTCCCGGAGGCCTGGGGGCAGAGCCTCAACTACTCCCAACCTGCCCTGGACGGCAGCAGGCGCTACCCCCGGTCCGGCACCTCACTGCAGCTTCGAGACTGTGGGCTGTGTTCCGGACCCTCAACTGTAACAGCCGGGACATGGGGGATCAACTCAGGATGTCAGTCCCTAATCTCCAAAACAAGGCCACACGTGGGTGAGGCTGAGTCCAGCCTCCGGGGCGCCAAGGCCAGCAGGTGGTGCGTGGGGGCCGGGATCCACAGGGCAGCGAGGAGGCGCACCCGCAGGCTCCGTCTCAGATGTGACGGGGGATGGTGAGACAGGAGGGTGGGGCGGAGAACCGGGCGCGGAGGGGAGGCGCACGCCGGCACAGCCACCAGGGACTAGGGCGTCCGTCCCCTCCACCCCAGCTCCGAACGGCTTTGCGTTCCTACCTGCTCATCCTGGAATCCAGATTCCTCCTTAATCTGCTTGCAGGACGGCCCCCGTGGAAATGAGCACTACTCCTCACTAACCAACCTGAACACCGGCGTGCATGTCCCGGGGCGACCGGGAGACCGAGCTCCCACGTACCGGGTGTTCGCGGACAGGCAGCACCAGGCGGTGTATGAGTCACCAACACCGAGTCCGTGTGCACCAGGTCGCTCCCTCTGGGGACCCGCTTCCCCATCCTCTATCCTGAGCCTCCTGGCGTCTGGCCTTGGGTGGGGGGTGGGGGAGTCCCAGGCCGCACTCCATCCGGGCCAGGCACCGACGGCCGGAACTTCCGGCCGTGTCTCCTCTGGCCTTGCCCCTCTCTCCAAGGGGGAGCCCTGCCTCTATTCAGGGGCCTCGGGGTCTCCAAGCCTCTGCCTTTCTTGGCCGGACTGGGTGTATCCTGACTTCACTCAGCCTCCCTTCCTTCTTCCCCACCTGCCGCTCACAGAAGGGAGTGTGCTCGAAACCGTCACCCAGGACCTGCTTCGCGAACCACGTCCCCGCCCAGCACAGGATGAAGAGACCCCGCTGCGATCCGTCCCTGGGGCCTTGAACACTTGTGCTTCCTGGAGCTGCGAAAACCACAGACACCGTATGCGGGACGAGGTGGGACCCAGGGAGTGGGCGTACTTACTTTTCTCGCTGGGGAAGGAGTGAGGTCGACCTGCATGGACTCCACCCTGTTAAATGACAAGGGGCCAGGGGCCAGGGGCTCGTCCGCGATGCAACACCACCAACCGAGACTCGCGCCGCGGGACCTACGCTCACCTCCAGGCCCGGCGCTGTCGGCCCGCCTGCCTCGCTGGCCAGCGCCCACGCCCACGGAAGCCTTGTCGCCTGGGCGCCGGCCCGCCCACCCCATAGCCCCCTCCCGGCCCTTGTGCTCGCTCCTCTAATCGGGCCTGAGCTCCTGCAAGGCGGCGACAGGAGTAAACATCCTTTTTCCTTTCCTTAACGCTTACTGCCCGACCCACACGCTTCACACAATGAACACTCAACAAGTGTTCGTTCTGACCGAGCCCGAGTCTGACAGGGACGCACCACTCGGGAAGCCTCGTAGGAGAAAGAGCAGAAGAGAGAGGACGAGAAAGGGCGGGAAAGTGAGCTACTGAGCTCCTGCAGGGCGGGCCTGCCGGACAAAGCCAAGGTGAGGGGCGCAGCTCCCCTCAGCCAGGGTGGGTCGGGGTCCGGGGGGAGCCACCCGCCCAGCTGCGGTCTCTCGTCCTAGTTTTGTCTGTGCTGGATTAGTCTCCGAGCCGCCTCCCCTGGCCTGGCCATCCCGGTCACGGGTCAGTCCCAGGGTTGACACCCGTTGGCGCGGTGTGGTCGCAGGATGCCCCCCAACCAATCGCTAGGACTGTGGGGACAGAGTTGTGACCGGCCAGCCGGGACCACACAGCTGATTGTGAGGCTGCGTCCCGCGGGGCAGGCAGGAGCCAGAGGGAGGGGCGAGGTGCCACGTCCTGCACTCGACTCAGGGTCCCTGCCTGTCCACTGCTGACTGGCGGGGTTGGGGTGGCGGTGAGGAGACGTGCAGGGTGGAGGGAGGAGGGGAGGGCCGGAGGCGCGTCAGAGGACGGGCTGTGCGACCCGCCGGAGCCGGCCAGTGACGGTCAGGGACACTGGGGCCGCCCCGCCGCACACGCACCTGTTGGAGGCTGACGAGTCAGGGGGCCGGAGGTGTCCGCCTGGCCGTGCCGAAGGAGCTGCAGCAGGGGTCTGAGCGTCAGGCCGCGTTCGCCGGCCCGGCTGCCTCTTCACATCCCTCCCAGCTCAGGCCCCGTGTCACTTACTCGAAACTGGAGTTTTTATTGTGCTGAAAGCTGTCTGCTGTGACAATCTCACACTACACAGATAGAGAGGGGGTGCTAATCAGCCGCAAACGTTTACTTCAACGTAACCCATCCCGGTTACAATCGTAAGCCGACAAACACAGCCAGATGCCCCACAGGTGCCCCGGCCCCCAACCCTCGCCAGCTTCCCCCCCCCAACACACGCAGCCCTGAGGAGCCCCCCGAGGACAGGCAAGTGGCCTGTGGCTTGCTCTATTGGCTGCGCCCGGTGCTGCGAACAAGCAGGTGCTTGACTACGGGTCGGGGGCAGGCAGCCATCCGCCTCTGCGGTGTGGGGACCTCGAACCTCTGAGGCCCTCGCTCCTGCCCGCGGCCTCCGTGAGACCAGTGTGCTGTGTGCCGCCCCCCCCCCGCCCCAGGACATGAAGGTAACAGAGAGCCACCGGTACCAGCGCCCCCCCCACCCCCCCGCGGGTGAGCGTGCACCATGCTGCCCCACCTGGGCTCCTCCTGCTCTGGCGGGGGGCGGGGGGACTGGCAGATGCCGTCTGGGAGGGGCGCCCTCCCCGGGGAACGTGTGCGGAGCCAGCCCGCGGGACGGGACGAACCCCCCTGGCCCAGGCCGGGCAGAACAGGCAGATCTGGACTCCGAGGAGTCAGGTGCGGGAGAAACACCACCTGGGACGCGCCTAAACAGAAGGTGGCGACAAAGATACGCTAACACCACGGTGGTGAAGATGACCAGGAACGTTCTAGAAACGGAAAGCTGAACAGCCAAAACGGACCCGAGATGGGAAAGGTGTGCCGCAGGCAGCTGAGCAGAGCACCGGGACTGGGGGCCCAGGAAAGCACAGGGGGGCTGCAGGGACAGAAGCCACCTGGGAGCAGCTCTGTGCACAGGCCTGCCAGGCTCAGAACAACGGGGCACGAGGACGCGGGAAAAGAGCAGGATGTGGAAAGGTGGCGGCTGTGAGTGGCCAGAACTCACGGAAGACACGATTCCCCAGAAAGAAAGCAAACTATTCACCCAGAGGGATGGATCGGAGGCCCCGCGCAGGCGCCTGGCACTCTCCGCCGTGCCGCTCCCCTCCCGTCCCCTCCCCTCCCCGAACTGAGCAGGGCCGCGCACCCCCACGTCCCTCAGGCTCTCCGAGTCTCCTGCTGTGATCTCTTGGGAATGGGGCAGGACCCCTGAGCACACCCTCACACTGGTGTCGGCTTGGGGGCCCCTTCACCCCAGACGGGGCCCCAAGGTGGCGGAGAGACTTCCAGAGGCCCAACGCGACAGGGCAGCAAGTGCCCACTTACAGCGCGTGGGTCATCCCTGCACACGTGACCAGCCGGATGGACGCCAGTCCCCAGGGCCGCTGGCTCTGCAACCTTTACCCTGACGTTCGGCCTACCAAGCTGGGAAGAGCCACCACATTAGCACAGCTCACAAGACCTCGCCCCGTCTCAGAACAGAAGGCACTGTGGACAGCGGGAGCCCCCCGTGGCCACTGCCCCAGGGCACGCCACGGCCTCCGCACGTGGGGCACACGCGCTGCGCGTGGTCACCTGTCACGGACCCCACGGTTCCTGGCAGATGCGCACGGGGCCCCGACAGGGCCTGGCCGTGGGGCGCCTCTGCCTCAGGGATCTCGGGGAGCCCCTGGGGGGGTTTCACATTTTCCCTTCCGTCTCCCTTGGCCTCCCTTCACCTCCTACCGAACTGCTGCTCTGACAGAAGCTTGTAGTAAAGGCAAGTGCTCTTTCTCCGGCCCCCTTCGTTACAACAAGGTCTCAGACAGATGGCCAAGGGCACAGCACGGTCGGCTGCCCTGTTCGCACTCTGGAGAGAACTCACCCCTGCAGCTGTTCCAACCGCAGCACTGACTTCCGAAGGGACTCTTCCAGCTTTGCGATCTAAACACAACCAGAGTTCTGGTCACCAGGCGGTGTAGGCCAACCTACAGTGTTGAGAGCACGTGCTGACCCTCTGAACGTCTTAAACCACAAATCAGAATGTGGGAGGCATGGGAGCTGTCCTCTTGCTGCTTGAGTGAATGTGCACTGACAGCAGGCCACCAGGGGCCCCGGGGACCAGCACTGGGACGCCAGCACGAGGCAGCCTCACCCAGGTGCTCCCGGACCCTCTGTCTACACTCGAGAAGGCACTGCTCTGAGTCAGAAGCTTGATTAACACTGCTCTCACTAAAGCTTTGCTTTCCTTTCGTTAAAGGCGAGTATTCACAAGGCTAGAGAAGAGTGCTCACAGGGCTAGAGGGGAGTGCTCACAGGGCTAGACGGGAGTGCTCACAGGGCTAGAGGGGAGTGCTCACAGGGCTAGACGGGAGTGCTCACATGGCTAGAGGGGAGTGCTCACAGGGCTAGACGGGAGTGCTCACAGGGCTAGAGGGGAGTGCTCATAGGGCTAGACATTAGTGTTCACAGGGCTAGACGGGAGTGCTCACAGGGCTAGATATTAGTGCTCACAGGGCTAGAGGAGTTGCTTGCAGGGCAAACGAACAGGCCCCTCGAATGTCCTTTACAAGGACTGGCCAGTGCAACTTCACAGTTGCTGTGGACGGAGAGGTGCCTCACGAGTTTGGGGATGTCAGCGGGTCAGTGTTGGCATTCCAAGGTGAAACTGTCCTGGCCACCACGGCTGGGGCCCCCAGGCAGCCACATGCTGTCCACAGGCGGGATCCCCGCACCAGGTTGAGGGTGGGCAGGACAGGCGCCAGCCCAGCGGCCCGCCGCCTTGAGACGCAGCCTCGGAAGGAGGCGGCATGTCACCGGACTTACCTTTTCTCTATAGAAGGCCAACAGTCTCCTTCTGTGCTTTTCTTGAAATTCTGAAACCTGAGAAGACGGTACGCGTCAGCTGCTGGCGCCGGCACAGGGCCGCCACCGCGCACGCTGTCCCGGCGGCCAGAGGTTGGGAGGAAGCGTCAGTGCGAGCACCGGCGTGCCCGTCTCCCTGCGCCCCGTCCCCCCGCCTGCCCGCTGGCCCAGGCGTGGGCTCCGCTGGTGCCACCCTGCGCCCGAAGCAGAGCTCAGGACCGCCGCGCAGGACGCGCGAGCAGTGGCGTGTGCCCGGCGCAAACGCGAGCCCAGGCCACGTGCTCCGTGGGAAGCTCGGGCTGCCTCCCTCGCTAGCGGCTTCAGCGGTGTTGAGGGCCCGGCCGCGGGACGGGACACGACCAGCGGGCCAATCACAGTGTTCCGCCCCTTTGGGAGCAGCAGCTGGGTCACAGGATGGCCTCCTGACCCAACAGCACCAACAGGGTTGGGGTGACCCCGGAAGTGCTGGGTGGCCGCGGCCGGCCTGGGAGGGGGGAGCCGACGCAGGCAACGGTGCCCAGCGGAGCGGAGAGAGCGTGAGAGCCCGCGGACCCTGTCTGGTCCCCCAGGGCCCACCGCACCTGGTCCGGCACCATCTCTGGTCTTCCATTTGCGGGAGCCCCGACGTCCACGTCTGTAGCGGGCTCCCGAGGGCACCAGCGTAAATCAGAAACCGTGACCTGTGATTTACTCAGGGGAGAAAAGAGCCAGCCCAGGAGAGAGGTCTCCAGACGTGATGCCTTCCCTCTTGAAACACTAGGCCGTGACTGCTAAAACCCAATTCTGCTGCCCCGGGGCAAGGCCTCCGCGTGGCTCGTGCAGGGCTGGGCGCAGGGCCAGGTGGGACGCAAGGTCAGCATCCCGTAGGTCCTTCCCCGGGACTCTGCCAAGTGCACGGACAGGAAGGGACGGCCAGCCCACAGCTGGTCCAAAGACCTCGTCTGCGGGCCAGGCCACCTCCAGAAGACGGGACCGCAGTCAGGAGTGACAGACACCCTCCTATTCTTCTGCCAAGCCCCCGCATCTTCCGAAGGGTTCCACGCCCTCGGGGTCCAGAGAACACACTGCCGGGGCCGTCACTCCGCAGGACGAGGGCTGACAGACACGGGCTCTGCCGGAAGCACTAGTCTGCGGTGGGGGCGCCACCAGGGGCCCGTCCCAGAAACCTCCTTGATGACAGCTCTCAGGCCTCATGGCTCCTCAGGTCTGGCTCCCAGGAGGCGGGCCTCACCTCCGGGCAAGGTAGCATGGGCGGCGAAGCAGGGCCGGCCCGGGTCTAGATGTGAGGTGGGGGCCCGTGCACAGCGGGGAGTGGTTTTGGCGGATCTGAAGCCACCCTCCACAGTCGTCTTCAGCAAGACAAGACTCCCCGTCTGTTTGCTTGGTCTCGTTCCTCAACGGGTTCTACGCGTGTGGCGGGAAGAGAACGTCACACCCTGACCCCTAGACCTCGTGTCTTGGTGTAGACCCTGAGAAACAGAGAGCAGGAGCGCCTGAGCACGACCACAGGACGGCCACGTGGCGTGTCGGGGAGCAGGACTGCGGGCACGCTGGCACGTGGGGCCTTCACCCCGGAGGTACCGGGCTTGGCAGGGCCTGTGGGCGGGCCCACGCCATCTTCACTCCGGCAGGCTGTTCTCAAACCAGAACGGGCAGGGCACACGCGCACAGGCCTCTGTGGCAGCACACGGCAAGGACGGGGCCACAGGCAGGGCTGAGCCTGGGAGACGGGCTTGTGGACAGAACGCCGAGCCCGGAGGGGCCTGATGCGAGTCCACGGCCACGCAGACCCCCGTCTGTGTGCCGCCCACCTGTACCAGGCAGGGGGCCAGCCTCCAGGTCCCCAGGGCGTCGGCCCGAGTGACCGCGTGCTGGGCCCCTCAGGCTGAGCCGCTGTGGACTTGATGGGGGTAGGCGACACCAACAAGGCAAGATCTAAAAGGCCGTGAGCCCTCATCCAGTAGAGAATGCCCTCCTGGACGGAGAGGGCACGGCCTCTTCAGTTTGTGACGCACCAGGCTGAGGAAGGCCAGGCCGGGAGCTGACCGCGCACGCCTCTCCTTTGCTGTTCCGTGACTGGCAGGAGGTGTGGGATGGCCCATTTGGGGGGCGGTCCCCTCGGGTAGAGCCCCAGCCTCTGCGCAGGGGGATCAGGTCTGCTGGCTCATTTCTGTCCCCCTCCCGGAGGAGCAGCCGGTGTCCACACTCCGGCCAGCACGGACCAGCCCTGGCTCAGGGGAGAGGAGGGGAGATGAGAAGGGGTCCCGGGGAGGGGACAGGAAAAGGAAGATTTTTCTATGTCTTCCCAACTGGATCAGGAAGGGTGACCTCCCGATGGCTTCGGTGGAAGGACCTGCCGTGACTCTGACAGTCTCACACGTGCCAGGGCCCGAGGGCTGGCTTCACGTTCTTCAACTTACTGGAGACCCTGAGGGTTCCGTTTGCGTGGGTTTTATCTGTCAGTGCTGACCCTACTAGAAACTGATATTGAGAGAAACGGATGACACATAGCAATTCATTTCAGAACAATAAACCCAGTTTGTTAACACGGGTAACAACGCGACATCCCGTCGTGTGGCCTCTGGAAACTCCACTCTGCGCCATGACAGATGGGCTCGTGACCGTGGGAGAGAAGACCCAGAGGCGAAAAGGATGTCACTTGGCAGCTGCCTCCGCAGCCTCTGTCCCCACCCCTGTGCGGGCGCATGGTCTGGGACAACGTGTCTGCAGAGCTGTCTGGGAACACCACGTCAGGGCACAGGACTGCCAGTGGTTCTGAACGTCATGGGTGGAAGGGTCGCCAAGCTTGAGAACGTGGACAGTTTCCGGGCCTCAGGGGACCTGGCCCATGAAAGCTCCCACTGTGGACATGGCGATGGAGACATCCGGGCCCCCGCTTGGCCCCTGCCTTGTGCCGCTGTTGTGTCCTGGGGCGCCACCCGGGCCTTCAGCGCTAAATGTAGATGGGACGGCCATGATACCGTGGTGGCTTCAGGCCGTGTCATAGCTAGAAAGGGCCTTGCAGAGAAGAGGAGGTCTCGGTGGGGCTGCTGGACCACAGCCTCCAGATGTGCAACGGGCCCAGAAGGTCAGGGTGGGATCGCTCTCCCTTGGCCCGCTGCCCCACGGGAAAGGTCTTGGCTAGAGGCGGCTCCTGGCTGCTGTCCCACTTGGCCCCTTTCCCCAGAGGGTAGGTGGGAGGTGGCCCACAGCAGGGGCTACACACTGACAGAAGGGGGAGAAGCAGGATGGCTGGGGGCCGGGGGGCTCCCTTCTCAGGCAGCTTCCCGGACAGAATGGTGGCCCGCACATGGTCCAGTGATGTCTGGGAAGTCAGACCTCTGGGGTGGGACGTGGGGTGAGCAGGGGTTCACAACCCTGGAGGGAGATGTGAGGCACACGTGGTGGGGGGGTGGGGGGGGGGGCGGGGGGAGGACAGCACAGCGTGGCCGAGTGCGCTGTGACCCTCAAAAAGGAGGCAGCCGCAGCCTGCCGGGGGTTATGCTGAGCAAGAAGTACCCCGTGCAGGACTCACCTGGAAGGTCTCCTTTGAGTACTTCCTACACAGGTCATCTATACCCACGAACAGTGCCCGGATATCCGCGTCCGTCTGAAAGAGAAGGAAAGCAGGGTCCCCGTTACCGCCTCTAACACGGGCGTGCGGCACTGGTGAGAAAACCGCACCTCCGTGTCTGGAGTCAGCCACACGTGACACAATCGATCGACACCTCACAAGCCATCTCCAGGGGCCCCGGGAGGGACACCCACGTCCCAGCTGCCGGTGGCTGTGGCAGACGAGGGGCAGCGCCACGCCTCCAGCGCTAAGGGGCTCCGGGCACCCACCGGGGCAGAGCGGCCAGCGGCCGGCTGAGCCCCCGGGCCGCGCGTCCTCCTCTGTGAGGCGTGAGACACCCCTACTTGGACGGGTTCCCCCAAAGGTTGAAGGAGGCGGGAGTGAAAGCCAAGCAGAGGAAACGCGTGGAGCTCGGGGGAAGGGAAAGCCGACGATCGCGGCCAAGTCGGCACAAGTACGTGCTGAGTTACCGAGAAAGCAAGCTCGAGAGACTCAGGAGAGCGAAGGCTGAAGAAACCGTCTCTGCCGACTTACGACGCTAGTGCAGACGTGCCCTGTCCCCCACCCCCCACCCCCCCACGTCAGCAACGGCCGTCCTGCGACAGGAGTCAGAGAGCGGCCGCCGCTAAACGGACAGGACAGCACGAAGCGTGCAGGGGCACCCGGATAAGGACACACACGCACCAGAGCGAAGAGGTGCAGGAGGGGCCTCGTGCGTCCTCCCCGTCTGGTCTTTGGTCTGGGCTGTGGGCAAGTCACGAGCTTCGGGATGTGCCCCCGAGCCCCAGCGAGACGACAGTGAAGCTGAACTCAGATGAGCAGCAGAAACGGGGAAATGCTCCCCAAAGGGCCAGGGCCTTCTGGGGGAGCCAGCAGCGGGGTGGGAGCAGGTCTGGCTCTGGAAGGTCAGGGGGCCGGTGTGGTGAAGCAGCCCCGGGATCCACTCCTGGGCGTCAGGGCGACAGCGGGGGGGCCCCGCACAGTGCTGCCTGGACGGACCACCGCAAGGCGGGGCAGCACGGCCCACGGGGCGGGGCCGGGGCCTTCAGGTACGTGCGAACCCTGCTCTGCACCAGCTGGACCCGCCGCCCTGGCACACGGCCCAACGTGTCCGAGCTTCCGTCCCCCGAGCGAGGTAAGCAGAAACGGTGCCCTCCCGAAGGTCACGTGGAGCGCGGGCAAACAAAAGGGGAGCGGCGCCCCCAACAGAGCGTGGCCGGGCCTGGTGCTCGGCAGGTGGGGACCACGCCTGTTATGTAAAGACACATACAGAGACGGCCCAGAACAAGATGAAGGGCTCCGTGGGCCAGAAGTGAAAGCACCTGGAAAGGCTGTCACTCATCTGTCAGGGCCTACTACCTTCTGTGACGGGAGTCAATCATTCTACACGTGACAGAGGCCCCGAGGGGCAGGGGAGGGTGTGGAGACAGAGCAGCCGAGGGCTCTCCAGGCTAAGGAACGACCTCACGGCACGGGCTGTGGAAACTCTGCAAAGACAGGCAGGACAACTACGCAGACAACCGCATCACACGCAGGAGAGCCGGGTGCGGAAAAAGACAAAAATGGAGGAGTACGGTCAAAGCGCCAAAAAACATGAATTTCCATTAAAGAATTCTAAGCCCAGTGAAAATATGCTTCCAAATGGAGACAAAAACAGAGGTCCTTTTCAGACAAACAAAAAACAGAGAATTTGTCACCAATAGAAGCCACGGCCTTCAGGTAGGAAAGGGGTCCTCGGTGGGAACAAGTGGGTTCAGGAACAAGTGAGGAGCACGAGGGAAGGGGACTGTGGGGTGACCCAAGATCAGAATGGTGACCGCACACCCGTCATCCCATGGGGCTCTGTGCAGACAGAACTGAACCACACACCGACAGCATGAGGGGAAGGTGGGACAAAGGTGACAGAAGTGTCTGAGACCCTTGCATTGGCAGGAAGCCTACTTCACGTTAGACTGCAGAAGGTCAAGGGCATACCGTAGTCTCTGGGGTCATGGAAACAAATGCTGTCTTGGTCTGACGCTCAGGTCACAAACAATTCCCACAGCCACATACCCATACGTGTGCATTCTTCTGTATTAAACTTGAATAAAAGTAAAAATAACAACTAAAAATCCCCAAATATTTCTAAACTAATCAATACAGTTTCAGAAAACACACAGCTCACAGGAGTAATCAGAAAAAATTTCAAAGTATTCTGAAGTGAAAGATAACAAAAACGTTAACACAGCCAATTGCAGAAACGCAGGCAAGGATGAACGGAAGGGTGCCACAACCCTGCAATGTAGATATCAGAAGGGAGAGGCTAGAGGTTCCTGTAAGCAATTATCTTAAAGAACAAATTTAATCCAAAGAGAAAAGAAAAAGGAAACGATAAAGAAAACTTTAAAAGTTGAGAAATGCAAAGTGACGACAAACAGAGTCAAAACACCTGAGAACACTAACTTACTAACAATAAAACCAGGTAAGACTGTTGAAGAAAAAAAAGAGACAAGGCAACAAAAAAGGACATCACTACAGATCTCACAGACGCTGAAAATACAGATGGCTACAGACATGTGGATGATGAGAAATTTCAAAATTCAGAGGAAGTGCACAAATTCCTAGAAGAAGACTTACTTAAGCTGACCCAAGAATGAGGAACTCTGAAAAGTTCCATGTCTAATTAAAAAATTAAACCCTAGTGGGGCACCTGGGTAGCTCAGTTAGCTGAGTGTCCAACTTTGGCTCAGGTCATGATCTCATGGTTCATGAGTTTGAGCCCCACGTAGGGCTTACTGCTGTCAGCGAGAAGCCTGCTTTGGATTCTCTGTCTCCCTCTGTCTCTCTCTACCCCTTCCCCGCACGTGCTCTGTCTCTAAAAAATAAACAAGCACTAAAAAAAAAAAAAAATTAAACCCTAGTTAAAAACCTCCTCAGCCTTCTAGGATCAGAGAGTGTCACACATGAATTTTACCATTCTCTGAATAACCCCAATCTTGAAAAAAAATCTTCCAGAAAAGAGGAAATGAAAGACTATCCAACTCCTTTTATGAAGCCAGCAAAACCCTGATTCACCAAAACTTGAAAAGGGCATGTAAGAAAGGAAAATCACAGGTCAGTTCTCACATGAACGCAGGTGCACAAAACCCAAATTCATCTACACATACAAGCTATACCGCATCACAACCAAGTTGCAGTATTTGAAATTCTACTGTGAGTTTAAAATTCTAAAAATAAATGCAATTCACCACATCACCAAAATAAAGAAGAAAAATAAAATGATAACCCCTTAGTAAGAAACCCAGAGCTCACATGAATACTCCATGGTGACCCACTGGAAGCTTGACCCTGAAATCAGAAAGAGACAAAGGACGCCTGCCATCACCACTGTGTCCCCTTGTTGCTTACACAGTAAGAAGGCACAAGGAAAGAAAGGGGGGAATGACACAGAAATTAAACATTTGGAGATGACACGATTGTGCACAGAGACAGTCTAGACGGATCTTCACATCGGGCAACAGCATTATCAAGTGAATTTAGCACGGTCACCAGATAAAGGTTAATAAACAAAACCAACCCATTTTTACACACCAACGAGAAGCACTTAGGAGATGAAATTATCCCAAATCATCAATACGCGAGGGTGACGCTAACGGCGGCACCAGCCTCTGTACAGAAAACCGCCACTGAAGCCGGAGAGCATCTAAACAAATGGAGGCGTGCCACACTTGTGGCCTAGAGGCCCCACTGTAGGGATGTCAGTTTACCTGTGTCATCAGTGAAGTGCAAACCCAACAGGGCTTTGTGTGGAAATTAACAAGCTGGTTCCAAAATTACATGAAGGCGCTAACTTAAGAGGGACACCTATCTCTTGCCTGCGCATTAGTGGAGGCCTGTGCTCAGTGGACAGCCTTCCGCTCGGAAACCAGCAGCGCTCCTCTGCTGGGTCACCAGCATCCACTTAGCAGAATGTGTGTGTGTGTGTGGGGGGGGGGGGGCTGTCCAAGAGACTGCTTTGGGGGCCAGGCCTGGGGAGGCATTGTTCACGGGAGGCAGGCGGGGAGACTGAGTCTAGCTGGGGGCCCCGCAAGGAGAGCAGGGCCAGAGACAGCCCCCAGCCAGGCCAGCGTGCTCCTCCAGTGGCTGCTGTCCACTTCTCTCTTCCGCCATACAGGAAGGTCATCCCCCGAAACCCTGTGGGACACCCCCAAATGCCCTAAACCCAGGTCCTTGCCGGCACGTAGTCATGTCCTCCAAGTCCCGATTTGGGCTGCGGCCCAGGAACCAGGCTCATCCTCACCACGAGCAGCCTCCGACCTGGGGCCTGGGGCAGGACGGCTGAATCCACCCCTCAGAGGTCAGGGGAAGGCAAGAGGGCACAGCCATCACGGAGACCCTGTGGGTGGGTGTCCTGGGGTTCCTGCCCTGGGGCCACACATGCATCTTCCTTAGCCAGGCCTCTGCTGTCTAGGGGAGCCTCTGGTCTAGCCACCTCCAGCCCCCGACTCTGCCCACTTCTCCCCAGCGCCTTAAGTGGGCATGTGGAAGAGTGCCCTGCACACTCATGGCCCCAGGTCCCACGTCCTCACACTTGGAGTCCAGACGCCGCTGGCTTCTCCAGGGCTCGGGGCCTCCCCATCTCCACTGGAGAACCAGCCAATTCCAGCCCAAGTGCAACCCCTTCCGGCCCATATATCCTTCTGCTGTGCGTTCATCACAGGCTCTGTCCTGCGGGCCCGGCTGCCTCTCCCAGGTCCCCGCGGGCTCCCCAGCTTCAGTCTCCCTGCCACCTGACAGATAAGGCCCTTTCCGGTGACAAACAAGTCAACAAATACAAAGCAGGTGGTGTCCTGTGTGTGAAGCCAAAGGAGCAGGTGCGGGCAGAGTAAGAGGCGTGGGCAGCTTTCACACAGCAGGTCGCAGAAGATCAGCTTGGCCTGGTCCATGCACTGTGTCTGGCTCTGACAAAAGAAAGCCAGTCAGAGCAGAAACCACCAGGGGCACTGCGTTTACAAGGGTTCGTGTTGTCCTGTGAAACGTCGTTCACGTACGAGCACACACATGGATTCACGCGCACCCAAATGCACACACACTGTGCCATGATTCTAAGTGTCCTTCCTGCCACAGGTCAAAGAAACCACAGTCACACAGAACCATAGGCAGAGACCTAAAGGCAGTGGGGGAAGGAGGAGGTGGAAGCAGCCTGGCCCCAGGAGCAGTGGCAGGTTGGAGTCACCGGCCAGGGGACCAGGTGTCCACCAGAGGTCAGGTCCCAGGGAGCCGCGGGCATGAGGGGACTTGGGTTTCACTCCAAGAAGGCCGGGACACGTGACCCATGTGCGCAGACCCCTCTGGCTGTGGGGGGAGAAAAGATTCCAGGAAGCAGGAGGGAGGGCAGGAAGAATGGCTCTTAGGCGTCATGGTGGCAGAGGAGAAAGGAGGGCCCCCGAGAGACTGCTGGAAGCGGCCCCAGAATGCAACGCGGGCGTGCGGGAGAGAGTGGCCAGGAGCAGCACCGGTGCCGCGAACAACTTCACTCACGCGTGTGCACAGAGAATAAACAAATACGTACATCTTCAAGCATCTGTAGAACATTAACAACTGCCACGTACGAAGACACAGTGAAAATCTTGACAATTAAAAAAAGAAACCACATGGCCATATTCTCTGATCACAAAGGCATAAAATTAAAAGTTTTCTACAAAAACGGTAGAGGAAATAAGACCTAATCTCTCAGAAATTAAGGAATATTCTCCCAAGTAATTCTTGAGTTGAAAAAGAAGTTAAGAGAAGTAAGACTATTTAGAAATGATAAAACCAATGCTCAAAGTGATGCAGAACAGCAGTCAACAGAAGGAAATGGACAGCCTGAAATACATTTGTTAGAAAACAAGACAGAGCACACATAAACTGAGCGTGCAAACCAAGAAAGCAGAGGAAGGCGGGGGCGTCCCTCCCTCGGCCGCAGGCCCGACCAGCTGCACCAGTCAGCAGAGCCTGGAAGCACAGCTGGGGCCTAAAGCCATACATTTCTTTCCCCCTCCCCCCATGTTTTACTTTAAAAACATTTTTTTAAATGTTTGTTTATTTTTGAGAGAGATAGAATGAGCGGGGGAGGGGCAGAGAGAGGGAGACACAGAATCCGAAGCAGGCTCCGGGCGTCGAGCTGCCGGCACAGAACCCGTCGCGGGGCTCGAACTGAAGGACCGCCAGATGGTGACCCGAGCTGAAGTCAGACATTTAACCGACTGAGCCACCAGGCGCCCCTTCGTGTTCTTACTTTTAATTGTTCATTTTAATAATCATTTGTTTATATGCTTATCTCCTTTACAAAGTTCCTTGAAAGCCTCTTTTGTCTCTTTTTTTCCTTTTTTTTAAAAGATAATAACTTATTGTCACGTTAGCTAACATACAGTGTATACAGTGTGCTCTTGGCTTCAGGAGCGGATTCCTGTGATTCATCGCTTCCATACAACACATAGTGCTCAACCCAACAGGTGCCCTCCTCAATGCCCATCATCATTTTCCCCTCTCCTCCGCCCCTCATCAACCCTCAGTTTGTTCTCTGTATTTAAGAGTCTGTTACAGTTTGCTTCCCTCTCTGTCTGTAGCTATTTTTTTCCCTTCCCTTCCCCCATGGTCCCCTGTTAAGTTACTCAAATTCCACATATGAAGGAAAACGTATGATGTGTCTTTCTCTGACTTACTCCACTTAGCATAATACTCTCTAGTTCCATCCACGTTGTTGCAAATGGCAAGAGTTCATTTCATTCTTTCTCATTGCCAGGTAGTATTCTGTTGTATATATATACGTATATATACATATGTATACATGTATATGTATATGTATACGTATATGTGTATATACATATATGCATTATATGTAATATTTTTTCTTTTTTACTTGTTTTTTTATTTTACATCCAAGTTAGTTAGCATATGGTGCAACAATGATTTCAGGCACATCTTCTTTATCTATGCATCCGTCGAGGGACATTTGGGCTCTTTCCAAAATTTGGCTATTGTTGAAAGGGTTGCTATAAACATTGGGGTACATGTGCCCCTATGAACCAGCACTCCTGCACCCTCTGGATAAATTCCTAGTAGTGCAAGTGCTGGGTCGTAGGGTAGTTCTATTTTTAAATTTTTGAGGAACCTCCAGACTGTTTTCCAGAGCGGCTGCACCGGTTTGCATTCCCACCAGCAGCGCAAAAGAGATCCTCTTTCTCCACATCTTCACCAACATCTGTTGTTGCCTGAGTTGTTAGTTTTAGCCACTCTGACCGATATTAAAAAAACCAGAACTGGACCCACAAATGTGTGGCCAACTTATCTTTGACAGAGCAGAAAAAATTATCCAATGGAAAAAAAGACAGTGTCTTCGGCAAATGCTGCTGGTAGAACTGGACAGCGACATGCAGAGCAATGAACCTGGACCACTTTCTTACACCAGACACAAAAAGAAACTCAAAATGGATGAGAGGCCTAAATGTAAGACAGGAGGCCATCAAAATCCTCGAGGAGAAAGCAGGCAACAACCTCTTTGACCTCGGCTGCAGCAACTTCTCACTCAACACATCTCCGGAGGCAAGGGAAACAGAAGCAAAAATGAACTACTGGGACCTCATCAAGATAAAAAGCTCCTGCACAGCGAAGGAAACAATCAGCAAAACTAAAAGGCAACCGACAGAATGGGAGAAGATATTTGCAAACAACATATCAGATAAAGGGTTAGGATCCAAAATCTATAAAGAACTTATCAAGCTCAACACCCGAAAAACAAATAATCCACTGAAGAAATGGGCCAAAGACATGAACAGACACTTCTCCAAAGAAGACATCCAGATGGCCAACAGACACATGAAAAGATGTTCAACATCACTTGGCATCAGGGAAACACAGATCAAAACCACGTTGAGGCAACATTTCTTAAAGGAAATAAGGCACTTTCTACCAAACACTTAAATCTTTGACCTTATTTTTCCACTTCTAGGAATTTATGCTACAGAAATATTCCTACAGATATGCAGAGACATGGTAAAAAATGTTGGCTGTAAGACTGCAACAGTGAAAAACTAAAACCCCCCACTAGGAAACTGCTGAAATAGTTTTGCCAATAGGAAAATACTGAAACAGTATGCAGTGTTTTTGGAGAGGGTGGGCGTGCCAGAAGTGTGAAGTCAACTGAGCAGACACCATTATGTAAGAAGATAAATCCCAGTAACACACAGCAGGAACTATGTTCCCACTTGTTGACATCTGTGGGAAACAGGATTTGGGGGACTTGTACTTCTCCATTATGATTTACTGTATCATTTCAGTTTTTTGTGACATCGTATTATATTTATAATCAGAAAAAAACCAATTTTGTTATAGATTAAAACATCCGATCACACACATATCTTAGAACCTAAGTATAAAGAAAATAATTATTTACAACTAAATTCAAACCAAACAAGTTAAACTGATGTATTTTCAAGAGAAAACAAAAGTCATTGTTTCAAGCCTACGGTGACAGTCATCAACTCTGAACTGACGTTCCGCCAACCCTCTTCATTAGGTATGAGCCCCAGGGAAAGCCAGACTCTGTCGCCTTCTTCAGGGGTCTGTACTGTACCGGAGACCCTATTCACCTCATCTTCACCTTCCAGAACACAGCACGGCAAGCTACAAACAGGGCCAGTCTACAAAAGAAGGTTATCCGAGGCATTCAAAACCAAACCCTGATTGTACCTTACTCAGAAATCCTGGAAGATCTTCTAATTAACCTAGCAAAATGAAAAAATTTTTCAGACACCCCAAATGACTAAATATTGAATCTCAATATTAAAAAAAAAAATACTGATCGGGGCGCCTGGGTGGCTCCGTCGGTTAAGCGGCCAACTTCAGCTCAGGTCATGATCTCGTGGTCTGTGAGTTCGAGCCCCGCATCGGGCTCTGTGCTGACAGCTCAGAGCCTGGAGCCTGTTTCAGATTCTGTGCCTCCCTCTCTCTGACCCTCCCCCGTTCATGCTCTGTCTCTGTCTCAAAAGTAAATAAACGTTAAAAAAAAAATAATAGCACAATACTCTAAAAAAAAAAAATACTGATCAACATTCAGATAATACATATTTGAACTTACGTGTTCTGAAAGTAAAAGTGTGCGACAAGGCACTTTACAAATCAAGCACTCGCCCTTTCTACCTGTAAAAGAAAAGCAAACTTTACTATATCATAGTGAGTATTGCTTCTGAACGCGTGGAGATGCAGATTCAAATTACAGTTTTCTTCACAACGTAGCATCCACACTTCCACACTCCATCATGACACTGCACGTGGCCAGAGTTGGGACACCGTTTATGCCGCGAACGATCCACCTCTTCCTGTCTTGTAGAACTGCCCCAAATTAGTGACTGTGAAGGTCAACAATACTGAAACTAAATGTGTCTCAGAACTCTCTTACAGTTAGGTTTTGCAGCGATATCTTAATTAACAATGGTCAGTACTCAAAATGAAAGTAGCTCCTTGCACCCCACCCAACACATGAAGTCCGAGTTTTGCTCTGCTCCCGCAGCCTCACCTCTGCGACACCAGGGACCGCTCACCGGGAAAGGACTCTGCGTTTGCCGAGCTCCTGCCACCTGCACGGCGGCGCCTGGACGGAGGCCTCGTACCTCCCACCTGCTGGCGTCGGCTGACTCACCTGCTCCTGTCCGGGGGCCCCAGTGACCCGCACCTGCCGCAGCATGCTGGTTTCCGCCACGCTCGTCCTCACTGGGAAGCCCGCACTAAGTCCAGCACTTTCTGGCCTGCCCCCACAGGGGCCCCTTCTCCCGTGACTACGCCCTGGGCCCCCGGAGCGGCCGCTGTCGTGGGCAAACTCAGACTCCTTCCTGCGCCTGTACCCGCGTCACTGGCGGCAGCAGGGCCCCTCGTCCCGGGCTCGGCCCCGACCCCACATGTCAGAGTCTCACTTTCCCAGAGCAGCCTGGAGCCCGGAGCCGGCCAGTCAGTACCGCGCTCCTCACCCTTCCAAGCAGCACACGCAGCCCAAACCCGGCCTCTCTTTCTCCCCCGCTTCTGGTCCAGCGTAGCTAAGAACCGGGCAAAAAATCACTTAACTGGGAAGTGGATTCAGAGACGTGGGTTCCAACCTGGATGAACCTGCAACACTGCCGGCGCCCATCCATTCTTCTTGAGTGTCCCCCCAACTCCCTGTGGGGGGGTGTTCGGACCAGCCCCAGACCGCGTGCTGACCTCCCTCACTCCCCTGCCTCCCCTCCAGTTACCCACCACAGAACAACCCAGCTCACTCTGCCTTCTTCCTCTGTCCCGTCCCACCCCCAGCACGTGGGACGACGGTCCTGGTACAGAAAGAGCGGGCTCCCTTCCGGTGGCCTCCAGAGCTACCCCCTTCCTCTATCCCTACAAACACGTTCAAGTCCCCCTCTCCTGAAAACATCCACGCCTGGCGGTACGTTCCCGCCCCCCCTCCCCCCCCCCCACGTCTCTACTGCGGATTCCGGAGCACAAAACTTCCCCTTGAGCATCGCTGCAGCCTGAAGCCGTGGAGTCAAAGATTAACAGAACTGACTCCGAAAGCTCTGCGAGTTGTGTTGAGGGCGGGGGCAGTAACAGACCGGACACAGAGAGGAACTTGTCTGCAGCTAATGGACAGGAAAACTGACATTCATACTTAATATGCAAACAGAGCTCACTAACCCATTAAGCACTCCAGCAAAAGGTGTGAGGGCCGCTGGCCAAAGCACAGACCACCAGTAATGTATGAAAAGAAAATCCAGGCCATCGGTGCTGGGGACGTGGCGCAGCCACACCTTCTGGGCGGGTTGGTCCTAGGTGTCGGCTGTGACGGGCACGGCCCAGTGAGGCACTTCCACGCTTACACACACACAAAGGAGAAAACCACACAAGTGAACAAGTGCTGTTTACCAGCAAAACATTAGAAAAAACACACGTCGGGGTGCCTGGGTGGCTCAGTCGGTTGAGGGTCCGACTTCAGCCAGGTCACGATCTCGCGGTCCGTGAGTTGGAGCCCCGCGTCGGGCTCTGGGCTGATGGCTCAGAGCCTGGAGCCTGCTTCCAATTCTGTGTCTCCCTCTCTCTCTGCCCCTCCCCCGTTCATGCTTTGTCTCTCTCTGTCTCAAAAATAAATAAACGTTAAAAAAAAAAATTAAAAAAAAAAAAAAAGAAAGAAAAAACACACGTCTTTTACCAGGGAATCAGTTAAATAGCTCTTGGTATGGCAACTAAAAGATATACTAAGCAACCTTAAAAGGATGATACAGACCTAGTTGAACATGAAAAAATATCCATGTCCTGTTCATAAATGCAGGTAACTAAACGGTATACACGCAATACCATTAAATTTTTTTTAATATTTATTTTTGAGAGGTGGGGGGACAGAGAAGAGAATCTGCAGCGGGCTCCAGGATGACAGCAGAGAGCCCGATGTGGGGCTCAAATTCGCAAGCCGAGAGATCATGACCTAAGCCGAAGTCTGACGCTTAACCCGCTGAACCACTCAGGCACCTCCCATTTTTGTGTTAAAAACCCGTATCCATAGGAAAGAGTCTGGGAGGATATACACCAAAGCTTAAGGAGGGCTTATCTCTGAGTAACGGTCACCGAACAGCTGGGAAGCTATGGTCAGTGCTCCACCCAGAGCCCTCAAGCCTTTCTGCTGTCTTTTTTGTTTTGTTCTACGTCCCGGCACCTGTGGCTTTTTGGAGGAATGACCGAGGGCTACTGGAATGTGCTTTGGCCTTAGGCTTCAAGAGCTAGAGGTCCGCTGGGAATCGCCCTGCCCGAGGCCCCGAACCAGTCCCCCAAGGCTGAGAGCATGCACTGGTCTCCACTGTTTTCACCCAAGTTCACCCACGCCACTAAATCCAGGGGGAGGTTCCACTCTGCCCTGGGGCGCCAGGTCCCAAATACTCTGCTTCCTTTTCTTCCACAGCCTCCTCCTACCTTCACCCATCTTCTTCAAGAAATGCTCCTCCCAGGTGATACCATGCCCTGGTTCCCTCTGCCCTCCACACTCTCACTCTCCTCACTCCAGTATCTTCGATGACTATATACATGCTAATTCCCCGACGTGTTCCTGGCTGTCCTGACCCCGAGCCCCAAATACTCAATCTCTCCCAGTCTCCCCGCCTCGGATGGCTCTCACCGGAATCTCAGCGTCCAACGTGAGCCCCCGAACCTCACTCTGGGAGCTGCTGTTTTCTCTCTGTGCTCGGTGCTGCTAACCCAACCCCCAATCCTCCAGTCAGAGGCCAGGCCACTCCCCAGACTCCACTGTGCTACATCTCTCTGTGCCCACGGCCCCATCATCGCTCAACCGCACAGCCTCTTGCCCAGTTCCTGTCTCCCGCCAAACTACCTTTTCACCCAGCTGCCAGAGACTTTTCAAACACACACGTGAGACTCAGCAACCCCACTGCAGATATACACCCAAGGCGGTCCACAAGATAGACATCGGGTTAGTGGTTCTCTCTGATGTGGCTTCTGAGAGGGTGGTGATGTTCTCTCAATCTGGGAGCTGGTTTCACAGGTAAATTCACCCCGTAAAAATTCTTGTGCTTTGCATTCGTGACTTTTTCTTTGTACTTCAATTTAAATATTTTTAATGTTTATTTATTTTTGAGAGACAGAGAGAAACCACGCGAGTGGAGGAGGAACAGAGAACGAGGGAGACGCAGAATCGGAAGCGGGCTCCAGGCTCTGAGCTGTCAGCACAGAGCCTGACGCGGGGCTTGAACCCACAAACCGGGAGATCATGACCTGAGCCGAAGTCGGACGGTCAACCGACTGAGCCACCCAGGCGCCCCTATTTGTCTTTCTCTCCTGTGAATTATCAGTTTATATTACTGGCTAACTTTTTTATTGGGACGATATTTTTCTTAATCATTTATACTGAGCTCTTTACATAGGGAGACAATTAACTTGGTCATTAATAAGATAGTTATTTTCATGAGTGTGCAATTTGCCTTTTAACTTTGTGTATTTTTTGACATGTAGGGCATACAGAGGTTTCACATTTTTTTTTTCTTTTAGGTCAAATCTATCTTTTCCTTTGTGATTTCTTCTCTTTTTTTTAATGTTTATTCATTTTTTAATTTTTAAAATTTTTAAATTTATTTTTGAGAGAGAGACAGAGTGAGTGGGGGAGGGGCAGAGAACGAGGGAGACACTGAATCCGAAGTGGGCTCCAGGCTCCGAGCTGTCAGCACAGAGCCCGACGCAAGGCTCGAACCCACAGACTGCGAGATCATGACCTGAGCCAAAGTCGGACGCTTAACCGACTGAACCACCCAGGCGCCACTCTTTGTCTTCAACCTAAAATTTTCATAGAAAGAGATACCTGGGTGGTTCAGTCGGTTGAGCGTCAGACCCTTGAAGTCGGCTCAGGTCACGATCTCTTGGCTCTGTGCAGACAGCACGGAGCCTGCTTGGGATTCTCTCTCTCCCTCTCTCCCTGTCCCCTCTGCCCCTGCCCCGCTTGCTTTCTATCTCAAAATAGATAAACTTAAAAAAATCTCATGGAAAGAAAGATACCTCTGATCACATCACCACCCTGCTTAAAACCAGTGGTTTCCTACTGCCCGGAGAACAGGGGGGATCCCCTGCGGCATGCTTCAGCCGACTTCACCAGCACCCTCAGCTCCTCCAGCGAGCGCCCAAGCTTCCGGGCTGTCTCTCACCTTCCCGCCCCCTGCCCCGCAGGCTCTGGCTCCACCCTCGCTTGATGCCAGGTGAGCACGCGCCTTCTGGGCCCCTGCGCTGGTGTTTAAAGGCATCCTGGACACAGGGCCTAGTTTAACCCGCCTTCCGAAAGGGCAGGGAGAGCCATACTCCCGGGGCTGACACCTGCGATCTCGGCCAGCACGTTTTCCACCATCCCTCCGGCCGCCCACCCAGCAGGACGTCCTGCTGCCTCTGCACCCGAGGTTCGGGAAGGAACCCGGCGCCCTCGGCCCCGCCCTGCCGCCCGGGTACTGCCCGACCCCAGGGCCAGCCCGCCTCACCTTTGTCCAGGCAGACGTCGCAGTACACGTGGCCGCAGTTGGTCAGGCTGAAGCACGACGTCCGGTGCGGCGGCTGGAAGCAGCGATTACAGAACACCCAGCTGGCCATGTCGAACCCGGCGTCCGCGCCGCCGCCGCGCAGAAGCCCGGGGCCCGCAAGAGGCCCACACGCCGCCTCCCGCCGCGGGCAGAGGGTGGCGACTCTGCACCTGCGCAAACGCGAACTTGTAACCCGGCGCCTGCGCACCAGAGAGCGGTGTGGCTCCCGCCAAAACCCGTGCTGGAACATACCAACCCGGGGAAGGGAGGGAGGTGGGGTTAGATAGATTCTTCTCCTCGCAGGCTGTCTTGGCTGGACGTGGAGAGGAGGAACGTGCACACCGGGGCCTGGCCTCCCTCATCCCATCACTGCACTCCTTGCCAAGTCTTCTGTGGAGCCGTGTGTCCTAGTCCAGGCCCGGAGACGGTGCCGGTGTCCCCGGTTGGCGCCCACATGGGCGTGCCTGGAAGGCGCAGGCGCAGAGCGCGGGCAGGGGAGGCCAAGGCGGGGAGGGGAGTGGGACCGGCGGGAACGGCAGTGATGGCTGGGAGACCGTGTGCGCACGCGGCACCCTGCCTGGTGCGGGGAGGGGGCCGGGGGCGGAGGGTGGGCGGGTTAGGGACAGCGGGCTGAGCAGAGGGACCAGGGGTCCTGGGCAGACGGAGGTGCGGGGCCACAGGCGGGCCGAGTGAACCAGGACGGGGTGTGACTGCGGCCGGGGCCCAGGTTGGGACCATTTGGTGGGGTTGGCGTCGCGGCCGCTGCTGCCCTCCTGGGGCAGGTTATTGCTTTTGAAAGAGCATAGATGGTGGAGCTGGGGGAAGGGGCTCCTTGTACTATTTTTGCAGCTTCCGGTGAGCTTATGATTATTTCAGAGTTAAAAGCTAAAGAAAATAGTTCTGTATCACGGTTGAACTCCCCGGATGATGCCGCATCTCCTCCACGGCTCGGAAGAGCAGAGCTTACATCCACGTGTGGAGGTGGACCGACTGGGGACCAGGGACGAGAACTCGGTTCAGAGAACTCTGGGCCATTTGCTTGTGTGGAGGGAAGTTGCCATCTTTCAGGGAACTAGAAAAAAGCAGAGGTTCAGGGCGGCTTTCGGAGTGGAATGCAGTAATCGGGGAAGGATGGACTCCCCTGTCCAGCGCTGTAGCTATGAATGTCATGTGACCGTTGAGCCCCTGAAAGTGAGTGGTCCAGACTGAGACGTGCTTGGAGTGTAAAATACACTTGGGTCGCCAAGAGTTCATTTCAAAAAAGGAACATGGGGCGCCAGTGGTTGAGCGTCCAGCTTCAGTTCAGGTCGCGATCTCGTGGTCGGTGAGTTCAAGCCCCCCACCGGGTTCTGTGCTGACAGCTCAGAGCCTGGAACCTGCTTCAGATTCTGTGTCTCCTCTTTCTGTCCCTCCCCTGCTCACACTCTGTCTCTGCCTCCCTTAAAAGAAATAAATGTTAAAAAAATTAAAATAAATTAAAAAATAAATTTAAAAAAAGAAACGTGAACTACCTCAATAATTCTGTACTGTTTACATATTAAAATGGTAATATTTTTGATATTTGGGTTAAATATGTGTCACGGGTTAATTTTACCTTTCAAAAAAACCCCATTTTTTTTTAATGTGGGAACCAGAAGACTTAAAATTTACATATGTAGCTCACATTTTCTTTCTATTGGACAGTGCTGATCTGTACCAAGTTAAAATAACTGGGTGGTGTGCTTATTCTATCAAACTCAGAAGCTACATTGTTCAAGTAATATTTTATCATTGCTACAATGCTGTAACATGAATTTCAATCTCTGATAATCTTTGAAATCATAAAGGCAATACTCGGTTATGAATACATACTGATTTATTAACCAAACATTATGCAAATTAGCAAGTAGTTGTCTTTGTTAACATCTTAAACAAGTTTCTTAGCTATAAAGAAGTCTTTAAGGTGTTTCATTTGGAAAATTCCAATTGCGATAAAGATTAATGTTTGTGCAAAAGCCCACCATAACACATTGCTATTTGTATCTTCGCTGGTCATTCGAAAATTTTCTTCACGGTCCTATGTAGAAGAGAAATAGGCAGGTTTAGTTTCTTAAAGTATTTAATGTATGAATTTGAGGGGAAGGTGCTATATGCTTTGAAGACGTTTAATATTTCCCAGTTAGTATCTCATACCAGAGTGCAGTATCTGATTAAGCTGGGGCATGTTGTTAGCTTAACACAAGGACTAAGAATCAACCTTATAAAGCATGTTTTTGTATTTTGATGTAGAGTGTCTGCTATTTGATCCATTATCTTTTACATTTATTTCCCAGCATTGAGCAAAGTGACAGATTTTCATCATCCGCGTCCTTGCTTCACGTTAAGCTGGGCACTCTGTCAAGCACGCCTGTCCTCCTCTTATTTTCCAGGCAAGGAAACTGGTGTCTGGAGACGACACGAGGTGAGCAGGGGGCAGATCTGGCCCCACGTGTGAGCAGAGTCCACTGAGCACAGTGACCCGGAAACACACAGTGTCACAAGAACAGAACTGTCATTTGCAGAGCAGGCACACCGCGCCTCTCCATGTACGTGAGGGATGTTGGGGAGCATTTATTTATTCGCTCTGTCGGCTCACACCCCAAGAGCGGATGGGCCGCAGTCCCCCTTCCTAGAGGAGCTCACCGTCCAGCAGACAGTGAAAAGGTAGTGACAGCTCACTCTTGCCCTTCACCCTGAGTGTCCCCACCGTGCTAGCTCGGAGAGAGAGAGACGGGGAGCAGGCAGTCTATTCTCTCTGCAGTTTGGGGGCTTTGTCTCCAGAGCTGCGTTCCTGGCAGGAAGAGAGAGAGTAAGTCGAATGGGCAGACTGACCCTTTGATAGTTTTGTTCTTTGACTATTTGCTCAATTTGCTCAATTAGACGTTCCAGCTTGAAGCTAACTTCATTAACTTTGTCCTTCGCTTGAGCAGCGGCTGCATCAAGGTCGTGTTGTCCAACTCGGATCTCTAAGTGAATCCGCTGTACAAACAGTGACAAGGAAGAAACGTGCTTAAAACGGCTCCCCTCCACGTCTGCCTTGTGTCCCCTCGACTCCTCTCCTAGCTCTCTCCACCCCCACCCCCCCGCCCCTTCTAGAGCAGGCCCCGCTTCTTTCTAGTCTCTCACTGGCTCTCAATCCCCTGCCGTACTTAGTAGTCTTTCTTGGTGATATTAACGCATTAGATGGTGACCCACGACCCAGAGAGAGTACTCACACCCTCCTGAACGTCAGATTTACCATTAGGCAAACGCCTTTGGTGCCGAGGGAATTTGATGACTTTCAGGAAATTTTTCTTTACGTGAAGCTTAATTTCTGATGCTAACATACAGATTCTCTTCATCTGCACTCAGCACCTTTAGAAAGTAACCAGTCACCATCTGCCATGTAAGAGTTGTATTTATTGCAATTGCGTTGTTAATTTACCATCCAGCCTTCGCTTGTTTTCAGGCCTGAATGATCACAGTTCTTTTAACCGTCCCTCACAGTTCTTGTTTTTCAAGCCCTTTAATCAACACCGTGCCTCTCCTTTGAACCCCTTCCAAGCTGTGCAGCCCCTTCTGTGGTTGCTGCACTGAGATGTGGTCCCAGGACTTTCATAAGGCTCTAGCCAGTCGGGAGTGATGGTTCTGCATACCAGTGTCACGCCTGAGTAGCACTGACGCCCTGTTCATCAGCACGGACACGGGAGGCATGTACTCACCAGCTTACTCCCTCCAAATGACACAAGCCTTGTAGAGTTAGATTCCAAGCAAATGATGTGTTCGCCAGGTGAATGTGAAGTAAAATAGAATGTTCCTTGTGGGCCATATAACTTGGACAATAACACCTAGGATTGAGGATATCCATAGTTTAAGTTTATTATTCTCTACTTTCCCTTCTTAAAAATAAATCTCCCCTCTATCGTGTAGCAAAAATTGTGCTATTCCTAAAGAAGAAATGAAGTGGTTGATGAATGTGAAAATTATTTAGCCTTGTTGGGAAAAACAACACACACAAACACACAGTAAGATATCCCTTATTCGCTATCCGATTGTCAAAGATTTAAATAAAAGTATCCGGGGATAGTATTGAGAAATACTGTCTCTAAACACTGATTTGGGAATGTGAGTTGAACAGCCATTTTGTAGAGCAGGTCAGCAATATGTATTAAAACTTAAAATGTATATAACCATCAACTCAGTGGTTTTACCTATGGAAACTTATTCTATGGAAATGAACAAGTGGAAAAAATTATATGTAAAAGGATATTCAGTGTGGTGTTATTTGCAATGGTAACCTTGCTTTCTTAAAATTACTTTAATACTTTTTAGTAGGGGATTGATTAAATTCAGACAAAGCCAAATAAAGGCATATTTCATGGCCAAAAAAGAGAGTACTATACCCATACCTGTACTAAAGGTGTCCATGATATCCTGTGGTAGAGCAGTTTGTATAGGATCCTATTTTTTATTTAAAAAATCATTTGTGGGGGCCCCTGGGTGGCTCAGTCAGTTAAGTGTCCAAATCTTGATTTTGGCTCAGGTTATGATCTCACGGTTCGTTGGTTAAAGCCCCGCATCAGGCTCTGTGCTGACAGCACGGAGCCTGCCTGAGATTCCCTGTCTCCCTCCCTCTCTGCCCCTCCCCGACTCGCACTCTATCTCACTCTTTCTCTGTCAAAATCAGTAAATTAATTAAAAAAGCATTTGTAAGCTGTAATCATCAAGACAGTATGGTATTGGCACAAAGACACACAGACCAACGGAATAGAATATGAGAACCCAGCAATGGGCCCACAAATGTATGGCCAACTAACCTTTGACAAAGCAGGAAAGAGTATCCAATGGAAAAAAGACAGTCTCTTTAGCAAATGGTACTGGGAGAACCGGACAGCAACATGTAGGAGAATGAAACTTGACCACTTTCTTACAACGTACACAGAAATAAACTCAAAATGGATGAAAGACCTGAATGTGAGACAGGAAACCATCAAAACCCCAGAGAAGAAAACAGGCAACAACCTCTCTGACCTCAGCCACAGCAATTTCTTATTTGACACATCTCCAAAGGCAAGGAAATTAAAAGCAAAAGTGAACTATTGGGACCTCATGAAGATAAAAACTTCTGCACTGCAAAGGAAACAATCAACAAACCTAAAAGGCAACCGATGGAATGGGAAAAGATATTTGCAAATGACATGTCGGACTAGTATCCAAAATCCATAAAGAACTCACCAAACTCCACACCGAAAAACAAATAATCCAGTGAAGAAATGGGCAGAAGACATGAATAGACACCTTTCCAGAGAAGACATCCAGATGGCCAACAGACACATGAAACAATGCTCAACGTCACTCATCATCAGGGAAATACAAGTCAAAGCCACACTGGTGCAGCCACTCTGGAAAACAGTGTGGAGGTTCCTCAAAAAATTAAAAATAGAACTACCCTATGACCCAGCAATAGTATTGCTAGGAATTTACCCAAGGATATAGGAGTGCTGATGCATAGGGGCATGTGTACCCCAATGTTTATAGCAGCACTTTCAACAATAGCCAAATTATGGAAGGAGCATAAATGTACATAAACTGACAAATGGATAAAGAAGATGCGGTTTATATACACAATGGAATACTACTTGGCAATGAGAAAGAATGGAATCCTGCCATTTGCGGCAACGTGGATGGAACTGGAGGATATTATGCTCAGTGAAATAAGTCAGAGAAAGACATACCATATGTTTTCACTCATATGTGGATCCTGAGAAACTTAACAGAAGACCATGGGGGAAGGGAAGGGGAAAAAATAGTTACAAACAGAGAGGGAGGGAAGCAAACCATAAGAGACTCTTAACTACAGAGAACAAACTGAGGGTTGATGGTGGGTGAGGGAAGGGGAAGGGGGAAAGTGGGTGATCGGCACGGAGGAGGGCACTTGATGAGATGAGCACTGGGTGCTGTATGTAAGCCAATTTGACAATATATTTTTTAAAAAGAGCATTTGCAAAACGCATGTATGTATGTTTCCAGAAGCTTAGAAGAAGACTGTATTCTTAGAAGAATACACACCGACCTGTTAGTTGGTTATTTTTGTTGGGCAAATTTGATTTACTGTTTAGCTAATTTCTATATTGTTTGCCATTTTATAAGAACAGGTGTAGGACTTCTAGTCTGTCATCAAGGAGCTTGGAAGTTGCCACTCTGTCCTAACAAGTAAAAAGATGAACAAAAAGAAAAGCAGTTCTTTTTAGATCTGTCAGAGAATTGAGGTCACAGGGTAAACCACGGCCCCCAACACTGGAGAGACCAGTAAATACAAAGAATCACAACTTACCAGAGCAGAAACCGTGGGCACCAGTACTGGGTTCCTTTTACCTGGTACGTGATGTCCAGTTTTCATCAACCACAAATTTCAAGGACTACTACTAGATGGCAAAAAACATAGTTTGAAGAGACAGAGCAGGCATCTGAACCAGACTCAGACATTTCAGGGATACTGGAATGAGTAGACACCAGGCATTTGGAAAAACTGTGGTTAATATGCAAAGGGCTCTCACGGAGGGAGCAGGCAGTATGCCAAGAACAAAAGGGTAATGTAAGCAGAGAGGTGGAAGTTCTAAGAAACTTTTTAGATGCTGTAACAGAAAGTAAGGATGCTTTTGATGGCCTTATTAGACTGGACACAGCTGAGGAAAGAATCTCCCAGCATAAGGATATGTCCATGGGAATTTCTAAAACTGAAAAAGCAAAGAGAAAAAAGACTGAAAAAAAAATGGAACATAATATCCCAGAACTGTGGGACGATTGTTAAAGGTGTAACATTCACGTAATGGCCATACTGGAAGGAGAAGAAAGAGGAGGAAATGGAAGAAATCCCTAAAACAATAATGACAGAATTTCCCCCTGGTTAGTGTCGGACACCAAGCCACAGAGCCAGAAAACTCGGAGAACACCAAACAGGATCAATGCCAAACAAACCAAACCAGAGAAAGACCCTACACCCAGGCATATCATAAAACTGCCGATATCAATGATAAAAATATCTTGAAGCCAGAGGAGAAAAACACCTTCACTGTAAAGGAGCAAAGGTAAGAGTTACATCCGACGTCTCCAGAAACCACACAAGCAAGAAAAGCATGGAACGAAATGTTTAACGTATTGAGCGAAGAAACCCACCAGCCTAGAATTCTGTATCCTGCACAATTCGCTTTCAACAGTGAAGTAGAAATAAAGATTTCCTCAAAGAAAATCTGAGGGAGTTTGTCATTGCTAGACCTACCTTGCAAGAACTGGTAAGTTCTCAAAGGAGAAGGAAAATGATATGGTTCAGAAACTCAGATCTCCATAAAGGAAGACATCAGAGAAGGGCTAAGTTAAGGTAAAGTAAAAACTTATTTTCCTTAACTGATCTAATAGATACTAGTTTGTTCAAATAATGACAACAATGCATTTGGTTATAGTTCACGTGTAAGTGAAATGGAGGACGGCATGACGGAAAGGGACAGGAGGGAGGAATCCGGAATGCTTGATTACTCTAAGGCATGTGCACCCCCCATGAAGAGGTATGGTGGTACTTGAAAGTGGACTTGTGTTGGCTGCAAATACATATTGCAAATTCTAGGGCAACCATTTAAAAAAAAAAAAGTTCAAAAAGTATAATTGATATGCTAAGAAAAGAGACAAAATGGAATCACATAAAATACTCAAAGTCGTGAAAGATTGGAGCTCCTGGGTAGTTCAGTCACTTGAGCATCTGACTCCTGATTTCAACTCAGGTCATGATCCCAGGACCTGGGATAGAGCCCCATGGAGGTCTCTATGCTGAGCGAGGAGGCTGCTTGAGATTCTCTCTCTCCCCCTCTGTCCCTCTGCCCTGTGTTCTCTCTCTCTTTCTCTCAAATAAAACCCACAAAAGATAGAAAAAGTGGGAGACAAAAATAGGAACAAAGAACAGGGCAGTGAATAGGAAATGGGAACAAACATGGTGGACGTTCATCCAGTGATACCAGTAATCACTTTGAATGTCAGTGGTCTACATGTACCAATACAAAGACAGGGATTGTCAGAGTGGATCAAAACCAAAACTGTATGTTGTGTATAAGAAACCTGCTTTAAATATAAAGACACATGTAGATTAAAAGTTACAGGATGGAGGGGGCACCTGGGTGGCTCAGTCAGTTAAGTGTCCGACTCTTGGTTTCAGCTCAGGTCTTGATCTCATGGTTTGTGAGTCTGAGTCCCATATCCGGCTGTGTGGCGATGGTGTGGAGCCTGCTTGGGATTCTCTCTCCATCTCTCTCCGCCCCTTCCCCACTTGTTCTCTCTGTCTCTCTCTCTCAAAATAAATAACGTTTTAAAAAAGTTAAGGGATGGAGAAAGATGTATATGCTAACTTTAAGCTAACCTTACAAAAAAGCTGGAGTACTCATATTTGGATACAGCAGACTTCAGATCAAGGAAGGTTATCGGGGATAATTACATAACAGAGCTTTACATAATGACAAAGAGGTCAATTATCCAAGAAGACAAAACAGTCCTTAAAGGGTGAGCACCTAACAACACAGCGCCCAGCTACGCAAGACAAAAACCGACAGGACGGCAGGAGGAAGAGGAGAACCCGCCCGTAGTCGGGAGGCTCTGACACCCACCCCTCTGTCAGGAGCGGGCAGATCCAGCAGCAGGTCAGGAAGGACATCGTTGAACTCAACAGCACCATCAGTCAACGGCACCTAACGGATGTCTGTAGCCGACTTCATCCACCAACTGCAGAATATGCAAATTCTCAAGGCCACACTCACCAAGACAGCCCACATTCTGGGCCACAAAACACACCTGAATCCATTTAAAATAGTAGAGATCATCAACTACATTTCAATAAATAATAATGATAATAGAAACCATACAAAGTCTACCCTCAAAGCACAATGGAGTTAAAGTAGAAATCAGTGACAAAGATAGTTGGAAGATGCTAAAATATTCAGAAATTAAACACACATTTAGAGATTAAGCACATTTTAAATTAACACATGGGGCAAGGAAGAAATCCTAAAAGAAATTTCAAAATACTTTGAACCAGAAGAGGATTGTGGGAAGATGGTGGAGTAGGCAGCACCAGGAGTCTGTCTTGCCATCTAGACAACAATCACACTGTTGGAATCTGCCTGATGTAACTATTTTGGAACTATGGAGTCTATGGAAAGCTTGCAGCTTCCAGGGGAAGCCTTGGGTGGTGGACTGTGGTTAATTTTGGTCAGTGTCAGCTCTTAGCACAGTAGTAGCTACCCATCCCATCCCCGTGCGCGCCCTCATCCGCATCTGCAGCCCAGCCACATGGCAGGCAGCTGTGCGTGTGTCGCTAGAACAGCTTGCACGTAGCGTGTGGAAGGAAGCCAGGGTGGCCGAATGACCTTGTCCCCCCAAGATCAGGGATCTGCATAATGGTCATTGAAGGGATCTTCAAGAAGATTATCAGCAGACTTAAAAAAAAAAAAAAAAAAAAGATTATCAGCAGACTTCTCATCAGAAACTTTGGAGACCAGAAGGCAGTGGATTGATAAACTCAAAGTGCTAAAAGAAAAAAAGTCCAAAAAGCGCATGAAAAGATGCTCAACATCACCAACTGTTAGGGAAATAATGGACAATGGGATACAAAATGCATGTGTTTGTATGGGACACAGATGTTGTTACTGCCTACCCTACCAGCCGTGTTATTCCCTTGGGCTGTCAATCACACGCCGTAGGAACGGGGAGATGACCAAGGGGGGCAACTTAGAGTGCCCTGTGCTCCTAGACACACTGATCAGGTAACAATGGTCAGAAGCTTTGTGAAGGTGCTGATAAGGACCTTAAAAGGGGGTCTTGTAAGAAATGTTGAAACTAGGGCTGTTTCTTCTTCCTTCAAATAGAGTTTTCTTGAAAATCAGGCCTATGGGGTGAGAACTTGGTCTCTTTTAGGCCAAGAAGAGGGCGGGGTATGTATTAGGACCATGATAAATATTTGTCAAATGCAGAATGAATGAAAATATTTTTCATCCCTTCTAGAAGGATGTATTGTTTCAGGGGGTGCTTGGGTGGCTCAGTCAGTTAAGTCACTGACTCTCAGTTTCTGCTCAGGTCATGACCTTGTGGTTTGTGGGTTCAAGCCCCAAGTTGGGCTCTGTGCTGACAGTGTGGAGCCTGCTTGGGATTCTCTCTCTCCCTCTATCTGCCCCTCCCCACTCACACTGTCTCTCTCAAAATAAATAAAATTTAAAAAATTTAGAAGGGGGTATTGTTTCAGGCAACTATGCTTTTGAAGAATGAATCTTCTCGGTCTTAGAAACAGTAATTGGGATTTCTGTGACAGTTTTTAGCTCAACTAAAATTTCAATTCCGCATTTAATAAGCCATAGAGACATTTCCAGACAGTTCATAAAAGGACAAAGAAGAATTGGGTCTCAGCATAAGGGTAGGGAGGGGAGGTAGCTATGCAGACAGGAGTCAGGAAAGTGACTCCGGCAGAACCACCATTAGGCCGGTGCCAGGCGCACCAGGAGAAGGTGCTGTACCAGGCCAGGTTCAAGTGTGCCCACAGTCCAGCTGGAGTGGAATCTCCACAGGAGCAGGGATGTCAAAATATCTCCTGCGCTGGGACCAGGCAACCATCCAGTGTAATGAGAACAGGAACTTTCTGTCCTCTCCCCCCCAGAGGAAATGCCTGTTCTGCTCTGTGAGGCTTTGCTCCACCACGAGCACATCCCAGGGCAGCTCCACGTCCAAAGGGAAGTAGTTCTTGCAACTGCGTTTGAATTCGTGGACCGAGCAAGTCAGAGTGTCTTGAGCTGGTGTGGTGGGGACTGGAGGTCTCCGTTACATCCAACGTACAGACGACAAGACAGGATTGGAGCAGTCAACCTGCTGAAGATTCAGCTTGACGGTCTATACTTGAACTTGGCTCTGACTCCAAAATCCGCATCCTTCCCACTCGACCATGGTGCCTTTTCTACTCCCCTTAACCCCAAGGGGACCAAACAGACCAGAGGCTGCCACGTAACTAAAGAAAGTGCCTGCCAGGGAGGAGGGCGGAGGCGCCTCTGTGGCCCTCCTGCGTGGGTGAGGCTGTGGTCCTGACAAAACCACAGGGATGCCTCGGCCCTGGGGGTCCCGTCTTCCCAGCACGACCGGCAGACCTCAAGATGATGCGCACGAGGCCTAGCATTTCTATTATTTTAAAATGTTTCGCGTTAAGGTCTCTGCCCTTCAGCCAGACTACAGGCTCCCCGGAGGCGGCACTCGCCACGTCTTTGTGCATCGCCTCTCTTCGGGGCTGTACACATGAAAAACTGTAAACTCTGGTTGATGAGTGCCTATGCGGACGCGTTTCAAGTTTGTGGGGATACATGGCATGAGAGTTTTTCGCAAATGGAAACTTTTAGTGACAAAACACCAAAGAATGCTTTACCTCATCATTGTAGGTTGTAACAGTCACAAACATTCCCAGACCCGGAGCCGACTCCAGGAAGTCGTGTCTGCGTGTGTCCCATTGCTGGATCCTGAAAGTCCCTGTTTCACAAACGCGAGATGTTCATTACAAGATAGGGGTAAGAGATATTTACGTAACGTTAACTGATAAATGAATTTTCTTTTCAGTTGATCTGAATAGAAAACACCGTTAGCGTAAAGAGCTGAGGTCCTGGTGATTAGGTCCCGTGGCCGAGCGGCAAGGCCCCGGAGGAGAGAGGAAGGCGTGGGCTCGTGTTCACACGTGACTTCACCGCTCTGCACTCGGCTCCCTCGGAAAAAGGGGATAAGCTAAGTCCCTCCTAAGTCTCAGAGCTGCGAGGGCTGTTGAAAAAATAAAGAGCCGTGACAAATTTCTGCCTCGAGTCCCAGTAGCTGTGTCTGTCACCCAGCACAATTCCTTTGCTGAGGCCTAGGCGTGTCCTGTCGAGTCCTTCCTTCCCCTGCTGTCAAGGCTCCCGCTCGGGTCTGCGTCCCTGAGAGAGCCTCCCACTTTCTCCTTTGGGGCACGAAAGCGTCGTATGGCTTACCTTTCCCCTTCAGCCCTTGCCAGGTACGATGCCAATGAAAGGAGTTCACGTTTATTGAAAAACATTGAAAAATAGCTAATAGTCCTTGTGTGTGCCAGGCACTGTGCTGAGCACTTAATGTGCCGCCCCATCGATTCTTGAAATGTGCTTCGAGGAGGCATTTCTATTCCTTCAACCAAGGTCAACTGATAACTATACAATGAGCCCCTTCCCCAGTGACAGCACCGTTCCGGAGTGAGGACAGACGTGAACAAAATAGACACTATCTTTGTTTCCACGGAGCTCTCGTACAGAGAGAAACAGACAACAGGGAATAAGTATACAATACACAAGGACGCTGTAAGAAAAAGCAGGTGACAGGGAGAGGGGACTTGGAGAATTCGACAGGGCAGTCGGGGTGCCCCTGAAGTTTGAGTGAAGAACCAAAAGATTAGGGGAGTAAACGATGTATATAATTTCGTACTGAGCATCCTTATAAACATGTTTCTGTCTCTACATCACATTCAGTTCTAAGTATTTGCCAAGCATTCTAGAGAATTTACACATGTAGTCTGAATTTTCATGACAACAGGCGACTATTTTTTATGACAAGTTTACATATGATGAAACCAAAACAAAAAGTAATTTGCCTAAGGCCACACACCTAGCAAGTGGCAGAGTCAGGACTGAAACCCAGGCCATGCAGTGTCTCTCCCCTACTGCCACACGATGCTGCCTCCATCTGGGGAAAGACTGTTCCTTGCAGGAGTGTATGCAGAGGTCCTGGGTGGGAGCATGCCTGGGGTAACCAAGGAAACAGCAGGGCTGCTGGGGTGAGGACGGCAGGCAGAGAACGCTAGGAGATGAGGTTGAGAGTATGGCAGGGGCAGGATCACAGAGAGCCTGCACATCCGTTGTTGGGATCGGGGAAGTAGTTATCTGGAGGCGTGAAATCAAGTGGCTTTCACTTTAAACTATTTGTCGCGTGGGGGCGCCTGGGTGGCTCAGTCGGTTAAGCATCCGACTTCGGCTCAGGTCATGATCTCCCGATTCGTGGGTCCGAGTCCCGCGTCGGGCTGTGTGCTGACAGCTCGGAGCCTGGAGCCTGCTTCGGACTCTGTGCCTGCCTCTCTCTCTCTGCCCCTCCCCTGCTCACACTCAGTCTCTCTCTGTCTCTCTCAAAAATAAACATAAAAAAAATTAAATATTTGTCATGTGGAGAAAAGACTGAAGGATCCAGAGTGGAAGCAGGAATCGGGGGGTGACTTGGACCAGGTGTGAGTGGGTGATTCTGCATACTGTCCCTAGCCTACAGTTGGAAGCTGAATCTCCAAGACAGAAAGTCGTGCAGCTAGTGAGTTGTAGGGGCAGAATTAGAGTCAAGGTAGTGTGATTCCAAAGCCCAGAACTACAGGCGCAGGGCCACGTGGCCTCCCTGGATGGCGAGGAGACAGGTCCCCGATGGGCACGTCGCCTGACGGAACGTCGACTGTAGGGAGCAGCCCCTGCAAAGTGGGGCACTCTGGGGGGAACACCGGAAGAGACCACCTCCTGGCACGGGAAGGTCCACAGCAAAGTCTCAAGCCCTGCCTGCGCTTGGTCCTAGGCGCCTTTTAACCGTACTGGCCCTTTGTCCCTCCAGACATTTAAGAAACTGTACCAAACGCACATTGTATGCCGATTCAAGGGCCCATCTCCAGGAGATCTTTTTAAAAGTATCATTGATGGGGACGCCTGGGTGGCTCAGTCAGCTAAGCAGCTGACTTCAGCTCAGGTCATGATCTCATGGTCCATGGGTTCGAGCCCTGCATCAGGCTCTGTGCGGACAGCTCAGAGCCTGGAGCCTGCTTCGGAATCTGTCTCCCTCTCTCTCTGCCCCTCCCTGCTCATGCTTTGTCTCTCTTTCTCTCTCTCTCAAAAATAAATCAACATTAAAAAAGAGTTGTTAAGGATCACTGATGATTCTAGAAAAGATGGAGTAAGCCCATTCCACCCTATTCCTTCTGCTAATGACAACCAAAAACGTTGGGCAAAATGTGTAAAACAACAATCAGAAGACTCCGAAAGGTAGGAGAAAGGTGCCTGGTTGAGAGCCTCAAGACTCAAAGCGCAACTCAGCAGCGAGTGTCCTCCAGCTGGCCTGCCCTGGCCTGGGTGCTAACAGCAATCTGCAACTGCAGACCAAACTCAAAGGGAGGGAAAGAGAGAGAGGGGAAAGAGAAAGCTTGCTCAAGAAAAACCTGGTTTCTTTAGCCAGAGGATCTGGACGGGCCTGCAGGATGGAGCCCCTTCGGGTACACCTGCCCTGCCCCAGAGGAGTACCACGAAGGAAGCTGCACCCCTCCCCACTGGATGCTTCACGCGAGGGCTGGGGTGGGGTCCTGGGGAGATGCCCACCCTGTCTGAGGGTTGCAGGGAGGCGTGAGATGCACAGACGGATCTTTTCATCTGCCTATGAGGTTCCGCGGGGCGCACGACAGAATCAACGCGGCAAAAGGCGCAGTGGGAGAACAAAGCAGAGGATGCTCTCTCATAGAGGAAAGGGGGGTAGGAGGGCTGTTGTAAAACAGAAAGTCCTTGGGAGGAAATGGGAGCTGGCAGTGTAGTGCTTTTCATTGGCTGACCCCTGGCAGTCTCTCATTGGCGGGGCTGTAATTGTCTCTCATGGTTGGGCTGCGGAGTCTCTCATTGGCCTGGAACTGTTGCTGGGTGGGAGGAGGGAAACCTCCTTCCTCCTGATGGGCTGGGCGAGTAGTAGCTACGGTGGAAATCCAGCCGCAAGGTGCGTCGTTTCCTGTTGGTCTGCAATGACCCGGAGTGGTAGGGCTGAGAGCTCCCTGGGGCCACCCGACTCCATTCCAATGAGGCTTCCTTTTACTCATTTTCACAAGACAAAATAGATATGGAAATAGAACCAGCATGACTGATAACGGAACAACAGTTTGAATGACAGTAAACTTCACATCAGAAACATGGAGGCCGGAAGGATAGTAGCACATTTTCAAGCGTTGAAAGAAAACAATTGTCAAACCACACTCTATATCCAGCGGAATACCCTTCAGAATGAAGGCGAAATATTCTTAGGTCAAGGAAAACTAAGAGAATTTTTCACCAGAAACCTGCCTTAAAATAATTTCTAGGGGCGCTGGGTGGTTCAGTCGGTTAAGCGTCCAACTTCGGCTCAGGTCATGATCTCACAGTTCGTGGGTTTGAGCCCCGCATCGGGCTCTGTGCTGACAGCTCAGAGCCTGGAGCCTGCTTCAGATTCTGGGTCTCTCTCTCTCTCTGCCTTTCCTCTGTTTGCTCTCTGTCTCTTTCTCTCTCTCAAAATAAATACACATTAAAAAGTTAAAAAAAAAAACTCGCTAAAGGAAGTTCTTCAAACAGAAAGAGAATAATAAGGAAATTTGGAACACCAGGAGGGAAGAAGAGAATGACAGAGTAGGGAAATGATGACAGAGCATTCTCTATTTTTAAAATTGTTTGACAGTTGAAAGCAACAGTATACAATAATATTGTCTGATGCGATTCTCAAAGTATGTAGAGGTTACATTTAAGAACAACTATATTATAAAGGGTGGGGAGGGCAAAGGCACTTCCATGGTCATTAAGGTTTGTACGTTCCTCTTGAAAAAAATGCCAAAATATCGATCCTCATGGGACTGTGATAAGTATGTGCGTTGCAATCCCTAGAGCAAACACTACTAAAACTGTACAAAGAGGTATAGTGAAAAATACTATAGATAAAGCAAAAACGGGTTATTATAAAACACTGAAGTGACCCGCAGAAAGGTAGCAAATGGAAAACAGGAACAAAAAGCAAAGGGAGCAAACAGCAAAACAGTAAAATAGCAGACCGGAATCCAGACAGTATACATTGCAGTAATAATTACGTGTAGAGATAGGTGGTCTAAACAGATTAGACCAAGATAGGCAGAATAGGGGTTCTCTAATGACCCAATAGTACGCAGCGTATGAGGAAATCACTTTGATTGTAACGCTGTATGTAGGTTAAAGGTAAGCGGATAAAAAGGGTAAATCATTCTGATGTTAATAAAAGAGCGTGGGTGGCTCTGTAAGTATCCAGTAAAGTGGACTTCAGAGCAATGAAAATTACCACGGGCAAAGAGGGACATTACATAATGAGAAGGGGTCAAGTCACTAAGAAGACGTCACCCTTAAGGCATAGGCGGAGTGTGAGAGCCCACGAAGGAAAACAGCCGAAAGGAGACCACACAGGCACTGCTGGAGTTGGACCACGCTGGTCAGTAATGGAGAGAAACCTGCAAGGAGGTGGAAGCTGGAAGGACCGCCAGCCGCCAGGACCCGCCGGACACCCAGTGCACGCCCCCCGGCAAGGGCACGGTAGGCCCTTCTCTTCAAGAACTTACGGAACTTTCACCAACTGGAGCAAGAAAGCCCAGAGCCCGATCAGGCAGGCACCTCTGCGGAAGCAGCTGAGTGTTCTTGGGGGGGCGGGGGGCGGGGGGGGGGGCACACGGCCAGGCAGACGGATCACTTTCCAAATGTGTGACCACCTGGAAATCTGTTTCACGAGCTTCCCATTCTGTGAGATGAGCCTCGTCTTCCGCCCGGCCCGCCTCCGGCACGCCCGCCCCCGCCTCTCCGATGGGAATAGTCAGCGTCTCCGTCTGGCCGCCACCAAGTGTCTTAACCCCTCCGGAACTCACCCTTGCTGCCTGTGTCTCGGAGCGGTTGGGGTGTCCCCGCTTAGTCAAGCCCCCCCCCCCACTTTCTCTGGGAGTTTGCTCCTGTTGCCATTCCTACCCTTGCCCATACTGGGCCATTCCGGTCAGCCTGCCAACTGGTCTAGCGGTCAGGCGTACGTTCTGTAAGGTGCTAGAACTCGGGGAACATGCTGTGTTCGTCTTGCGTGGGCCTCTTGGGCCCGGCCATTAGCCGAGAGCAGTGTTCGGCTCTATGGTAGAGGCTCCATGAGGTTCTGTGACACGTTCAATGAAGATTTTGAACGAATGAGTGGGGCTCAGCGTCACGACGCCAGTGATCCTGGAGGCCGCCTGAGTTGTCTGAATGAGTGGGAGTGGTTTCCGTCGCTTCGCCTCGATCTGCGGCCCCCAAGGTGGGAGGAGGGCAGGCGGGAGGTGTCATGCCCCTGGGATGCCACCAGATGGCAGTGGAGAAGCATTGTTCAGGGGCCGGCGGAGGTGGAGGGAGGTCACCACCGCGGGATGGAACATGGGACAAAGGCAAAAGTGTGGACAGGGACAGGCTGCCCCGTCACGCTTCTCACCGCACGTCGATTGAGCGGCGGGGAGTCCTGGCTAGGAGCTGGGACACGGGCAGGGCACTGCCCCGCTCTATGCCTCAGTCTACCCTTGAGCGAAACCGCATAATAACGGGTGTATCCCGAAGGGGGTGAGGAGTTAAGTGAGTTGGCATTTGCAAGTTGCTCGGTGCAGAATTTAGCCCGCGTGAGCGCTGTGTAAGCACTTGATGACTTATTTCTGCCGTTGTTATTGGGCTTCGTGGGCACTGACTTCTCTCGCCTCCCGCTGAACCCTCCGACCCTGCAGTGTTGGTAATGACACGCACTTGCACAGGTGCGGAGCCTGAGGCTGAAGAGGCGAATGGCTCATCTGAAACCATCCAGATGATAACAGGCCAAGCCAGGATGAAAACTCAGCTTGAGTTCCAAATCGAGGGCCTTGGCCCCCTCGCTTCAAACCACACCACTCACTCCGCGGCCTTGGTCTCTGTGTGCGCGCGTGTGGTGTGTGTGCACGTGTGTGCGTGGCAAGTGTGGTGTGTGTGCGTGCGTGTGCGTGTGCATGTGCGTGCGTGTTAAAGCTCAGGTGTGGTTCACACAGAGCTCCCGGCCGACCTCGCTTCCTAGGTGCCCTTCCAGGGTGTTCCCTCCAGGGAGCCCTGGTTGGGAGCCGCTGGGTGCCCGGCAGGCAGAGTCCCTTCCCGGGCCGTGTACACGCAGCACTCCAGTCCCCCGGGGACCCGTGCACACCCTGTCCAGGCACTCGGCCCCGCCCTGTGACCCCTGATGTGGCTGTGCCTTCCACCCCAGACCGTGCGTCTTCCTCGGCTGCGACCGAGGGCCATTGGATTGGTACGAGACTAGTCAGGTGCATTCACTGTAGGAAGTTTAAAAAGCAAAAGTCCCCTCGAGAAGGTTTTGGTGATCAGTATTGCCCTTCTGGTCTCTCTGCTGTAAATGTGTGTTGCATATTTTGTAAGAAGTGAAGGCAACCTGTAGATACTACCTGTGACCTGATTTTCCCACCCAGTTATGTGACCGTCTTCCGGTAGACCTAACTATTCTGCTGTTACCTAAAGTGAAGTCTACACAGAGAGCTGAAGAAAGGCCCAGTGTTGTTTGTCAGTGCTGAGCATGAGCGGAAGAATGGAAGCACAGGAGGCCCCGCGGCGCGGTGGTCAGCGGCCCGGTCGTCTGGTCGACCCCTGGTGCGACCTGGCACAGAGAGCCAGCGCCCTCAGGAGTAGCTTTGAACACGGAGCGATGTCTTCCAGAACGTTCCGGGTTCCCCGAGGACTCTCTGTTTCCCTACACACCGGTCAGCCGCATGCAGACTCCATGTAGGGGGAGCGCGGTGAGGTGGGTGCGGCCGACGGAGGTCCTCGTGACACGCACACCGTCAGCGGGCAGCTCACACCTGCATCACCCTGGTCAGAAACCGTCCGCTTCCCAAACGCCCCCGCTCACTACCTAACTCCTAAGGGCGGCCGCATTCTGACTGGTACAGACGCACGGGCTGCGGACGCGCTCTGGTGTCCACACGCGTCAGCGGGTCCGTCTGCGCCGTCGTGGGCAGGACGGACCGTCCGGCGTTGCTGCCCCGCGAAGCGGCCACGTGGCACCTGTCTGTCGGCGGGCACGTGAGCAGGGTCCGGCTTGGGGCCCTTACGAGCGGCGCCGCGTAAGTTTGGCGGCACGTGGACACGGGTGTGCAGCCCTGTGGGGAGCGGTCCCGTGGCCTCGGCGGTGGCGAAGCTCGTGCCCCGTTGTGAGGCCCTGCGCCTGCCGGACACGTGAACACTCGGCCGCTTGCTGGGGGTTGGTTGCATCTCGCTGGGCTTTGCTCTTGTTTTTCCCACCGACGGCAGGGCGAGCGCCTGTCCGCCACTTGCCGGCTCTTTGGGTTCTCCCCTGTCACGAAGTGTCTGCTGGGCTCTCGCCTGCTCTCTGTCCCGCTAACGTGAGCCCGTTGTCCACGGCGGTTTGCCAGGTGGTGGACACCTCCTCCTCCCGTGTATCCTCGGGAATCGGCGTGTTTCAACTCGGAGAAGTGATTGGAAGCATCACAGACGTTTCTCCCAAACCGGCGGCGGGTTCGCAAAGGGCTTGCGGCACGGTCTCAGGTGGCATTAGTGACATCTGGGGCCGGAAGCGCGGGTCCTCGCCGGTGGGGGGGAGGGGGGACAGCTGCCCTGACTCGCAGGCGCACGTACGTGGACCACATGTTGGGGCCGCTCCGGCCCCCTCACCCCCCTCTCCCGGCTCGGGTCAGCTTCGGGGGGGGGGGACCTGACCTGACCCAGCCCTGCGGTGGGCGCGGCCTCCACGAAAATGCGAACGCAGCTGCCCCAGGGGAGGGCGAACAAAAGCACTCGCGGAACTTGGTCGCTTGTCCTGTGTCCCACCTCTAACGCCCCGAAGAAAATGCAAAAACCCTGGGTATTTGGGCAAACTGAATCCTATCCAGGGACCTTTTTTTTTAGAGAGAGAATACGAGTGTGCCCAAGCAGGGGAAGGGCAGAGAGAGAGGAGAATCGCAAGCAGGCCCTGCACGGTCAGTGCAAGCCCGCAGGGGGGCTCCGTCTCACAAACTATGAGACCAGGACCTCAGCCAGCCAGATGCCCCATCTAGGGACCTTTTGAACGGGAGCGACCAGGAGCAAAATTTCTATTGGTTCTGAATTCTAATTGTTTTCTTTTTAGGGAACAGTCTCTGGGGCGCCTGGCTGGCTCTGTCGGTTGAGTGTCTGACTCTTAATTTCAGCCCAGGTCATGATCTCACGGTTTGTGGATTCGAGCCCCATGTCACGCTCTGTGCTGACGGTGTGGAGCCTGGAGCCTGCTTCAGATTTTCTCTCTCCCTCTCTCAGCCCATCCCTGTCTCTCTTAAAAAAAGAAAAGAAAAAAAACGGTCTCCCACACTATGATCACTGTGCTCCAAGGTGCATCTCTCTCTCTCTCAGGGCCTGCTTTTCACGAGGGACTAACAGCCTTGTTTGAAAAATGTCTCCAAGGACCAGCAAGTAAAACTCATCAGGTCAGCAGCGGTAACACACAGCTTCCCCCCCCCCCCCCCCAAGCCCCTGCCTCTGCCAGAGCTCCCTCCCTCTCCTCTGCTTCTCAGGCAGTGTCCTTCCTTTCGGGGGCGGGGGCTGGGCGGGGGGATGCGGAGCCAGAGTCAGGGCCGCACCTGTTCTGGTAGTTTAGGACAGAGCCCGGGAGGCCAAGTTGATAAGGTCGGAGCCAGAGCCCGGAAGGGTGGGGGCTAACACTGGTGAACACCTGCGTCTGGTCACGGGCCACGCCAGGTGCTTCGCTGCTCCGGGGCAGGTGTGAGCTCTGGTTTACAGATAAGGACACAGAGCTCCAAGTCACCAAGCTATTGGGCCACGAAGGTGGTTGCAAAGCATACCTCTTTGACACCAGAGGCCGGGCTCTGCCTTAAGAGGCGCCCCGAGCTGCCTCCACCCGGGGAAGGTCGATTCCTCAGACCCACCGCAGGCTATTTATTTGTAGTCCCGACAAGCAAAAACACTCCTTCCGGTGGATTTGGATGACCGGCCCCGAGGTCGTCTCTCTCAGGCTTTCTAGATGGGCGTGTTTCGTTGGATCCCATCGTACCTCAGAGGTGAAGACAGAAGGAGACGTCACTGGTGTGTGCTCTCCCGGACCGGGGATCTCAGACGTGGCCTCAGAGCCCCACAGACCCTGGAAAGCCTTAACATGTTTGTTTTCATTTTAATGGTCGCCTAAAAATGAAATATAAGCACATTCTGGGTTGGCACCTCTTAACCAAGCAGCGTTTGGCACGTGCACTCGCAACCATGGACGCCCTGAGTGAGCGTCAGGGACTCACTTCGCGGACACCGGAGACTAGGTAGCAGTTCAGTGAGGCAGGCAGTGGAAACAGAGTCGTTTTGTGGCTCAGGAAGCACAGGCACCCGGAACCCAGAGAACCCGGCCCACAGCGGTCAGCGAGGGATTCACGCTGTAAGCAGGTGACCTGAGCCAAGGTCCTGGCTGTACATATAGGGGCTGCAACACACAAGGAACAAGGAAACACAGAGGGTGCGATGAGATTTCCTCATAAAAGGGATTTTTGGAAGTTTATTTCTTTATTTTGAGAGAGAGAGAGAGCGCACGCACGAGCAGGGAAGAGGGGCAGAGAGAGAGGGAGAGACCCAAGCAGGCTCTGCACTGACAGCATGAGCCCAATGCAGGGCTCGATCTCACAAACCGAGATCCTGACCTGAGCCAAAATCAAGAGTCATATGCTTAACTGACTGAGCCACCCAGGTGCCCCATAAAAAGGAATTAAAAAAATTTTATTTATTTATTTATTTATTTATTTTAAATTTTTTTTTCAACGTTTATTTATTTTGGGACAGATAGAGACGAGCATGAACGGGGGAGGGGCAGAGAGAGAGGGAGACACAGAATCGTAACCAGGCTCCAGGCTCCGGCCATCAGCCCAGAGCCTGACGCGGGGCTCGAACTCACGGACCGCGAGATCGTGACCTGGCTGAAGTCGGACGCTTAACCGACTGCGCCACCCAGGCGCCCCTAAAAAAATTTTTTTAATGTTTATTTATTTTGGGGAGACAGAGAGGCAGAGTGGGGGAGGGGCAGAGAGAGAGGGAGACACAGAATCCGAAGCAGGCTCCAGGCTCTGAGCTGTCAGCATAGAGCCCGACGCGGGGCTCGAACCCATGAAGCACAGGATCGTGACCTGGGCAGAAGTCAGATGCTCCACTGACTGAGCCACCCAGGTGCTCCCCAAAAAAAGGAATTTTTAATGAAATGTTTAGGAATTGTATTTTGGGATATGCTATTACATTATTTGGCACATCAAAGTAATGGGCTGATGATTACACATACAATCATAGTTAAAGGAAATTTTTTTTTAAATAAAGGAAAAACAATGACAAGAATAGAGACTTAACTGATGGCTCATCATGCTCAAAATTCTTTTAGAAGAAACTCAGAACAGTCAAGTAGGAAACCTGCAAAATATCTTTCTGTTATCAAACCCAATATTGTTGATTTGTATGTCTCTTTGATTCCAGTAATACTTGGTTTCTTAAAGTCTACTTTGCACTTTCTTTTGGTTCATACTTACATATATGTCTTTTTTCCATTCTTTTACTTTCAAGCTCTCCTTATACTTAAAGTATTTCATTTTGGGGGAGCCTGCGTGGCTCAGTCAGTTGAGCGTCTGACTCTTGATTTCAGCTTAGGTCATGATCTCACAGTTTGTGAGTTAGAGCCCCGTATCGGGCTTACCCTGACAGTGTGGAGCCTGCTTGGGATTCTCTCTCTCTCCCTCTCTCTCTGCCCTTTTCATGCTGGCTCTCTCTCTGTCTCAAAATAAATACATAAACTTTTAAAAAAAAAGAAAAAAATTAAAGTGTTTCATTTGGGAACAGTATATAGTTGTTTTGTTTTTAAATCCAGCCTGATGACCTTTGTCTTTTAGGTGGAGAGTTTTGTCCATTTGCACTGAATGTAATATAAAATGTAGTTGGGTTTATGCCTACTATGTTGCTAATTGTTTTCCATTTATCCTATTTGTTCCTTGTTCCTCATCCTTTCCTTCTTGCCTTTTTTTAGGTGGGGGATTAATCAAGTATTTTTTTCTCCATTAGCATATTATGGGACTTAAGGACTACATTCTCTCTCTCTCTCTCTCTCTCTCTCTCTCGGGGATTAATCAAGTATTTTTTTCTCCATTAGCATATTATGGGACTTAAGGACTACATTCTCTCTCTCTCTCTCTCTCTCTCTCTCTTTTAATGTTTTATTTATTTTTTGAGAGCGAGACACAGAGTGTGAGTGGAGGAGGGGCAGAGAGAGAAGGAGACACAGAATCCAAAGCAGGATCCAGGCTCTGAGCTGTCAGCACAGAGCCCGACACGGGGCTCGAACCCACAAACTGTGAGATGGTGGACCTGAGCCGAAGTCTGACGCTTAACCGACGAGCCACCCATGCGCCCCCTCTCTCTTTTTTAATAATGGGGTTTTATAATTGGTGGCATTTAACATTTTTTTAATTTTTTGATTTATTAAGTAATCTACACCCCCCACGTGGGGCATGAACTCACGACCCCAAGATCAAGATTCGCACACTCTACCAACTGAGCCAGCCAGGCTCCTCAAGGCATATCCTCTTTTTAAAATATTTAAAAACATGTGTCCCGACGCATTTCCACAATTTCCCTGTAGTTAGAACTGTAGGTGGCTGAGCTCTGGCCCTAAATAACTGCACGGGGGCGATGGCTTAGGAAGACCACAGAGGAGGCAGAACACAGATGGAGGCTTGGGGAGGCAGGCGAGGGGCAGTCAGAATTGGAAAGGACCAGAGCAGGACAGTTTGGACGGGGAGCCAAAGAGGCTCCTGACTCAGGCCTCCGGGGGGCCGGCACGAGACCCTCCACGTGTACACCACCCTCTGGCTGCATTTGCCTTCCCGCCTCGGACCCCTCCGGCGGGTCAGGTGATTCTCAGGCTCCCCCACGGTGTGCCCGGGACACGTCCATCCAGCTGGTGGGCCGCAAGGTAGCAGGCAGGGTGGGCGGGCTGCTCCCGTCCCTCTTACTCCTCCTCTGCCCCCTTCATTGCAGGTTGAAATTCACAGATTACTAGGAAAATGGCCGCCGGCCACGGAGCTCGGCACCTCCGAGTCACGTGTCCCCAGGGAGGCGAGCCGGGTCGGGGGCGTGCGCAGGCAACCGTGTGTTCTGTGTGCCTGGCTGCATTCTAAGCGCAGCTACAAATATTAATTCAGTCGCCATCACAGGAAGAAACAGGTGACATTATTAGTTTTATCCCTTTGACAAATGGGAGCAGAACAGCTTCCGTAGCTTGGCCAAGGGCACACGGCCTTGGATCTGGGCGGCCCTGCTCACGCCGCACGTCCCAAACGCCACTCCTCGGAGTTGCCACAGCAGCGGGGCTCCCCCATCAGGGGGTGAGTGGAGAGGAGCATTTGACACTATTCAGCGTGAGACGGGAATCGTGGTCTGCACTTACGGAGATTCTGCTGTGTTCTCCCTTTTGGCGTGAAAATCAGGGAACCTGATGCCAATCTTACCTGAACGTTGGAGGTACTGTATTTACCATGGCGATTCTGCGGCCCTGGGCACCTGTTTTCTTCCTCAGCAGGCCAGGGCAGCTCAGCTGAACGGAGACAGCTTGGAGGCGGTGCGGGGAACGTGCAGAAATCTCCGTGCCCGTGGCCGGCTTTATGGACGCTTGCTTGGAAAGCGTCTCAGATCTGCGTACCCCTGCCCCCCCTCCAGCACCACTCCCCGCGGGACACCGTGAGCCTCCGGGGCCTGAGGCTCAGAGACATATTAACGTGTGCTGTTTCCTGCTATTTTCGCTGCACCAAGCCGGAGACATCACTTACCTTTGAGAATTCGGACCACGATTAGCATGATTAATGGGACCAGAAATTCTTTTCCTTCACGAAACCCGACGACCGGAAAGACCAATCAGGCTTGGATTCTGTGGTGCTATGTCTTTGTTTCCCGGTCTATGGATTATGCGGTTCACTCCCAAGGCTACTTTCGGGTCAGGTTCGTCAACCTCGATACACTCTCTCGAGAGGAAACCACACAGCGGGCTACTCCCCGCCAGACAGCTCAGCACCAAGAAACCAGCACGGTCCCGTAAGGCGACACGCTGAGTGGAGCTACCCACCTGTCAGCAGGGTGTCACTGGGAATGTCTTCTATTATGCACTTCTCCTCTCGTTCCCCCGCGTGGAAATAAAAAGCCGTCGAGAGTGAAAAGCACAAACCGAAAATAAACGTTAACGTCGCATCTCTGGGTAGCGCTCTCCTTGAAACGGCTCGATCACAAGTGCGCTGCTCAGTGGGCGCTCGTCTTCCATTGGACAGTTCTGTCAATTGATTTCCGTGAGAAGTAACATGTGGCGGCTGCCCTGGGGCGGGTGACGGCAGCAATTCCCAGGGAACAAGATAAAATGATGTCTGAACCTGGGGCCTTTCCAGGCACGGTGGCCTCACAACTCCTTCTGATCTCTTTTTAAGGACTTTGAAATGTGACGAGGGGACGAAAGACAACGCAGGGCCAAGGGACCAGCACGGTCGAAACCCTGAAGCACCACCAGCAACAGCCCCGCCCTCGCGGTCCTGTCCCTCGTCCCTGGTTGTCCCGCGGGGGAGGGGGATGTGAGCTTTGTGCCAGGGGGTGAGAACCGAGGGCAGGGGTGCAGGGGAGGGGCGGTGCGTGTGGACGAGGAGGAGGTGAGAGCCCGGTTTAACTGAGGCCTGGCTGTGAGTCTGAGCTGCGATCACCCCATGTGGCCCCTCAGGTCCTTCCAGCTCTGGTAAACAAGGATTTCTTCTTAAACCTTTTATTTTGAAATAAATCTGTCCCGTCACCCAGCTCCCCCCAGTGGTGACACTCTGCGAGCTCAGAGAGCTCGGAGCCGCTATGGACACCGGCAATTTGACACCCGTGGGGGGACAGGTAACTGGCCCACAGAGCTGACGGGGGTTTCACGGGTTTTGTACACCCTCTTTGAAAAAAAACAGGGGTACCTCGGTGGCTCGGTCGGTTAGACGTCTGACTTCGGCTCAGGTCACGACCTCGCGTTTCGTGGGTTCGAGCCCCGCATCGGGCTCTGTGCCGACAGCTCGGAGCCTGGAGCCTTCTTCGGATTCTGTGTCTCCCTCTCTCTCTGCCCCTCCCCTGCTCGCACTCTGTCTGTCTGTCTTAAAAATAAGTAAATATTAAAAGAAAAAAAGTTGGGTGCCTGGGTGGCTCATCGGTTAAGCAGCCGACTTCGGCTCAGGTCGTGATCTCACGGTTCATGAGTTCAAGCCCCGCGTCGGGGGCTGTGCTGACAGTTCAGATGCTGGAGCCTGCTTCCATTTCTGTCTCCCTCTCTCTCCGCCCCTGCCCTGCTCACGCTCTGTCTCTCTCTCTCTTTCAAAAATAAATAAACATTTAAAAATTTTTTTTAAAGAAAGAAGTTAAAAAATAACAATAACGAGTGTGTGCGGGGGAGGGGCAGAGAGAGGGAGACACAGAACCCGAAGCAGGCTCCAGGCTCCGAGCTGTCAGCACAGAGCCCGATGCGGGCCTGAACTCACAAACCGCGAGATCGTGACCTGAGCCGAAGTCAGACACCTAACCGACTGAGCCACCCAGTCGTCCCTGAACTTTTTCTTTTTAAGCTTATCTATTTATTTTGACAGAGAGACAGCACGAGTGGGGGAGGAACAGAGAGAGAGGGAGACTCCCAGGCAGGCTCCACATGGCATTGCAGGGGCGCAGAGCCCGATGCGGGGCTCAAGCCCACGGACTGTGAGATCATGACCTGAGCCAAAGTCGAGAGTTGGATGCTTAACCGACTGAGCCACCTGGGTGCCCCATTTCCTGGACTATTTTAAAGCACATTCTTGACCAGACGTCATTTTTACCCATCAGGACTTCGATGCACCTCTGACCTGTAAAGACTGAAAAACAAGCCATAAAGCACCACGCTGTTGTGAGCACAGTTGTGATGACCTAACAAAATTAATACGAGTCCTTCCTGCCATCCAACACCCAGATCATAGTCCGTTCCCCCGATTGGGAGGGTCTCTTTGCCGTTGATCTGTTTGAACCAGCATCTAAACAGGATCCACGCATCGTACTTGATCATGTCTCTTAAATCTTTTGCTCTCTTGGGCCCCCCTTCCTCTCAGCCAGCCATTTTTCTCCCAATAATTCACTAGAAACAAGGTTGCATGGCTCAGAGCGACCTACATGCCGGGTGTAGGATTGACTCGGCACAGCACACACCCCACACGCACATGAATCTCCCAGGGCCGCTGGGACGGGCGCCTCTGGGTTCTGGATTCTGGGCCCCACACTGCCGCTGTGGGGCCTCGTCTGCATGGTGAGGCTTTTTTTTTTTTTTTTTAATGTTTATTCATCTTTGAGAGACAGAGCATGAGCAGGGAAGGGGCAGAGAGAGGGAGACGCAGAATCCGAAGCAGGCTCCAGGCTCCGAGCTGTCGGCACAGAGCCCGACACTGGGCTTGAACTCACGGACCGTGAGATCGTGACCTGAGCCGAAGTCGGACGCTCAACCGACTGAGCCACCCAGGCGCCCCCTCACTTGTCTTCTTGAATCCTCTCGCCGCACCCTTCGTAGCCTTCACCGTGTGAGTGCTTCACTGCCGGGGCTGAGGTAATTCCCAGGCACGTTCTTCCCTTTGATGCTACTGTAAATGAAACTGCTTCTGTGATTTCCTTTCAGATCGTCCATTGTTCACGTGCAGAAACGCAGCTGATTTTTGCGTGTTGACTCTGCGTCCCGCCCGTTTGCTGCAGTCATACTTACTCCTGAACGTTGTGCGTGTGTGTCATCTTTGGGACTCGCACATAGAAAATTATACGACAGGTGACTTCACTTCTGCCTTCCCAGTGTGGATGACGGCTTTCTTCTTGCCTAACTGCTCTGACCGGAGCTCCCGGGACCGTGTTGAACGGAAGCGGTAAAAGCAGGCATCCCTACCTTATTCCTGATCTTAGAGGAAAAGCTTTAACTCTCACCATGAGCAGGATGCTTCCTGTGGGTTTTGATATATGGCCCCAATGATGTGGGACAGTTTACTTCTATTCCTAGTTTTCTGAGTGTTTTTATCATGGACTCTCGTCAAATGCTTTGTCTACATCAGCTGAGATGATCACGTGGTTACCCCCTCCACTCTGTTGAGGTGACGTATCAACACTGATCAATTTTCACATGTTGACCCTCCTCCCGTCCCAGGAATAAATCCCACTTGGTCATGGTGTGAAGTCCTTTCCATATATTGCCGAATTCTGTTTGCTTGTATTTTGTTGAGGATTTTGCATCAATGTTCATAAGGGATGTTGGTCTGTAGTTTTCTCACAGTGTTCCTGTCTGGCTTTGGTAACAGGGTAATTCTGGCCTCGTAGGATGAGTTGGAAAGTGTTCCAAATTTTTTTGGAAAAGTTTGGGAAGGACTGGTGTTAATTCTTCTTTAAATATTTGACAGAATTCACCTGCGAAGCCGACAGGTCCTGGGCTTTCCTCTGCTGGGAGATTTTTGATTAGTGATTCAGTCTCCATACCAGCCGTAGGTCTATTCAGACCTCCTGTGTCCCTGTGACTTAGTCTCAGCAGGTTCTGTGTTTCCAGGAATTTGTCCGTTTCATCTAAAGGGATCTGATTTGTTGGTGGACGACTGTCCACAATACTTTCTTACCATCCTTCTTATTTCTGTAGAATCGGTAATAATGTTCCTGCTTCGTTTCTGGTTTTGGTAATCTGAGACTTCTCTCTTTGTCTCTCAGTCCATGTATATAGCCAGAGGTTTGTCAACTTTGTTGGTCTTGTCAAAGAGGCAGCTTTTGGTTTCATGGATTTTCCCTGTTGTTTTTCCATTGTCTGTTTTGTTTATGTACGCTCTCACCTTTATTATTTCCTTCCTTCTGATGGCTTTGGGTGTAGTCTGCTCTTCTCCTCCTAGTCCATTAGGTAGTAAACTTCGGTTCCTGATTTGAAATCTTCTCTGTTTTAAGTGTGTTTGTAGCTGTACATCTCCCCTAACTTCAGCATCACCTCCACTGTCTTCCCTAAGTTTTGTTTTGTTGTGTTTTCATCTTCACTTGTTCCTAAGTATTTTCTAATTTTCTTGTGATTTCTTCTTTGATCAATTGATTTAAGAGTGTTATTACTTAATTTCCACAAATTTGTGAATGTTCCCGTTTTCCTTCTTATGGACTCCTAACTCCATCCTGTTGCAGTCACAGAAGACACATCTTTTTTTTTTTTTTTTTTTCCAACGTTTTTTTTTTTTTTTGGGGACAGAGAGAGACAGAGCATGAACGGGGGAGGGGCAGAGAGAGAGGGAGACACAGAATCGGAAACAGGCTCCAGGCTCCGAGCCATCAGCCCAGAGCCTGACGCGGGGCTCGAACTCACGGACCGCGAGATCGTGACCTGGCTGAAGTCGGACGCTTAACCGACTGCGCCACCCAGGCGCCCCGAAGACACATCTTTTAAAACCTACTGAGATTCACCACGCACTCTGACACACAGTCTGTCCTGGAAGACGGCCGTGTGCGTGTGAGGAGAACATGTGCGCTCGTGGCTGGGCGGGCTCTGTGTGTCTGTTGCGTCTGGCTGGCGGCTTGGGTTGCGTCCTCTTTCCCGGACTCCTCTTCGGTCTGTTGTTTATCCACCAGTGACAGTGGGGGGTTCAGGTCACCACCACTGCCGGACTGTCTATTTCTCCCTCCGTTCCGTCAGTTTTCGCTCCATATATTTTGATGGTCTGTCGTTAGGTGTGTACGTGTTTGTAATCGTTATGTTTTCTTGTGTCGGGATTTCATCAACATGCACCGTCCTTTGTCTCTTGTAACCATTTTGAATTTAAGTCTGTTTTGTCTGGTATTTCCCTGCTCTCCTTCGGTGACCATTTGCCTGGACTGTGTTTTCCTTTCTTTTACTTTCAACCTGTTTGTGCCGTTGGATCTCAAGTGAGTCTCCTGTAGACAACCTGTGTTTGGATCTTGTGTTTTTATCCATTCTTCCAGTCTCTGTCTTTTAACCGGAGATTTTAACCCACTTACATTTAAGTAATTACGGATAAGGAGGAGGTCCTACCTAGTTCTCTGAGCAACTTTAAAGTCGTTTTTTTAAAGTCTGTGTCTACCGTATCTGCTGTCACACCTTTATCAAGAGGCAGTTCTCGTTGATTTACTTTTTTCCTTTGAATGGGCCATGCTTTCCTGCATCTTTGTATGCCTTGGGATTTTTAGTTGAACACTGGACATTTGCATCTGATAATGTGGTAACTCTGAAATCAGATCTCCCCCTTCGCCAAGATTTACGTTTTTACTTGGATTGCTGTAGGCCGTCTCTGTGCTGAGGACCAGCCTGAGGGTAACTTGAGGTCTTCCTGGGTCTTTTTGAGACTTTCCCTGGACATGCAGGGTAACTTCCTAATTTCCCTTATACGTGCATTTGCTTTTGAATGTACTTACCTTTAATATTTAGCTCCCCAAACAGGAAAAAGTGAAAAATAAAAGGGGACTTGGGAGACATGGGTGCTCACCTTTTACATCCCCTGAAAGTTCCTCGGCTGGACGGGAGGGTCTTGCGACACGGGGGGTAGGGGGCGGGGGCGTCAACAGTGGTCCCCGCCTCTGTGTCTGCCTCTCTGTTATTAGAAGCAGCTGTCAGCCATCAGAGAACAAGTCCCCAGTATTTCAAGGACACGGTCTGTTTGCCCGTCTCAGTTGGGGGTGGGTATAGGTAGCTGCTACTGTGCTAAGAGCTGAAAATGGCCACAATTAGCCACAGTTTCCCATCCCAGCCTTCTCCCCTGCAGCCTGTGCCACGCTGCCATCCTCCCTTGTCTCGTGGTGCCTGTGCCCCGGGCAGGACAACACTAGTCCTTTGACGCGAGGGCACGAGGTCCAGGGCACGTGTCCTCCGGACGGCACCGCGCCCACGCGGCCTCAGAGGGGCGGGAGATACTTCTGTGGGGAAGCATCGGGGAGGCCCCTTCAGCGCTGTTCCCTTGGGATCCCACGTCTTGTTAATTTGAGGACGCACAAAAGCCTTCATCCTTCAAGGGGGTGTTGAGCTCCCAACTCTGGGGTTCCTCTTTCGTGTTTCTCTCAACAGGCTGCAAGTATTATTTGACTGCCTTCTGACTCCCTTTGCTGCTGTTCAGAAGTTTCTGTCATTTCTACCAGATGCTTCTTTCCAGGTGCACCGTCCTCTCGTGCTGGGCCTGCATCTGGGGCTCAGCGGTTTCGTGTGACACGAACTTGGGCTGCTTTCGTTTGTCCCTTTGGGGATATATTGTGCTTTCTGGCTCTGAAGACACTTTTTTAGTGACTTCTGAAACTTTTGCCTGACTTTCTCTTTGACCACGATCTCTTCTCCAGAATCCCTGTTACATCCTTCAGAGCGTCTCATGTAAAACATTTAGAGCCTCTCGTTGTATCTTCCGTATCTTTTTGCAATTTTCCGTCTCTTTGACTGTGTGCTGCACGCTGGGTGACGTCTGGGGCCGCACCCCCAGCTCGCGAGATCTTTCGTGCCTGGAGTAGCTCTTGCACCTGTGTCCCGCGCTGGGCTTTTTTCCAGATGGATGTTTGTGCCTAATCATCCCTCGCTGGTGGGTCATTTCTCTTGGCCGTTTCTGGCACTTTCATGATCTAGGACCTTGGGCGAATGGGCCCCTTGGGGCCTTTTTTCTGTTTTCAATAGTGAAAAGTGTTGCCCTCACGGCTTGATTTGATTTGTGGGAGGCCTGAGACCCTCCGGGGAGCTGGGAAGCTTCCTGCAGAGAGATCTGCTTCTGTGCTCCCTCATGCGGAGGGAGGAGGGACGCGCTGAACTTGAGGGCCCGCTCTGCACTTCCGTTCTGCACTTCCGGGGCGGCCGGCTGTCTCCTGACTCTGCCCCGGGCCCTGCCTTTCCCAGCTCTTCACGCCCTCCCTTGGCCAGCTCCTCTTGGTCCCAGGACCAGTTCGATTGTTTCGATTGTTTGATTGTTTCGTTTGCTTCTTTGTGGCAGCGGGAGGAGGGAGGGGGAGCCGTGTCTCAGATGGAGGTCACGGGGGATTCAGGGTGCGGCCAGGGTGCAGTAGTATGTGTGGGAGGACAACCCCCCCCCCCCCCCGCCCCGGAGTGTCTGGGCAGACACGGAGCTGAGTTGGACTTCAGTTCTCAGCCCACCCTCTCTGCGGGAAGACCCCTCCTGGCCCTTCTCAGGGCCTTACCCTCTTGAGTGCTCAGCCCCAGCCCCATCGCCGGCCTGTGGTTGCCGAGCACAGTGGACCGTTCTCGTGGTCCTCCCCTCTCCTGGACGTGCGGGCTCTGCGCCCTGACTCCCCGGGGCCCCGCGCCAGCCGTCCCCTGGGAGCCCAGAGTGCACGCTTCCGGCCACCTCATCTTCCGGCACGAGACAGCAGTGCAGACGCCACAGGAGCCTCAGCAGAGGACCCTCCCTCCCTCGGCCCCTCCCCTCCCTGGGCTGACCCAGCAGGACCACGGGCCACGAAGGGGTCCACGTGGACAGTCCCGGGAGCACCATTAGGTGCTGTCTGCTGAGCATCTGCTGCCTTTACATCAAAATGAACCTGGACTTCATCCCCCTCTTACCACTTTGACCACGTCCCTGCGGCCCCGGCCTCGCTCTCCTCAGGGTTAGTGCGGCGGTCTCTCACTCTTCCTTATCCTGCCCCTGCCCCTACGCGCTGCTCTCGGAACAACCGGACGACCCCACGCAACGTACGCCGATGAGCTATTTTCTGCTCAGAGCCCTCCCGCGATGGATGCTCCCTCCTCTCTTCACCTCACGAGGAGCAGAAGTCACCCGCTGCCCGGCCGACCGGGCCCTCCTGCGGGACTGCCACTCCCCGTGCGGGCCACACATGCCTCCCGGCTGCCTCCCCGACACAGCAGGGCCGTGGCCTGTAGTCCCTGCTCGGGACACCGCGAGCCTTCCTCCTGCGTCAGGGCTCTGCTCAGAGGGGGGCTCGTGAGTGAGGGCGCCTCTGAACACCTTCCTGGAAGGGCACCCCACCACCAGCAGCAGTGTTCTTTCTGGGCCACGGCCTCCTTGCACAGGCACCTTCTAACGTAGGATTTATTTACCGGCTTATTTTCCGTCATCTGCCCGCCTCGAGTCCCCGGGGTGGCTGTCCGCGGTGTGCCGGCAGGGGGCTTCTGCAGAGGCTTCTCCATGCTGACTTGTGCGCGAGAATCTGGAGCATCTCGGGGCAGCAGATGTTCGGACCCCAAAGAACGACACGCATCACCCCAGGGGCCCCGGCCAGCCCCCCGCCCCAGGGCGCCACGGGGAACTCTAGCAGCGTCTGCCCCCCTTTAGTGTCCCGGCGGGGCCTTCCGCCTCCTGCAAATGGCACGTGGCTTTGTCATTTAGCTGCAGCGTTCAGTCCACCGTTGCAGGCTTAAGTCTGTAATCGTGCGAGGTGCTCGGGTCTACGGTATACTTTTGAGTTTTGAGTGCGGGTCTGGAGAACACGGTCAGCATGCTTAATCACGTCCCGTTCATGATAATCCCATCAACGGCTTTGTGGTTCTGATTTTGTAGTTTGCGGTTTCCTCTGATTTAGGGGTCATGCTGGTTTTTCTCAGGTGATTGGTGAGTTTTGACTGTGAGTTCATGTTACTGTGGGAATTCTCTGAGTCCTGAGTCCACAGTGAGGCGTCCAGGGAAGATTTATGCTGCCGCCTTCCGAGTGCCCCAGGGTGTCCCCAAGGCCAGGACTCTTGAAGCAAAACTTGTGATTGTGGGTTTTTCAGATTTCCACTGAAATCTCAGACCTCATGCCGGTGTGAGTTTGGGCTTATATTTAGGAATTGTCAGAGGTAACTTTTTTCTTCTCCGTCAGCAGTCAAGTGCAAAGGAGGCTGTGCCCTCGTGAGGTTGCCTGTTTGCTCGTGCCTGCTCTGGGCAGGTGACCGGGAGAGCCTCCGACGCCCCGGCCTAAAGGGGCAGAGGGCCAGCCGCGTTGTCCCAGGTGCGGCCTGGCTCCTGCCACTCCTTACCTCAGCCTCCGAGAGACCCCCTGCTTTCCACCACCTCGTCAGCCCGTTATGCACACGTGTCGCCTACATCTAAGAGGTGTCCCATTTGCTCTAGTATTTTTAGGTGCTCAGTATCGGGACTCTTGTCAAACAGACAAAGTGAATTGAGTTCTTCGTTCATCCAGCAGGTATTGGCCATCTGTGCTGTGTGCCCGAGCTGTGCGGGCTGCCACCGTGGGCCTGCCCTCTACCGCAGCCTATTTCAGGGAGCCCTAGTGCCAGCTCCTGCCCAAGGGCAGACGCTCGGCTGAGACGCAGGGAGCCGAGCACGTGAGCGGCTCCGGCGCAGCCCCCAGAAGGTCGGACCTCCTTGCGCGGTCCAGGTCCTTCCCGGGCTCTCGGTGGGGCGCGCAGGCTGGTACCCCACCCCTGGAAAGCGCTGGATCATGAAGTATCTCGGTTGTGCCCCAAGATCACGTGTCCAGAGGTCCACGGAGAACGTCTGCTGAGAACATTTCACAGGCAAGTCTCCCCTCTTAGCGGATGCCCCCAGTCTATTCAGCAGGACACTGAGGCATCAGCAAGCGTCTGAGGTATTGGCTGAGAATCTACACCCCGCTGGGGGAGAAATGGGTCACGGGCAACTGCTTTCACTGCTTCCTCCCCTAGGTCAAGGGTCAAGGTGACCGTTTGGATCTAAATCTGTTCTGGAGAGAAGGATGGGTCCAAGGAGGGAAGCAACAGTAGAGGGTGGAGGAGTCTGGGGTCAAGCTCACAGACAGGGGTGTCAGGGAGTAGAGGACAGCCATCAGAGAGAAGGGGACGGGGCATTGCCGGCCGGGGGGGGGGAGGGGCTGGGGGGGCCATCAGACCTCCTGTCAGTTAAAGGGCAAGGACAGAGAGCATGGAGCATGGACCCCGGGTGCCACAGCACGGTAGACATGGAGCCCACGCCAGCAGCGGAGGGGGTCTCCCATGCGGAAGGAACGCTGGGAACAGGAAACGGGGAGAATCCTTTCTAGGCATGTGGCTACACAGGGCACACAGGAGCAGGAGGTCTCAGTGAGGAAGTGGAGGCCACGAGAAACACCCTCGGGATGGGAGAGAGACCTCGGCTACCAAGCGTGACCGAGTAGGGGACAAGAGGAGAGTGTTTACAGGGTTGGCACCGAGTGAGTGCAAGGCTGGGTGTGGTGTCCCACACTAGGTACTTCTATGGGGTGTGGGTGGCTCGTCAGCGGGAGGTCTGGGCATGTGGGGGTCCAAGACTGCCACTGAGACAGAGTGGACAGGGGAGGTGGCCGACAGCCAGAAGGTGTGATCTTGATAAAATGGAGAGACAGAGGTGAGAAGGGTTTCTACATGGAAGTGTAGTGACCAAGAACTGGCAGGAGCATTGAGGGGGCAGTGGACAAGAGTGGGGAGGTGGGAGGAGGGGAGGGAGGTGGACGGGAGGGGGGAGGGGGGAGGAGGGGGGAGGGCGATGGACAGACAGGATGGTGGGAAGGGAGGGGGAGGAGGGGGGTGTGGGCAGGAGGTAGGAGGAAGGGAGGGAGAGTGATGGATAGACAGGAGGGGGGAAGAAGAGAGGAGGTGGGTGGTTATTGGATCCGATTCCGCCTGTGTCCAAGCAAGAGGAAAAATGTTCCGGTCCCAAGGAATGGAGAGCCGGCCTTCCCCATCTCCTGGCTGTTCCTTGAGGGACTAGCCCAGCCCCAGGGCTCAGGGACCCACCGAGGATCCATGCCAGTAGGATGAGGTTGGGACGTGCGACCTCAGTCAAGGGTTCAGGAGGGTGCCCAGTGAGCCCTGAGGGCATCTCCGGGAGGCCATGGGCCTTGGTGGTGAGTGTCCGGGGCAGGGACAAGCTGCCGGCAGGGGCACACAGTGCTGCCCTTGTGAAGTCTCGGGGAGTGGGGGGGCCCTACTCTGGGGGCGGGAGCATGGCCCGTACCTGCTCACGGTGCCCTTCCCAGGGCCCTTCCCGGAAATGTGAGACGAGGGCCCCTGCGGTCATGAAACAGTCTTTATTCAAGTGCAGGGAGATCGGTCATACGACAACGCCAAGGTGAGGGGTCAGCGCCTGCTCTCCTTTATGCACCTGACCTGCGTGGCCTGCCGAGGCAGCCTGGCTGAGAGGGGCAGGCAGGGGTGTGGGCGCCTGGGAGGGCAGGTCCGAGGTATGTCATGCACGTGTGGCTTGGGGCTCTGGGCCTGGGGTGCGTGGCTCTCCTGCAGGTGGCCCAGCGGGCACCATGTACAAGTCGTCTGCGAGCAAGATGGCCTTGAACTATGGTGAACAGGGCAGGACACGGTTTACAGCAGAGACTCACCCACGAGAGGGGACCTCAGGACCGGGCGCCCGAGAGGAAAGCTTGCGGAAAGGAGGCGCCTCTCCCGCAGTCCTGCTCCAGCAGCCCGAGGCACGTGTGTCAGCGGTGGAGCTCAGAGGGGTGGTGGACGAAGCCCCGCCTGGCCCGCTGCACAACCAGGCTGGGCCACCACGTGGGGTCGAGGGGCCCGGGGCTCTGGTCTCAGACGCAGTTGTCGGGGACACACTCCGCCTCCTCCTCCAGCTCGGGGCAGGGCGTCCCGTGGTTGGCAGGCTGCACGCGGACGTAGCGAGTCCTGCTCTTGGCCCCCAGCTTCCCGCAGGGACCCCCACACAGCCCCCAGGACGACCACAAGGAGACTTCGCAGTCCAGCGGCGTTTCTGGACCTGGACCGAGCACAGGAGAGGCCGTGAGCATGCGTGCGAGGTGCCTTGTGGCAGAAGGGGACCCCTGGGCGTGTGCTCGGTGCACAAGACCAGCTCCCACCTTCAGAGTCGTGAGGGGTGCTCGATTTTATCGACGTGGTTTAGAGCAGGTTACAAACCCACCGATCGCACCACCCAGGGAAAACCACTAAGATGCCTCGAGGGAGCATTTCTGCGTCCACTGTCCGGGACTCTGGGAGGCCAACTCTGGCCCCTGGGGGCAGGGGGGACCCCGTGTTGAGAGATGTTCTGAAGGCAGCACAGGCTGGCCGGGGTCTCCGCTGCCCGCGGTGCTGGCTTTCAGAAGGCGACCACGGTGGGGGCTCCCCTTCACCACCCACACCATCCCCTTCGCCAGGGAGGGCGCAGAGAGATCCATTTAGTGGAATGTCCTGCCCTGTCAGCTGTGACATGGGCCACACACAGGCACACCACTGACAGGGGTCTCGGTCACGAGTGTCCAAGGCTTTCCCTTGCAAATGTTGTGCAAGTGTTAAATCTTCAGTCTAGAGTTTGAATCAACTAAGTCCCAAATCTCTCAGAACCCCCACTGTCCTGCACCAAATGCGCAGAACCCCCAGAACCCCATCTGTCATCTTGTACTGAATGCTCTGACCCCCTGTAATCTCGTACTGGACACTCTGAGCCCCCAGAACCACGTCATCTTGTGCTCGATGCACGGAACCCCTGGGACCCACGTCGTCCTACACTGAGTGCTCAAACCCTGGTGTTTGAGTTTGCTCACAGACAGTGGCTCATATGACTCAGAATGGGGCACCCTAAGCCCATCTGAGCAGTGACCTGGTCTGACTCCACCCCCTGCACCCCTGTGCACCCCATGGGTGGCCTGGCCCCACCTGGCTAAGGGCACATCACCCCCAGGAGCCCGGCTTCCAATTCAGCACCTTTCTCCATCCTGCCGCCTCATCTCAAGTTGGGACTTCCGGGGTGTGTCCTGTGCGCTGGGCACACAGCGGGGCCTAGTCCCTGGATTACCGGCCCTGAGGGGTTGCGTGCGGGTGACCGGCGTGGCCTTGGGAAGTAGCTCGTGTTGAGGTGTTGTCGCTGCCGAGTCACAGATGGTGACTCTTGGGCAGTTTCTAGCCCCTTAGGACCCTTTGCTGTTTGTACCCGGTGGCCACTCGCCATTAAGGGTTATTCTGCAGCTGAGACCTAAGGGCCTCACGCATGGGGCTCCATATTGGCGGCTGCCTGGTCACGGTCCCTGCGTGACCCGCACACCTGAATGGTGCTTCCGCCCTGTGCAGCCAGTGGGACGTCAGGGCCCCCCCGGAGTCGGAGCACTCGCACCCGGGATCACGGGCGTGCCGGCCGGGCACCTGCAGGCTCACCTGAGAGGCTGTCCGTGATCTCATTGCCCCCGCCCAGCGGGCCTGGGGGGGGCAGCACGAAGGTCCTGGGGTTCTGCCGGAGTCGCACCAGGGTCACTCTGGCGATGGGGGGCAGGGACTTCAGCCGGGGGTAGTAGAAGGAGTTTGCCGGGTGGCTGGGAGAGGAGGAGGTTATCTGTGGGGAGAGCAGGGGTCTCAGCACAGGAGAACCCGCAGCACACGCTTGCAGTGGGCGGGCCCAGGCTCTGGAGCTTCGGGTGGGGCGGGGTCAGGAAACCCCGCCCCCTCCGAAGGCCGCTAGCTCCTGGGGGCGGGGCGCGTGGCCTCAGGCTGCGTAGGCTCCGAGGGGTGGCGCAGGCTGCGTGGACCGGGGGCGGGGCACAGGCTCTGGGGGTGCGAGGCCGCAGGCTGTGTGGAGGGGGGGAGGGGGGTGGGAGGCCGTAGGCTGGGAATCAACCAGGAAGGGTTGGGCCCTCCTCCCCGACCTGCGGGCCCCCTGCAGACGGGCCGTCTTCTAGTGGGGGTGGGGGGGGTGTCCAGGGCCAGCAGGGCTCTCGTCCCGTCCCTCACCTCCTCACCTCCGTCACCGTGTCCTGCGGGATGGTGGCGAAGTTGGGGGAGGAGAAGGTGAAGCCGCTGTCCGTGCCAGCGTCGTAGGGGTACAGGTCGACCTCGACCTGCTCCCTCCAGCGGTCCCCGTCACACAGGTCCAGACTGTCCACGCCCACGAACCAGTCGGGGCTGGGCACGATTCGGACCACGAAGGAAACCTGCAGGGGCGGGGTGGGGGGGGGCGGGGCGGGCGCTCAGCGAGCCCCCACCGCCACGAAGGACACCCTGGGGGGCGGGGCGGGCGCTCAGCGAGCCCCCCCCCCCCCTTCCCCGCGGCCGCCGGCTCACCAGCGAGTGCCTGGCGTGGGCCTCCAGCTCGGCGGACGTGTGCCCGGTGCCGCTGGGCACGGCGGGCGCCGAGAACACCTCGTGCACGCTCTGCAGCTTCTCTCCCGCCGCCTCCAGCTCCCGCATCAGCGCCCAGGCCTCGCCCCGCTCGGCGAAGTCCCTCAGCCCGTCGCTCACGTACTGGTTCTTTCTCCACATGCTGTAGTCCGAGCTGTGCGCCGCCCCTGCGCGTGCGGCCGGCGGGGTGAGCCGACGCCGGGCCACCGGGGCACCGCGCAGGGGCCACTCCGGCCGCCCCCCCTGCCGCCCCCCCTGGGCCCCGCCGTCCAGCAGTCGGCCCGGCGCTGAAGGCAATGGGATGGGAGCGTCCCCCCCCCCCCCAGCTGCGAAGTGTGGTGTAGCTGTCGTGTGACCGGCCCCTCCAGGAGGGGGGCCGCTGCTGGACAGGCAGGAACGGGCGGCGGGGGCTGCGCTTACCCAGCAGGGACGACCACTGTGCGGGGGGCCGGAACAGGGGGTACTGCTTGGGGAAGGCCGTCTGGCTCCACTTGCCCGTGAAGGTGAGGCTGTACTTGGCCAGCGGTCGGGCTGTGCAGACAGACTCCGCCCCCAGCGGCTGGCTCGCCGCGGACCCCAGTGTGGCCAGGAGGAGAGCCCAGAGGGCCCTGCCCCAGGTGGTGGCCTGACTTGGGGCTCCCATGACCTAGGAGCGGAGGGAGAACCCGGCACGCCGGTCCCGCTGGTCCCGGGAGCAGGGACCTCCGGAGTGCAGCGCCCCCCCCCCCCCCCAGTATCCCTGCCCGCTGCCCCACCCCGGGCTCGGCTCGGGCTCAGGCTCAGACCCCATCCCCGAAAGCAGCTGTGTCCGGTTACAGGCGGATTCCGGGCGCCCCTACGGGAGGCCGGGCGCCTGGCAGGTTTGGAGCCCGGGCTGGGTTGCGCCAGCAGCCCGCTCTGCAGCCGCGGGGATCCCCGAGCGCCACTCCTCAGGGCTGCCGTCAGAGGGAGTCCCGGGAGCCGGGAGGGGAAACTTTGGGCTCGCTGCGCCCAGAACTGTATACAGCAAACTCACGCCTCCGTCTTGGGGTGCTGCTAGCCGCTGCACCCGGGGAGGAGCCCGGAGGCCCGGCGTCTCCGGATGGGGACAGAGGCGCACGCACACGCAGTACTCACCCAGCAGGCGCGGCCGGAGGGCGGGTGGCGGGGGTGCGGGCAGCGGATGGTCGCGGCAGGAGCTGCAGTTGACACGCAGGACAGCGCCCGGCTGGCCAGTGAGGCCCGGGCCCTGCACCGCAGCCGCGGAGCCGCGGAGAGATCTGCCGCGGAGAGGGGAGAGGGGAGAGGGGGCGCCTCGACCTCGGCCCGCCCTCGCTCTGAGGCTGAGCAGATGCTTCTCTGGCGCTGAGGTCACTCTCCTCCCGCGGGCGCCTGCCACTTGCCGCACCCCTTTCTTTGTCTTTCCCTCCCGCCTCCCCGCCCTCCTCTCCTCTCCCTCCCGCTCCCCCTTCCCAACAAACCCTTCTTAGTGTCTCCCTGGAGGTGGAGGTGGGGGGGCGGGGGTGGCCAGCGTGTTACACCCTCAGGGCAGGGTGGGGACCTGAGGGGCCGCATTCCTGGCCCCACATTAGTCCACGTGCCTGCGGAGAGGGGCTGGAGAAGTGGGGGCTCCCAGCTCGGGGATCCCTGGCCTTGGGGCCCTGCGTTTTGGTGAACACAGCCCGTCAGAGTACACGGCCGCTGTCCACACCGCTGGCGGGGGGCCTCCTGATGCCCTCCCTCCAGAGGGGAGTCAACCCCGTGGGAACGGTGGTCCCACTTCCAGAAAGGCTGGCTGGGGCAGGGAGGCGGCCCACGGGGGTGCCTGGCTAACAGACTCTGAAGGTGGTCACTGCCCACTGTCAGGAAAGTAGAGCCCTCGTCAGGTGCCTGGGAGCAGAAGGGGAGCCAGCATTGTGGGGACGCCCAGGGGGCGTCTGAGCTCCAACAGAAAGCTTTTTGGAACCTTGTTAATATTTCACACATGTGGGGAGGGATGGAATAAATAGTATCAACCAGAATAGAATGCAAACAAAAACGAATGACCTAACCTGTATTTCAAGTAAACAACACAGCCACAGAGAGGCAGCCCGATGCCCACGGAAAATGGAGGTCCTCAGGCCAAAGACAGATTCTAATTCTGGTTTTCAAACTGTTTGGTCTCGGGACCCCCTCCGCCCTTAAAAATGCTGAGAACCCAGAGAGCTGCCCTCTGCGTGGGTTGTATCTGTCCGTGCTGTCCGTGCTTACCACATTTGAACTCATCCAAAAGGCTCACAATCTGCATTAATTCGAGTACAGGTGAAATACATTAACGTAAACGGCATGATGTTTCCTGGAAGACAACTCTACTTTCCAGAAGGAGAACCTGCTTGAGAACAGCAGCCCGGTTCTCCGTTGGCACAGACCCTCCTGCGCCTGGCTCTCCTGCAGAACAGCTGGCCTGCTGCCCGTGTCCCCGCTCCGCCGACCGGACGCGCGGTGTTGGGTGGCTCTGTGCAGAGCCCGGCTGGGCGAGGACAGGCCCTGCAGCCTCGGGAGGGTCCTGCACCTGTGGGACGGAACCGAACCCCAGGTCGGGTTGAGAAGCAGCGGCCTGTTCCAGGAGAGGAAGCCACAGACAGCGCAGGGTCGCGTCTCTCCTGCTGTGGTTTGCTCACGCGCTGTCCAGCGGTGGCGGTGGCCTCGGGCTTGCCCTCCTGTCCCAGCACCCCCGCGCCACGTGGAAGGCCTCTGCGACCCAGGGATCCCCCCGCCCCACCCCGGGGATGTGCAGCGGGGAGACCCGACCCGAGGGCTCCGGGGCCCCGGCTGGCTCGCTGGGAGGGCCTCCCTCCCTCTGCAGTGGCCTGCCTCCCAAGAGCACGATGGGACACGTGGGAAGGGGCATAGAAGAAGGCTGAGGATAGATGACCTGCGGCCCCTTGGCCTCCGTGGGGCCTGGGGGGGAGCCCGGCCTGTAGGGAGCAGCTGCAGGGCCCTCTGCTGCCAGACTCTTCCTCTGAAAACCGGGCACCCTGTGTCCCTCTTCTCCGGAGACGCCCCTACAGACCCCTCGACGGATACCCCCGCTGAGGCAGCCCCACCCCACCCTTACCAAGGAAGAGTCATCTATTCACGAGAGCGCTGGCAGGGCACCTCCACCGTCACAGTGCTGGGGGCACAGAAACGACTCTGATGACGAAGCCCAACTCCCCAAGGATGCGGGGGCGGGGCAGACAGGAGGTCTCTGTAGATCAGATTCTGTTACTAGGTGAGGGACTGGTTAATTGGTTGACACTAATGCAGGGTCCTTCCCGGTCAGTCGCTCCTTAGCTGGTTCAGGGCAGTGGGGCTCAGGACTAGGGCTATTGGTCAGGTCTCCACACTCTGACCCTCCCTGTCTGCACTCCCCCCCTTCTTGTCTGCACCCCTCCCCTCCCTGTCGGCACCCCCCACCCTCCTTGTCTGCACCCCTCCCCTCCCTGTCTGCACCCCTCCCCTCCTTGCCTGCACCTCCCACCCTCCTTGTCTGCACCCCTCTCCCTCCTTGTCTGCACCCCTCCCCTCCCTGTCTGCACCTTCCCTTCTCTGTCTGCACCCCTCCCCTCCTTGTCTGCACCTCCCACCCTCCTTGTCTGCACCCCTCACCCTCCTTGTCTGCACCCCTCCCCTCCTTGTCTGCACCCTTCCCCTCCCTGTCGGCACCCCTCTCCTCCTTGTCTGCACCCCCATCCTCCCTGTCTCCACCCCTCCCCTCCCTGTCTGCACACCTCCCCCTCCTTGTTTGCAACCCCCCTCCTTGTTTGCATCTCCCACCCTCCTTGTCTGCACCCCTCCCCTCTGTGTCTGCACCCCCCTCCCCTCCCTGTCTACACCTTCCCTTCTCTGTCTGCACCCCTCCCCTCCTTGTCTGCACCCCTCCCCCTCCCTGTCTACACCTTCCCTTCTCTGTCTGCACCCCTCCCCTCCTTGTCTGCACCCCTCCCCTCCCTGTCTGCACCTTCCCTTCCCGTCTGCACCCCCCACCCTCCTTGTCTGCACCCCTCCCCTCCTTGTCTGCATCCCTCCTCCTCCTTGTCTGTACCCCTCCTCCTCCTTGTCTGCACCCCTCCCCCTCTTTGTCTGCACACCCAATCCTCCTTGTCTGCACTCCCCTCCTTATCTGCACCCCTCCCCTCCCTGTCTGCACCCCTCCCCTCCCTGTCTGCACCCCTCCCCTCCTTGTCTGCACCACCCTTCCCCTCCTTGTCTGCACCCCCCACCCTCCTTGTCTGCACCGCTCCCCTCCCTGTCTGCACCCCTCCCCTCCATGTCTGCACCCCTCCCCTCCGTGTCTGCACCCCTCCCTTCCGTATCTGCACCCTTCCCCTCCCTGTCTGCACCCCTCCCCTCCTTGTCTGCACCTCCCACCCTCCTTGTCTGCACCCCTCTCCCTCCTTGTCTGCACCCCTCCCCTCCCTGTCTGCACCCCCCACCCTCCTTGTCTGCACCCCTCCCCTCCTTGTCTGCACCCTTCCCCTCCCTGTCTGCACCCCTCCCCTCCTTGTGTGCACCCCTCCCCCTCCTTGTCTGCACCCCCACCCTCCCTGTCTCCACACCCCCCTCCCTGTCTGCACACCTCCTCCTCCTTGTTTGCACCCCCCCTCCTTGTTTGCATCTCCCACCCTCCTTGTCTGCACCCCTCTCCCTCCTTGTCTGCACCGCTCCCCTCCCTGTCTGCACCCCTCCCCTCCATGTCTGCACCCCTCCCCTCCTTGTCTGCAACCCTCCCCTCCCTGTCTGCACCCCTCCCCTCCATGTCTGCACCCCTCCCCTCCATGTCTGCACCCCTCCCCTCCCTGTCTGCACCCCTCCCCCTCCTTGTCTGCACTGCTCAACCCCTCCCAGTCCTTGTGTGCACCTCCTGTGCTCTCTGTGGCCGCCCTCACTTGCCCCAGGGGCAGGGTGGTCTTCTGTGCACCTGACTCCCCAGGCCTGTCTGTCCTCCACTCTAAATGGCTGCAGCAGGCTCACCTTTTCCCCTGACCCCCACCTCAGGTGCCTGTTGTAGCTCAAGCTGGCCTAAAGCACGGGACGGACAGTCCAGGGGGACCTCCCTGCTGAGGGTTGACTTGGGGCAGATGTGAAGCCCTTTGCAGCCGGGGTGGGGGCCGTGGTTTGCGCAGCTCACACTGGCCCTCGAGGGATGTGAGGGGCTCCCAGAGGTCTGTGTTTGCGCGAGGACGGGCCTGGCTGGCAGCGGAGGGCTGGGCAAGCTCGGTGTCCTCATCATCCTCTGTCCCCCCCCACAGGGTCCCAGAGCCCGGGATGCCCCCGCGGGCTTCGTCACCTTTCCATTTGGATTCTGGCTGAGGAGCTCTCGACGCCTGACGCAACAAGGACTCTTTCAGGGCCTTTGCCGGGTGTGGCGCAGGCCCGCCTGGAACCCCACCCGGGGACGGGCTGTCTCCACCCGAGCACACAGACCAGGCGCTGGTGTCTGGCTCCCCAGGGGGATCCCGCCAGCCACACAGGCACACATTTGTTTGCTCGTTTGCCCACTCACCAGGCAGTTACCAAGGGCCTCGTTCCGGCCAGACACCACAGACTCTGAACACACATCCTTTCCGATGGCTGCCTCAGTCCTGGATGGCCGAATATTCCGGCAACAGCCCGGGAGTCCAGGGGTTCTCCCCACCGTGCTGGACGCTCCCAGCTTGTTCCGCCTCAGGGCCTTTGCACTGGCAGCTCCCACTGCCTGAAAGACTCCTCCCTGTGTGTAAGTCCCAGGGAACACCTCCTGGCTTCCCGGCCCAGTGGAGCTCTGTCTCCCCCCATCACATCCCGGCTTTGTGTTTAATCAGGGCCCCTGCAGGGCAAGTCTGACTAATGCAAGCAGGCGGGGATGCACCACAGGGCCCGGCTTCCAGAGCAGCGAGGAAGGCAGTCGCTGAGCTTCGAGGAGTGACTTCCAGGGCCGCGTGCTGGGGCGCCGCCCACCCGTGGCCCGTCCCACGCCCCGCCCGCCTGGGGACCTGAGCCCACCTGCCTCCCTCCTCCCGCCGAGCTCCGTTCTGGATCCGGATTTCTCCAAGCGCTTCCGCTTCCTGTACGCGCAGCCTGAATCTCTCTGGGAATCCTGGGTCCTGGGTTGAGCTTTGCAGAAGGCCCCGGAAGGGGTAGGTGCTCGGCAGCTGAGCCCCACACCCACAGCCCCCGGGCCTGCCCTTCCCTCTCGCGGAGCCAGAGGGGGCCTTGTCTGGCGGGGGCCCTGCAAACCAGACCCCTGGTGACCAAGCCTGACTTGCGGGAGGCCGGCGTGCCCAGGGGTCCCTGGGGACTTCACGGTGACACCTGCAGGCCCGCTTTCTTGAGGGGCCGGGGCCGTGGCTGCTGACCCGACCGTGGGGTGCAGACACCTCTTCGAGACCCTGCTCTCGGTTCTGTTGGGTGCGGTGTGCCCGGAAACGGAATCGCTGGGTCATACGGCGATTCTGTGTTTAATATTTTGAGGAGCCTCATGCTGTTTTCCACGGCGGCTGCACCAGTTTCCATCCCCACCGACGGTGCACAGGCTCCCAGTTTCCTGTGTCTTCACCAGCCTGAGGTGTTTGAACTCGCCCGCCCCCCACTTCAGCTCGAGTAGCCTGAAAATGAACAGTCCACGCTCGTGGTGAAACCCAGCCCCCCGGGTGGAGCCCTTTCAAGGCAGCGTTCCTAGAAAAGTGTCATCGCACCTGCCTGTTGGTTTCCGGGGAGACCCCACAGGGCTGTCTGCATCTGACTAGACTCAGAGCTGACCCAGTAAGAAAAGTCTTTTCCCCAGAGGTGAAGGTTGAAGACAAGTCCAGGCAATTAAAGAACTTTGCATGTGCCTGGGGGCGGTGGATAACAGGACACTAAGCAACACGCGGAAGAGGAACATCTGAGAGATGGGATGTCCCCAGGGAGCTACGGAAACGCCAGTGCATTCCCGGGAATCCAGAAGGCCACACAGATTCCTAGGGTGGGACATGATCAGGAAGGGCCTGAGAAGGCCCCAGACCTGTGAGCAGCCTCGAGGGTCCGCACAAGCAGTCACCCGTCGCACGGAGGGCCACCACGGCCAGCACCGCACGGAACAGGATGCAACACGACAGCACGGTCCCGGACAGTTAACGGAGTCTCTGTCCAGTTATTACCTGGCCGCTAAGCTAATGAAGCAGCGGCTTAGCGGCCACGTGTGGCAAAAATACAGATTTTACAGAATTAATTCAGAAAAGTCACTAAACAGGCAACAAAAGCAACAACTCTGAGGAGCGGCTAGAGTTCGACTTCACGATCGCCACATTATATTATTTGAAATGTTCAGCTTTCATCAAAAATTTATGAGACATGGGAAGACACATGAAACCATGGCCCGTACGCTGGGGGGAAGGCGGTTAATGGGAAGCGTCCCTGACGAATCCCAGGGCTGGAATTGCCAGACACGAGCGTAGACAGCCTTCGGTGCGTTCAAAGAACTGAATGATGCCCGGAGAAGTCGAGTTTGAGAACGCTGTCTCACCAAACGGAGATTCCCGGGAACGAACAGAACTTAGAACCGAATCCACGTTCTGGAGCCGAGAAGGGCACGAACCGAACCGAGAATTTGCCGGAGCTGGTCCACGGCGGGTGAGCAGGCGGCATAAAGAATCAGCAAGAAGAGGGGCGCCTGGGTGGCTCGGTCGGTTAAGCGTCCGACTTCGGCTCAGGTCACGATCTCGCGGTCCGCGAGTTCGAGCCCCGCGTCGGGCTCTGGGCTGATGGCTCAGAGCCTGGATCCTGCTTCCGATTCTGTGTCTCCCTCTCTCTCTGCCCCTCCCCCGTTCATGCTCTGTCTCTCTCTGTCTCAAAAATAAATAAACGTTAAAAAAAAAAAAAAAGAATCAGCAAGAAGAAATAGGTCGATCGGGATTGCCCAACCTGAGAAACAGTGAAGAAAGCTGAACAGAGGCTCAGAGACCCAGCAAACATGCCCGCTGTGCACGACCCAAGTCCCGGGAGAGAAGGGAGACGCGGGCAGAAGCAGGACTGGAGGAAATAACAGCCAGACTTCCCCACGCTGATGAAGACAGCGACGTGGGCAGCCAAGAAGCTGCTGACTCTGGGGGGAGGGGTGCGGCCAAGAAGCCGCTGACTCTGGGGGGAGGGGGGAAAGGCGCAGCCAAGAGCTCTCTGACTCGGGGGGGGGGGGGTGAGCCCACTGACCCTGGGGGGGGTGTTGAGAGCTGCACACCCAGGTGCGTCCTAATCAAACCGCCGCCGTGAGCCAGAGACAGGGAACCTCGAAGGCAGCAAGAGAGAAGCGCGTTCCACCTAGGAGGGGTCCCCAGGCGGGTTCCCAGCTGACTCCTTTCCAAACAGCAACTGCAGAGATCAGAGGCAGCAGGATGGCCCGCTCAAGGTGCTGAAAGAAAACGGTGGCAACCAAGGGGTCTACGCGTGAAGACTGCATTTCAAACATCAAGGAGAGGGGCGCCTGGGCGGCTCAGTGGGTCAAGCGTCCGACCTCGGATCAGGTCATGATCTCCGTGGTCCGTGAGTTTGAGCCCTGCGTCGGGCTCCGTGCTGACGGCTCAGAGCCCGGAGCCTGCTTTGGATTCTGTGTCTCCCTCTCTCTCTGCCCCTCCCCTGCTCGTGCTCTGTCTCTCTCTGTCACTCAAAAATAAATAAATGTTAATTTTTTTTTTTTTAAATGAGGGAGAAATGAAGACATTCCTGGGTAAACAAAACCAGAATTCGTCACCAGGAAACCTGGCCTACAGAAATACTAGAGGAGTCAGACCAAAACGAAAGGGGTGCGGACTGTGGCTCATACGCGCGCCTGGACGGACGGCGGCCGAGGGCAGGACAGAAGACGGTATAATTACAGTCTATAGGGCTTCCCTTCCTCCTATCTGATTTCGCGGACAACTGCAGAGGGCAACGGTTAAAACAGCTACATACCTTGATGGGCAAATGATGTGTACGCGTGTGATTTATACGACGATGATATCACTAAGGGAGGAGGGAACAGCGCCGTGTACAAGCACAGTTTCTGGTGCACTATTGAGATTAAAGTGGTCAGGAATGGGTTTGTTATAAATTAAGATATCCATGATAGTTCCTAGGGAAACCACTAAGAAAATAAATTTTAAAAACACAGTGAAAGAGGGGCGCCTGAGGTTCAGTCGGTTGAGCATCCAACTTTTGATATCGGCTCAGGTCACGACCTCGGGACGGTGGGGTCAAGCCCCACTTTGGGCTCAGCGCAGAGCATGGCACCCGCTTGGGGTTCTCTCTCTCCCTCTTCTCCGCCCCTCCCTCGCTCACGTGCACGCACTCTCTCTCAAATAAAAAAAAAATGAAATAAAATAAAAACTCAGTAAAAGAAATGATGAACTAAAATGGGCCCCTAAAAGACACCTGTTTAGTACAAAAGAAGTCCATATGAAAGGACGGCGGAACAAAAAAGATCTCATACGTATAGAAAACGGGTAAAACGCAGAGCAAGTCCTACCCTATGAGTTAAAGATTCAATACAAACTGAGTGTCGACTAAACCCTCCGGTGGAAAGGCGGCCGGTGGCGGAGTGCACGAGAGTGAGGCGCGGTCTCCCCGCCCGCGGCCTGCGGGACACAGGCGTCAGGCGCAGAGACGAGAACGGGTTGAAGCGTGAGGGTGGAAGGCCCCGTGCGAACGGCAAACACAAGGGCTGCAGAGACCTTAGGACGAAACTGCGACTGGGGACAGGGGACATTTTGGAACGACGAAGGGCAAATCCAAAGGGAGATAGACCCCTCACGAGCACACAGACGCAGCACTGAAAATCCACATATGGTTCTGCACCCCCCTCCCCGCCGGAACTTAACGACCAACGGCCTGCCGTTGACATAACAGGCGAGAAGCACACGTTTTGCGTGTCGTTAAACGTGCGACGCGCTGTTTTCTTACAACAACGTGAGCTCGAGAAAACGGGTTACGAGGAAAACCGCAAGGAGAAGAAAATACGCGGACAGTGCCGTCCCGTATTTGTAAAAAGAATCCACGTAGAAGTGGCCGTACAGCGTGCGAACCTGTGTTGCTCGAGGGTCAAACGTAGTCGGAGACTTTCTGTTTCAATAGCTCGTTTTAATAATGGGCAGGGTAGCAAGACAGGAAACAGAAGAAGGAGAACAGTCAGAAGGAAAGAGAATGCTGGAATGACGCTGCGAACCGGCAGGATCTCGCGGATGTCTGTGGAACACGCCGCCCGCTCTTAGGGGCCCAGGGGAGGGACGTCGCCACGATGGACTGTGTGATAAAACTAGTCTAACAAATTTCAAGCGATGGAAACCACGCACGTAGGTCCTCCCAGCAAAGTGGAATGAATCTGAAATCAGTAACAGGAAGAAAGTTGGCCTGAGCCTCTGTCCCGGAGCTCCCTGGGACGCGGTGCGACCGGGGACGTGGGTGCCGGAAGGAGCCCCAGCCGCCAGCCGGCAGGCAGCACCCGGGACCCTGTGTGGATTCCACTGAGGTTACCTTTCGGCACCTGACCCGGCACCCGAGACCCGGTGCCTCAGAAGCCAGAGAAGCCGCACCAGGGGCAGGCCCGGGAGACAGCCGGTCCCGGGTCCCCCCGGTGCCACTGGGTGGCTGGCAGGCTGTGCCCAGAGTCACCGGAGGCCCCTTCACTCAGTGCCAGGGGTTCGCGCGGGGCGGGGCCCCTGCGCGTGGCCTGCACTTGCTCCCGGCGTGGCGGCGGGTCCCCCGGGCCGCACCCAGAGGGCGAGCCAGTGAGGCTGCCTGGTTGTTCCTGACCTGCCTCGCCAGTCACGGGGCCGCCCAGGTTCCCGGGAAGGTGACCAGACCCCACCTGCTCAGGGGAGTGGCGTGGCTCCACAGGACGTGGGGCCGGACGGCGGGGGGCGGGTACCCTCGGGCCTTCGCAGCAGCTCACGGGGCAGGTGTGGGTGCCGAGCTCACACCCTGGGGCCGGGCGAGCCACGCCGGTGCCCCACAGGAGCCCCCGGGTCCCTGCAGGGACGTGCCGGCCCCGGGGGCTGCTGCGCCCACACCCAGGGGCTCAAGCGCCCCCGTTTGTTCACAGCCCCCGGTCCCCACGCAAGCCACCGATCAGCTGGGCTTCGAGTGACCTTGCCTTGTAACTAGCTGACGGGGCCCATGTTCGCCTGCTTCTGGGGAAACCACTCCAGATTCGCCCCGGGTTGGGGGGCTGAGAGAGCAAGTGAAGGTTTGTCGGCAAGTTTTCCCAGAGGGCTGGGGCTGCCCCTCCGTGTCGGGTCCCCGTGCACGTGTGCCCCCCACAGCCCCGGCCTGGCTATGGGCGCAGGCCGCGCTGAGGGGTCTCCTCGCCGAAAGATCCCACACTGGGGGCAGGGGGGGGTTGTCCTGGGCCCTCGCCTGACACCCACCCAGGGCGCCTCTTCCCAGGGGCACACGGGCCACCTCTCCCACACTCGGCGGGACCCTGTCCCACACGCTGGGCTTCGGGGACTGGCTCTGAAATCCTCAGGGAAGGCCCGGAGGGTGGCAGGATGTCCCGTCCCGCCGGCCGAGGCCAAGCAGGGTGAGAGGCGTGTGCTGTGTGAGCTGCCCAGAGGGGCTGCCGAGGCCCCGTGCGCCCACCTGCCCAGCTCACATTCCCAGTGGAGGTTAGGAGGGTGCAGGGGCCCCCGAGACAGCGGCCCCTTCCCTCTGGGCCCGTGGGCCTCGCACCGCACGGTCCCCTTTCCAGGTTTCCCGGGCTCCGATGGGGCAGCGGGAGCCCGGCACCAGGGAGGAGGCCCGGGGCCGTGGTGGGTGGGCAGGGGAGGAGGCACAGGGTGCGCAGGGGGGCGGGGGGCGGGGGGAGGCGGGCAGGCGGGCTGAGGAAGCCCGGAGCCGGAGTCTGGGCAAAGCTGTGTACCGGGCCCTCCCGTGGCTCCCCGTGTCCTGACCCCGTGCGGGCCACACCTCCTTGGGGCCTCAGTTTCTCCCTCTGCGGGGTGTGGGATGGGACCAGGCTCACCAGATGGCCCTCCGGCCCCCACATGCCTTAGCACTGAGGTCACCCCTCTCCTCATGACCCCACAGGCCAGCCAGGCCGCGGTGCTGCGAACGCAGCCCTGTCCAAGCTCTGAGTCAGGCCTCGCCGGTGGCCAGGCTGGCTGTGGACCCGGGGAGTGGGTTCGGACTTGGGGACGTCTGCCTTAGCCTTCAGTTTTCTTCTTCCCAGTGGGTTTGTGTTCTCTCTTCACAGCGCTGGGGACGCCGTTCGCTGACCCCGGACGGGAGGCCACACTCTGATAGGCTATAAGGCGAGGATCCACTTCCTCAGGAAAAGCACCTTCCAAGGACGCCCCTGGGGTCACTCAGCAGACGGTGCACAGCAAAAGGGGTGTCCAACAAAGGGGTGCACCCAGGCAAAGCAAGAGGCCCCGTGAGGTCCCGCACCCCTGGAGCAGAGAGAGTGCCCTCACCTGGCCCTTTCCCCAGGACCCCCCCGGTCCCTGTGGCCCCATCTTGGGTCTGGTGAACGGGACCGCGAGGCCCTGGTGGCCCAGCCGCGGTTCTGGGCCCTCACCTGCCACGGTGCTGAGCACCACAGGGGGTCTAGCACAGCCTCCCGAGCGGAGCTCTAGGGGCCAAAGAGTCGGGGCTCCAGGCAGCCTGGGCTTTGAGCATGGGGGGCAGGGCCCACGGAAGGACAAGGCCCGTCCCAAGTCCTGCCCCTCTCGCCTGCCTCCGCCGTCCCCCCAAGACAGGGACTGGCTCTTTCTGGGGTCTGTGGTGTTGTGTCCGATTAGGAAGGTGGTGCAGCTTTGCCCCCGCCAGGGTGGTAGGGAGTGAAGGGGTCCCAGGGAGGGGGCCCCTTACAGAGGCACAGCCAGCCCCCGTGGGAAGGGGCTGTGTCACCCAGTCCGGCAGCTCTGTCTCTGTCCCCTGCCCAGGCTGTCCCCCGCCCTGGGAGCGTGGGAGGTGCAGGCCGAGGGTCAGACTCCTCGACAGAGCCGGTGAACCAGGGCTCTGCCCGCCCCCCAGCCCGGTGAGGCCAGCAGTCCCCACGGACCAGGGGAAGGCCTTCCTCTCCGTCTTCCAGGCCTGGAAATTCTGAGCAGGCGCTGGCGGCCCTGAGCCTTGCGGCTGGCCGCCCCGGCTCCAGCCTCGCTGGTGGCCTACTTTCCGCCCGGGCTCAGTGGAAATGTGGGTCAGCGTTTGCTCAGCTGGCCTGGGACCAGGACCAATGGAAGGAAATCACAGACTGGGGGCTGCTTGGCAGGGCCAGCCCCATAGCCACCGCCCCCCCCCCCAGGCGGCACCCCTACCCCCTCACCACCTTCATGCTGCTCGGCAGGCGGGGGCGGAGGGGGCCGGGCCGTCCAGCCCCTCATCCGCACGCCTTCACTCCTGGGTCGGACCGGCGTGTGGGAGTTGGATGGCCTGTCAGGAAAGGAAGACCCTGCACTGTCCTGGGTCTGCTTCTCCCCCAGAGGCAGCTGGACTGAGCCCACCCCCTGGCGGACGCCCCTATAGACTGCACCCAGCGAGCTGACCTACAGGCCCCCCCCCCCCCCCCCCCCCGCCCACCAGTGTCCGGAGCCTGGCGCCTTCACCCCGCCCCCGCTGTCCGTACCACCTCCCAGAGTCTGCAGCACCCCGGAGCTGCCCGTGGGTGGCCCTGATACTCCACAACACTCCAGGGGCCCTGCTCGCGAGGGGCCAGGTACCCCCAATTCAGGGGGGCACCCTGCAGTTGTGCCTGCCGCAGCCCCCACGTCAGGACCCTCCCTCCTGTGCAGACCATGGACAGCGCACCTGGCGGTGGGCCGGGCGACGTGCAGAGGTGGAGGCGTGCAGGGGTGGGCCGGGAGGTGTGCAGGGGAGAGCCCAGGATCCCCCGTGGTTACTGGGCGCTGCATTCCGCGAGCTGCCTGCCTCCCTGCCTCCTGGGATTCCCAAAGATCTTAAACCCCTAGAAAACCCCGGAGCCCCTGATCTCAACTACTCAAAGAAAGGATCAGCCCTCCCTTTCCCCCCCACCTGAAAGTGGGAGGGAGAGCAGGGGCGGGTGCGGTTGGAGGGCACTGCTCCGTGTACGGTGCCCCACGTGGTGCCCCACGTGTGGGTGTGTCTGCTGACCCTCTTCCCGGGGCTGATCTGGGCGGGAATCCCGCAGGAGGAGGGTGTGTGTCCTCAGGGTCACGTCAGGGGTCGTGCGTGTTGACCGTACATCGAGCCCCGGGCCACGAGTCCCCCGAGCCAGCCACCTGCAGGAGACGCCCAGCGGGGCACAGGCCCCTCGGGGGCAAGCCCTGGTCACCGTCTGAAATGAGGGAGGCCACGGCCTCGCTTCCGTGGCTTCTCGGCCGGCAACCCGGTCCTGCCTCCCTTCTCCCATCTCTGGGCCCTTCCCGCCTCCAAGAGGAGGCGCTGGCCATCAGAACACCTGAGGCCCCAGATGTCGTGACCCCAGCCACCGGTCAGGGCCCACGGGTCTGGGAGCGTGACAGGTGGTGAGTGTTCCAGCTCAGCCCCTGAGTCAGGTGTCCAAGGGGGCAGCCCACCCTGGGGAAGCAGTGCCCGGACGGGAATACCCACCCTTGGGTTCAGCAGGGCCGGGCACCGTGTGGGTCCTCGGGAGGCTGGAGGGCCCCCAGCTAACCCACTCCCCTCCACCCAGACGGGCCCTCCACCTTCTCCTCCCTGGTACCAGCCATGGAAGGAGGCCAGTGCTCTGGGCTCCGAGGGGCCGGGGGGATTCCAGCTCCTTTTCCCGCCTGCTGAGTGACCTCAGGGATGTCCTTTGGCCTCGTGGGGCCTGGTAGCACAGGGTCTGCCGGTCTGTAAAGCGGCGTGGGGGGTCCGGCTTACCTCTCACCACTGCTGTTACACCGGGGAAGTGTGCATGGCTGTGTTCTAGTAAAACGCTCCTGACCAAGACCTCAGGAGTGCATGGGGAGCACACCAGGGGGGTCTAAGGCCTCCGGTCACCCACGCAGTCCGCTGAGGCCCCTGCCCGTCCTTACCCCTCACCCTCACAAACCCGTGAGGCCCTGAAACCTTGTGGGCGGATGGGACAGGCGGGGTGGGGAGAGTTGCATGTTTACTGACACGAAGAACATGTTACTTCAAGAGAGAAAATATTAACAAGGCCTGGTGTTCTCATCTGCGATGTTGGAAGCAGAGGACAGTGAAATGTCATCCATGGGTCACGGAGAGAGAAGGACTCCACCCCCGGCCTCTCATACTAGCCCAGAAGCAGTCACTGTGAGCGTGAAAGTGTCAGTGCGTATGTCGTCCATATACCCTATTCAAGGAGAACACCAGGAAAAGACCAGAAAACTGACCTCGACTGAGAACAGAGGATACAAGACTGATGTCAAGACAGAGCTAAGAGGACAAGATCCTGAGTGCAAACGCTGGCACACGGTGACATATGCATTAAGTAAGCGAGCACGTATCGGGAAGGATCGAAGTTCAAGTCATCAACTGTGTGTGCCAACCAATAGGATCTAAACCCCTAAAGCCGAACCGAAGGGTGAAAGGAGGATCGAGGGTGCAGACACAGCAACTCTCCCTGGCTCCCTTCATCATCGCATTTAGTAACGGCTGAAAGATGCAAACAGAGGTGGACGTGGGTAATGATCTCCTCCTTCCTCGGAGGGAAAACATAGTAAGTACTTGCCATGACACTATGTCCTCACACACACAGAAAACCCTGATGAATGAAAAAGTAGACCAACGAAAACGATCTTATGATAATCTAACAAAATTTAAAGTGAATAACAAAAAGTCACGTACGTACTCCCAATTTCAACCACGCAGAAACCAAGAAACACATTCCCAGGGAACCCTCAGATAAAACAGGAAATCGAATCTGAACATGCAACGTCTCGGGAAAGCTATGAAAATGTAAACACATCTCAGCAGAGCCCAGAGGCCCAGCGGACACATCACTCAGATGCTCAGAGGAAAGAATACAAGTGAGGGATCTTGTGCCCATTTTAGGAAATCACAACGAAAACAACAAAGTACATCTTAAAAAGTCAAAAGAGGCAATTAACGGGGAGAAAAACAAATTAATTAAGTAGAACACAAATCAGTAAAAAGGAGAGATGATAAAGTGCTTTTTCTTCCCCCAATAGAAAATAAGCTAGAACCCGCTAGTGCTGCCTAAAAGCCTGATTGAGGATGACAGTCTCTGACTAGAATGTTCGTGTACGTTGAGATGTAGAAACCCACGTGCAACTGGGAGTGGGAAGGAGAGCCGGGGAGGGAGGCGGGAAGGACGGTGGAGGGGCGTGGCTAGAGCAAACAGGTGATTTTCTAGTGAATACCAATTATCAAAGTAACTTAGAATAGGGGGAAACACGGATAGACGAATGTAAGACAGTGGAGAGGTGGTTTAAAAATGAAGAATGAGGGGCGCCTGGGTGGCACAGTCGGTTAAGCGTCCGACCTCAGCCAGGTCACGATCTCGCGGTCCGTGAGTTCGAGCCCCGCATCAGGCTCTGGGGTGATGGCTCGGAGCCTGGAGCCTGCTTCCGATTCTGTGTCTCCCTCTCTCTCTGCCCCTCCCCCGTTCATGCTCTGTCTCTCTCTGTCCCAAAAATAAATAAACATTGAAAAAAAAAATTAAAAAAAAAATAATTATAAAAAAAAAAATGAAGAATGAAGGAAAGCACCAGGGACAGACGTTCACGGCTGAGTATGCGCTAACCGTAAGTCAGAGGAAAAGTCATTCCAGTGTTATTTTAACTTTTCCAAGACACATAAAAGGATGGAAAACTCTGTAATTCATCTCATAAAACCAGTATAATTTAATACAAAAACCTGATGTTAAAAAAAAAGAAAACTACAGACACATATCACTTATAAATAATGAGAAAAAAAAATCTAAATAAGAGAATAACAAAAAGAATCCAATAAATTATCTGCAGAATTATATACTGTAACTTAGCAGATCTAGGCCAGGCTTCTAAGGGTGGCTCAATGATTGAGTTAAATAATTTTACTGACAAAATAGCACAGAAAATTCATAGAACCAGATCGATAAGTACTGAAAGGAAATATGACAAAATTCAGCAATCATTAATACTATAGGGTATCAATCTATATAATAATCTATCATGATACTATTTAGAAACAAATTTTTTAATGTTTATTTACTTTTGAGGGAGAGACAGAGACAGAGAGAGTGTGAGCAGGGGAGGGGCAGAGAGAGAGGGAGACAGAATCCGAAACAGGCTCCAGGCTCCGAGGTGTCAGCACAGAGCCCGACGTGGGGCTCGAACTCACAGACCACAAGATTATGACCAGAGCCAAAGTCAGATGCTTAACTGACTGAGTCACCCAGGTGCCCTATCGTGATATTATTAAATCTGTATAATTCACTATAATATCATGATAATAATAATTATTATTCATAATAGAAAATAGAAAAAGACTTTGGGGGCACCTGGGGGGCTCAGTCGGTTAAGCGTCCAACTTCGGCTCAGGTCACGCTCTCACGGTTTGTGAGTTCGAGCCCCGCGTGGGGCTCTGTGCTGACTGGTCAGAGCCTGGAGCCTGCTTCGGATTCTGTGTCTCCCCCTCTCTCTGCCCCTGCCCTACTCACGCTCTGTCTCTCTCTCTCTCTCAAAATAAAGAAAAAACATTAAAAAAGAAAACGAAAAAGGCTTTGCACACGATAGTGGCTGAGATCAATCTGCATGGAAAACACAAAACTTTGAACAAATGCAGGTATGAACAGTGACTCTTGCCCCTGCCGTCACTATTCAACATTTTCTCGGAGGTTCTAGCAACTGCAGTGAGATAAGAAAATCAAATAAATGATGTAAGCATCAGAAAAAAATAGATGAGATACGACTGAGGGACGGCCCCTATTGTACCGTAGTTCAAAAACTTAAAAATCAATAAGAAAATCTGATACGAGATAAACATACGAAAGCAAGTGACTTCTCGCTTCTCGGCAATGAGCACCTAAGAACGGAAGCACGGGGACACTTGGTCCCAGCAGGAACTGTGGCCGAGGTGAAGGGTTGGAGCGAGGCCTGCGTTGGGCGGTGGGCCACCCGCGGCTTCCACCTCCAGGCCGGGCGGCCCGGGCCCGCAGAGGCAGGAAGCGTGGGCCTGTGGCCGCCACCTTTCACAAGGCAGCATCTTGGGAGCCACCCACGTCTCCCCGCGTGCACGCTCGTGGTCCCCGCGTGGCGGGCTGTGGCCCAGGCACAGCAGGGAGGCGCTCTCGCCGCACGGCGGGGGGGGGGGGGCACCCTGTCGCACACAGGGCCAGCCTGGTGGGCAGCGGCGATCTGGGCCCGACGGAAAGTGTCCAGGAGCTGACGGGAGCAGAACCGCGCACTCTCAGTGCAGAGCGAGCCGTGAGCGGCGGGGTAGACGCGGCGAACCCCAGCGGCTCCGGGCTAACAGCCGGAGACACGTGGGATGAAGCCACCTTGAAGTTTCCCCGGGAGGGTATGTGCGTGGGCCGAAAGAAGGACCCTGGTCCCCATCCTGGCTCTGCCTGTTGCCAGCCCTGTGGTTTCGGTGGTGACTTAGCCCCCGCCGTGCCTCGGGTTCCACATCCGTTACTTGAGAGTTGTTATGGCGAGGGATTTGACGTGTGGCAAGTGTCTGCTCAGCTGAGTGGCATTTGCAGGTATCAGAACATCCCCGAAAACCGCCAAAACCCAACCTGTGTGCTATCGACACGGACAGTAAATCATCCGTGCCCCCAAACAGAGCCCAGAACTGGATTCCGGAGCACGTGAGGAGGTCCCGAGTGACAGAGCGGGCTTAACGTCACTGGGGACTGGGGACAACGGCGGCGTAAGTCATCAAGGAACGATGCCGGGAGCAGCAGGGCGAGGAGCGGCCTCCGGGACCCGGGGTGGGGCTCCTGGGGGCGGAGAGGGGGGTCCCAGGAGGGCCGGGGCCACGAGCCGCGGGACCCCGCCCGGGAGGAGGGGCCGGGCCTGAGAGGAAGCGGCCGGGCCACGCAGGCCGGGACCCCCGGGCCCGAACGGGAGGTTCTGGGCGGCCAGCTGGCCCCGCACCAGCATCCGTCCGGCTCCCATGACATATCACCCGCCTGCCGAGAATGTAAACCATGAGCTAACGGCTTGGGGAATGTGGTTTCCGCTGGCGGCCCCGCAGCTGACAGCTGTTCCCCATCAGGGCAGCGCCGGCCGCCTGGCGCTCGCTGCCCTTGTTTTCCAGCGGGAAGCCCGAGGCCGCCCAACTGCAGGCCAGGTGCGGACACCCCCTGTTGCCACCGCGCCACCCCTGCTTGAGACGGGCTCCGGCTCCAGACCCGCGGGGAAGGCGGGCAGGGCCGGGGCTGGGAGGGGGCCTTCTACCTGCGTGGACGTCACACCCCCGGGCCCGGGCTGGCACCTGCTGTGGAGGGGTGTGGGGACCCGCCCACTGGGGACCCTCGGCACAGCCCCCCCCCCCCCCCGGGCAGGATGCAGCTCGAGTCCTTACCCATGACCGGGCCCCCCGGGGTGCTGCTTCACCCCCAGCCCAAGCATCCCAGCTTCCTGGTGGGTTGCAGCAGCCCATCTACAGGCCAGAACGTTCTGGATGATTCAGAGGTTCCTGTGTGGCCCGGCCCCTCCCTGGTTCTCCATTTCCTTCTGTGCAAGCCCGGGGCTGAGCCCCCACCCCCGAGAGATCTGCCCCGGGAGGCTTCGTGGCTGCACCCTGCCCAGGGCCCCCCTGCCTCCCGTCCAGCTGGGACCCAGTCCCCGCTGGTGATTCCCCCGTTCCCCCAGCCCCCCCCTTCACTTGGGGTGCGGTCTAGGCGCAAAGGGTGGGGCTCCCGCCGGGTGAGGGGCAGCACCGACTCAAGCCGGGGTGAGCAGGGGTCCCTGACTACCCCACCGGACGTCCTGGCTTGGCCCTCTCCAGCCCAAAGCGGCCCCTCCACGGGCCCCAGCGAAGGCCCGGGCGGGGCTGTGTTCTTCCAACGGTGCTCAGCAGTCCAGGGGGCGTGCAGGGACAGGGCGTTTTGGGGGTCAGCCCTGCAAAGCCGCATGGGAGCTCGCGTCCCTTATAGGAGAGGTCGGAGGAAGGTCAGACCTCGTATTCCCGGGGGAGCTGCCCTGCCCTGTGACACCAGGGGAGGGTCTGCCACACGTGAGACCCACACATCTTCCATTCTGCCGGTGCTGCCCTCTCCATACAGGCCCCCACGGATGGAGCAAGGACATTTCTTGAAAAAAGGCCTTATCGAGATACAATTCACGTGACATGAAATTCACCTTTTCGAGTGTATAATTCGGTGGTTTTTAGTTTATTCACGAGGTTGTGCAACCATCGTGTCTACTTCCAGAACATTCCACCACTCCCAAAGAGGTCCTGCCCCCGTTAGCGGCCCCTCCTGTCCCACGTGTCCCCCTCCCAGCCCCTGGCCACCACTCGGCTGCCTCCTGTGCCTGGGACTCTCCGGTTCCAGACGCGTCACGTAGACAGAGTCACGTGCTAGGTGGCCTGTGGTTCTGTCCTTTTACTTCACGTGTTTTCAAGCTTCATCCACGTTCACGAACATGCCGGTGCCGAGTTCCTTCCACGGCGGGACTGGAGCCCGTCGCACGAGCGGATGCCGTGTGTTTATCGGTCGTCGGGTGACGCCATCCAGGCCGTTGTGGGAGTAGCGGCCACGCCACATGGCTATGGTGGCCCGGAGGCCAGGAGGCGCCCCTCGCTGGGGTTTACCCCTCCCCGAGCGCTCGTGATGTTGGCGCACGTCACGGGCCCGTTGCCCTTTGTGTGAATTATTCGGAAAAGCGTCTGTTCAGCTGCTTTGCTCGTTCTTCAACTCAGCCGTGGTTTTTTGTGGAACCGTTCTTGCTCTCGCGCGTGCCACCGCCCGGCCCTGCTCCTGCCCCTGGCCAGCCGCCATCTCATGCCCTGCCTCCCGCTGACCGAGACGTGGCCACGGCCATGAACTTCGGTTAGCTTCGGGAACACGTGGCTTCCTTGGTGCTCTTTTACTCCGGAACTTTCTTAGTTGTTTGTCCACGTTTGTTCAATAGTAACCTTATAATCAACTGACCTGGTTGCAGAGAAATTCTCAGGTGCTTTCCCGGGACTGTCTCGCTCAGATTAGCTCAGGACGAGGTGACATCACTGTGAGGCTCACTCCTCTTCCGGAAAGTGCCTTTCTGGAAGGTGCTAGAAGATGTCCCTCAGGAGCTTCTCAGGATGGTTCCAGGTACACAGGAAGTAGGCGAAGTTTGTGCCTAGATAATTTATAACTTTTACTTCTGTTATAAACACTGCCTTCTCTTTATCATCTCTTCTTGGAAACGGCTTGAATTTGAAAGATGTTGGTTTCTGAACGTAAATTTTGTGCACAGCTGCCTCCCTGCACTCACCTGTGGCTTCTGACTCTTTCTTTCTTTCTTTTAAAAATATATTTTTTGGGGGCGCCTGGGTGGCGCAGTCGGTTAAGCGTCCGACTTCAGCCAGGTCACGATCTCGCGGTCCGGGAGTTCGAGCCCCGTGTCGGGCTCTGGGCTGATGGCTCGGAGCCTGGAGCCTGTTTCCGATTCTGTGTCTCCCTCTCTCTCTGCCCCTCCCCCGTTCATGCTCTGTCTCTCTCTGTCCCAAAAATAAATAAATGTTGAAAAAAAAAATTAAAAAAATATATATATATATTTTTATGTTTGTTCATTTTTGAGAGAGAGAGAGAGAGAGCAAGCGAGCATGAGCCCAAGCTGGGGAGGGGCAGAGAGAGAGGGAGACACAGAACCCGAAGTGTCTGAGTCGTCAGCACAGAGCCCGACGCGGGCCCCGAACCCACAAACCGCGAGATCGTGATCCGGGCCGAAGTCGGACGCTCAACCGACGGAGCCCCCCAGGCGCCCCCCTTTCTGGCTGTTTCTAGGCACAAAGTCACAGCTCAGCATGTGTCCTGGGCTCTCTCTGGGGCTCCTGGCCGGGTGAGGCCTGGCCCGATCCTGTGGCCGAGGCGGGTCCCCTGTCCCTGAGGAGACGCGGCCGGGCGCCCCCGTGCCCTCCAGTGCTGCCAGGCCGGGCTCTGGGCCTGGTCCCGGGGGGACACACAGACACGCCTCCGTACGTGGGGGACTGGGGCACCAAGCGCAGCTGTGGCCACAGGAGGCCTGGGGCCTGTGCTGGCATCACCTGGGAGGTGCCCCCAAATTGGCCCTCCTCGGAGCCGCACCCCAGGGCGCACCTCCCTGTCTTTACGAAATGTGCCCACGGGTGGGGAGGCTCCGGGCTCGGTGGCCAGCAGGGATTGGGGGTCTCCTAGGTTCCAGGCCCCAGGGGCCAGGACCTGGTCCGCGACCTCCTACCTTGAGCTCTCCCGGGGACACCCCAGCCAAGGAAGGTCTGGGAGCAAAGAGAGTGGGGGCCGGGGCCAGGCCCTGCCCTGCTGACCAGCCCAGGCCCCCGGCATGCGGTTCTCGTTTGGGTGTGGTGGTTCTTCCTCCTGGATCCCCTGAGCCGGGGGTCAGCAGGGTGACCCTGGCCTGCCCACGGCCATCACAGGGCCCTGAGGACGCCTCGCTCCCACGTCCCCGTGCCCCTCCACGTGAGCTGGGCAGCAGCCCAGGCTCGGCCGCCTCGCAGGGTGTGTTGGGCTGGGGGCTGGTCTGGCCAGGCCTCTGGAGCCAGAAAGAGCCCAGCCCGGGCGGGGACCAGCACTGGCCACCCACTTTCCCGTGGAGGGTCCTGGCTGCAGACCCCCCAGCGTATCCACGCCACCCAGGCCCTTGCACCCCTGGTCGGACCACCAGCCCCGTGCAGGGCTGCCACTTGGCCGGTGTGTGGCCCGTGGGTCAGGTGGCCGCCCCCGCCCCCACCGACTGCCGGCCACACTCACCCACCCATTCACTTTCGCCACCAAGAGTGACCACAGCAGTGACCACAGAGACCCGAGTGCCACCCCCGCCGACCCCGACACGGGGACCACAGCCGCTGTGCAGGGAGGTGGGTGGGGTGACAGAGCACAGGGGCTGACCCATAGCAGACACCCCAGCCCCGGGGTAGCCTCCACACCCCTCTGCACAGGGCGCTGGGCTCAGCCAGGACATGGGGACCCAGCGAGCCTCCTCGGGGAGAGGGTACCCTAGTGCCAGCAGGGCAGCAGGCCCCCCGAGCAGGAGAGGTCTTGCCCCTCCGGACCCCCAGTAGTGGCAATGAGGCCAGCACGCATTCACGGCGCCCTCGGAATAGGAGCCCCTCGGGGCTCGGCGCTTGGCCCAGCTCTGGGAGAGACGAGGGGGACGGGTCCTCTGGGGGGAGTGGGCCTGCCTAGGGGGTCTCCGTCAGGGGGCAGGAGAGCCCCCCCCCCCCCCCCCCGCATCCTGCCAAGCCCGACCTCGGGTACGTGTGTATGAGGGGCTGGAATCACTGCTGGGCGGGGGAGGGCAGGTGAAGTTGAAGGGTGCCAGGAGAGGCCAGGTGAGGGGCAGAGAGGTGCCTGGCGGGCAGCGAGGATGACGGCAGAGGCTGCCGTGGCCTGAGTGGCCACAGAGCTGGGGTGGGTGGGCCCTGAGCCGTAAGCACATCGGAGAGTGGACCAGACCTGCTACCTCGGGCTCTCCTAACGAGGCCCGTGGGGCCAGCGACGTGAGCGGCCCCCGCGGCCTCGGGGCACGGCCCCGCCCCACCCCCACCAGCCCTGGTGGGGCCGGGGGCCAGGGACTGCAGCTTCCAGGACCAGCATTCCACTCCAAAGAAAGCCAGTGCCCACAAAGTGGCCTCGGCCAGGGGCCTGGCCACCTCTCTCCCCTCCGAGGCCACCAGGGCCTGCCCCCCTTCGCTGGTGAGCCGAGGGAGCTGAGGGCTACTTCCCCCTCGCTGGTCTTCCTGGCCAAGCCTGGCTGGGCCCAAGGACTATTTTTTCCTTAGCAATTTCCAGAATCTCCCATCTGTTAAAAACACTCCACTTTTATTGGAAAGCTGGCCCCTGGTCCAGAGCATGGGCTGCTGCTGACGCCCCCGCAACCGGTTACCAGGCCCCCAGGGCAGCGACAGGGGCTGGTGCACGGAGCAGACGGCAGTGGCCCTGGGGGCAATGACTGCTCCCTTCCTTGATGGGGACACCAAGGCTGGAAACTTGCAGAAGGCAGGGATAGATGCTTCGGGGTCTAGCTCCCGGAACCCTTGAGTCCCACCAACAGGATGGAGTCTCTCCCTCCTCAAGGGCTGAGCCCGGCCCCCACCACGGGACCCCCTCTGCTTGCCCCCTGCCCACCCAGCCCCGGCCTTCCTGTGCCTGGGCGGGAGGGCGGGAGGGGGCAGGACCAGCTCCTGTTCTGGCTCCCACTGAGCTGTGGCACTGGGTGCGTGGTCAGCCCCGCGCCAGAGGCAGGTGAGGAGGAGGAGTGGGGAGGGACCACCTCCTGGAACAGGGCCATGAGGAGACAAGCGACAGGGGGCGGGGGTGGGGGGGGATAGTTCCTTTCACATGGGGACACCGCGTGTATGTGGGTTTGGGGAGGACACCCTGGGACAGCCGGGTAGTACTGTCTACCTGGGGGAGGGGGCACTGGCTGGACAGGAGCCCAGAGTTGACCTGGCTGCCATGGAAGTGCCTATGCCCTGGAGACACAGAATTAGGTGAGAGCCCAGGGCAGGCTCCTGGGTGAAGGAGACCCTGCGCTGGGGCAATTGGACATTCCTTGCCCTCCTGGCGGCTGTCCATCTAGTGGCAAAGAAAGATCATAAATGTGCATGTGAACAATTAAATAATCAATAAATGAGGAAACTGTATTTACAACTCGTGTTATAGATAAAAGTCTAATTTCCTCAATATATAAAGAGCTCTTGCAAATCGATAAGAAAAAGACCAGTTGTAACTTTCCAAATGGAAAATAGAGTTTGAACAGATAATTCATAGGACGTGCAGACACGAGCAGTGTGCAATCTCACGAGTACTAGGAGAAAAGCAAATACAATTGTACAAAGGCATGATATCTCACTTGCCGTGGATTATGAAGTGTAAGAACTCATAGTGCCTGGGTAGCTTTGGGGAAACAGCACTTTGTTAAGTGTTTATTTATTTTGAGAGAGAGAGAGAGAGAGAATGAGTGTGTGTGCAGGTGGGGGAGGGACAGGAAGAGAGGGAGAGAGAGAATCCTAAGCAGGCTCCAGGCTGTCAGCACAGAGCCCAACATGGGCTCAAACCCACGAACCATGAGATCATGACCCGAGCCGAAGTGAGACACTTAACCAAGCGGCTGAGGTGCCCCTTATCAGTTTTAACGTCTATTTATTTTTGAGAGAGAGAGAGAGAGAGAGAGAGAGCACAAGAAGAGAGAGAGGGAGACCCAGAATCGGAAGCAGGTTCCAGCCTGCTGAGCTGTCAGCATAGAGCCCAAAGTAGGGCTCGAACTCATGAACCGAGAGACCATGACCTGAGCCAAAGTTGGACACTCAACCAACTGAGCCACCCGGGCACCCCGAAACAGGCATTCTTATACACTGTGGGGAGCTGGTTAATCTGTACAGCATGCAATTTGGGACCGTCTCCCCCGATTACACATGTTCACATCTTGACTTAGCAGTTCCACTCCCGGGAATCCACTTGAGAAAGAATCTGCTCCCCCAAGACCCCCGCCCAAGGACAGGCCACAGGCTGGGCCGCGGAAGGGGCGAGGAGGGCCTGGGTGAATGAGCAGTGACCGGTCCCCATAGTGGGATCCTGCACAGACCCCCCAGTGCTGCCCTTGGGGGCGGGGAGGGTGCCGGAAGCCCAGGCTCCTGTGCGTAAGAGCACGTGGAGAGGAGACCAGGGGCCGTCGGCTGCTGGCGGCGGCTGCCCGGGGGTCTCGAGACGTCACCCCTGCGGCATTTCCGTGCCGAGGTGGGGGTGACTGTCAGAGACGTCTCAGTTGGGCGCACGAAGCCCCTCGGCTGCCCCCGGACGGCGGACCGTAGTGGCAGCGGGTGGGCAAGCTGGCCGGGCCGGAGTGGGCCTGCCGGGGCTGCCCCGTGGGGTGGCAGGGACTCCGTGCCCGCGGCCCAGGCTTGTCTGCACGCTCTGTGCCGCGGGGAGTCTGCAGGGGCACGGGCATGGGGCGCCGGTCACGGCGACCCCGGGTCCTCCTCCGGGTGTTTGGCACGAGCCCTGGCCCCGAGGGCCACATGCCTCTCCTCATGCAGAGAGCACCGGCCGCCAGGGCACAGAGCCCGGAACAGCCCCGCAGCTGGCCCCAGTCTCAGCTTTTCTCCTTCATGTTGTTTTTTGCTAAAAAATCAATTCTGCAAACCCAGCTGGCGCTGGCCGGGAGCAGCTGGGGGCAGCGCGGCCGACACCGCGGCAGATGTGGACCCGGCCCTCCCCTTCCTGCCTCCTCTGGGCCTGAAGCGAGGGGAGGCAGGGGCAGGGGTGGGCGGCCCGCGTGAGGCCTGAGATCACCCCCTGCCCTGGCCCTGGCGCAGGCCACCCCCAGGACGACGTGCCCCACGTCCTGCCAGGGGCCCAGCCGGCATCCACAGACCCCTCGCGGGGTGCCCACCCACCGTCTTGAGCCCCCAGGGCAGCACCCCAACCCTCCCCTTCCAGCCGCACCAGACGGCAGCTGTGGCCCGCGGTCTGGATGGAGCCGACCTGTGGTCTGACCCCTCCCCCGCCGTCCCCCCACCCCACCTCCCCCACCCCGCCGGCCACCTCTACCCTCTGGCGGCAGAGCTCACCTCTAGCGGCGTGTGCCCTGTCCCTCAGCCCTTCCTAGACGGGAGCCCGTCCCGGGGTCCGGAAATCTGGGTTTTCTGCTGCGTGGTTTGTCCTCAGCGGTCCTAACGGAGACGCCGCTCTCCGCGCCCTGGCCACGGGGAGCTGCCCTTCTGCCCCGGGAGCCGCGCCGTTTCACCCGCTACAGGTCCGTCCTTCTGCACGGACTTGGGCCCCCGGATCACATCTCGAGTGTGCACGCCCACGTGTGTGCACACAGCCGCCACACCCGCTCTGGGCTCTCTCTTCCTTGCAGACCCATCCGAGGTCACGGCAGCTCGCGCTCTGCTGTCACAGCGTCCCCGAGAAGACCCCTGTACGCTGAGGCCACACAGAGTGAGGCGCGTCCCCCACTCTCCGAAAGTTCCCGTTGTGCCACTTTACAAAAGGCCTCGTCAGCGCCTGTTCTCGCTAGCAGAAAGAAATGCAGAGAGGGCTCTCCGTGTTTACGAAAAAGGCCTTCACTGGATTAAGGGAGTTTTCCCAAAAGAAATGGTGGACACGAACTTTTGGAAGGCAGTGTTACAATCCCAAACCCCAGATCACTGCTGTCCCACAGACGTTTGGGGATAAGGTGGTTAAATTTGTCAAAAATAAACAGGAGGAGGGGCACCCGGGTGGCTCAGTCGGTTGAACATCTGGCTCTTGATTTTGGCTCAGGTCAGGGCCCCAGGGTCGTGGGTTTGAGCCCCGTGTCAGGCTCTGTGCTGAGTGCGGAGCTCGCCTGGGATTCGCTCTCTCCCTCTCCCTCTGCCCCGCCCCTGCTGGCACCCACTTTCTCCCTAAACAACAAAACAAGTAGGTGGAATTTTGGCCGGAACCGTAATGAACTTCTGCGCTAATTTGGAGAAGGCCTACTTTATGCTGTTAATCTCCCCCCACCCCCACGACACGACCTGTGGTGGTTCGGGGTTTCGGGGTTCGCCGGGGAGGCCGGTGTGCCTGTGCTTCAGGCTTGTGGCCGGCGAGCGCAGCAGGCGTCCCGGTTCTGGTCGGGGCAGGCCACGTGCTGCACCTCACGGAAACGGAACGGAAGGGCCCGGAACTGACCATCCGGGGCACGTGCCCTCTGCCTCCCGCCCCCAGGCCAGGCCCTGCCCCAGGGCCGCCGTGCCCGCCCCAGGCCCGTGCCTTCTGCAGCCCCCGCAGAACCCCTCCTCGGGCCTGCACCCCAGACCCTGCCAGGGAGTCATCCTCACTGCCCCTCCGCCCACACGCACAGCCCGGCACCAGCTAACTGGCAGCTGTTTCCTCCAAACGCATCCAGAAGGCCCCCCCACTTCCCGCCGAGGGCTGGGCCACCTGTGCGCCCGCGGGGCCAAGGCTCCTCTGGCGGCTGGGGGGGGGGGGGGGCCCTGAGCGGATGCCGTGGGCTCGGGCAAGGGATCCACAGGACCTGGTGGGGGTGTGGGGAACGTGGGGTCTGGGGACCTTGGGCTCCTGGTCTGGGCCCTGGAGCCAATGAGGGGGGGGACAGCTAGGTAAGGCAGCAGTGTGCCTCTTCCGAGGCGGCCCGAGGAGGCCTCACAGGACGGGCCCTTGGGACAGAGATGGGCTGGGCAGCGTCCACCTGCTGGGCGAGGCCAGGGGCAGTGGACCCAAGCACAGCGAGGCAGGGACCACCCACAGGGTTGGCCCTGAGAGCCTGGGCCACTGGCCACACCTCCAGTGACCTGTGCAGAGGTGGGGTGCTGTCCTCAGGGGCTGGCACCTACACCCTCCTGTGACCAGGGACAGGGCTAGAGGCAAGGAGATGGGGACAGGGGGCTCACTTTAAAGGCCGGTGACTAGACCCCTCGTCCGGATGCAAACACCACAGAGCGGTCTTGCCCACGTGCGCTCCGCATGAGGGCACCGTGAGCACACACGCCGCGGCTGGCCCCTCCTCGTGCTGTTGGGGGCTCGTATTCTGGTCCCTTCCATTGCTGCGGCGTGTTTCGTTGTGAAAGAGCGTCCGAGGAGAGGACGTCTCCAGTCTCTGGTCGTCACGATCCCGACGGAAGCCACTGCACACGCTCCTGCTCACGTCGTCGGTCACCGCACATCCGCGTCTGCGCTGGGGACGCCCCCGGGGCAGGAACGCTGGCTCAGCGTCCGACTCGGCCTTCCTGGGAAACGGGCGTTTCCGCACAGCGGGCCCACGGGCGCTCAGAGCTGGCACAGACCTTCAAAACTGTCTCCTGGAGCTAAAAGGTCAGATCTTTGTACCACGACGTCAGCAGGGAAGCTTCCCTGGGACAGTCCGCTCTCCAGGGCCGGGGACAACGCCCAGAGAGTACCCGGCTCGAGCCCTGAGCAGACATTACTTCTGCGGCTGGGGAATGGCGACCGGGCCTCGGAGCAGACACAGCCGCGCCCCGGTCCCAGGGGGACGCGGTCCCGGGGGGACGACACCGCACGCCGCCCTGCTGAGCAAGTTCACCCCAGTGGGGAGCACTCTTCGGGGCGATTCCAGGCGGGGTCTTTGGAGTGAGAGCCAACCTCATCAACTGCGTTGGGAGGGGCGTCCCCAACGTCCTGGCAAGTCTGTGTGAGAGCAGTTACTTCTCGACGCTAACAAAGGAAGCCATCTACCTAGATTTGTAACTTTCTTCGAGGAAGTACCTACGATGCAATTTCTTCAAGGTCACAGAGCTATCCGGACCGTTCACATCCCGTGTCGGTTTGGGCAAGTGGCTTTTCATCTCTTCTGCGTTTTCAGCGTGAAGCTGCTCGTCGGATCCTGTCGTGAGTGACCCTGGGGGCTGCGCGCCTACACTCACACGCAGCCTCACCGCCTTCGTCTGGCAGACTGGTCGATTCTATTCAGTTTCTCAAAGGACCAGCTGTTATATTTGTCGGTGCTCTTGCACGTGATGATTCCTGTCTTGAGCTTCTTCCTGCTCCTCTATGACTTTAAACTTTTCCTCATCATTCTTCTTCTAGTTGCTTGGGACACACACGTGTTAATGTTACTTTTGGCCGTGACTCTTTCTAACGTGTCCTCAAGTCTGTGCTTTCTTCTCGGTCCATCGCTCTGCACGGGTTTTCACTGCCACTCGGGATCCCTGAAGGAGAAACCGAATAAAGGCAGGCACCTGAAGACAGAAAGGCCGAGAACGTCCCAGAACCGACTGAAGATGTAAATGCACCAGTTTGGGAAGCGTGATGAGCTCTGGTTGGGCAGATCACGCCCCACTGTGGAGGGGCCCGGCTAGGACACCAGCTGTCCAGGCCGGAGGCCGGAAGACCACGGAAGGGCGTGTGTGCAGGCGGGGGCGCGCAGCTCCCAACCCGGAACCCTGTCGCAGCCAGCACCTCATCAAGTGTGGGCAAAGCCAAAGCGTTTCCCCAGAAGTTCCGCACAGGCACCCGCAGACCGTGTCCCCTCCGAAGATCCACGCTGGAAAGACCGCTGAAGGATGAGCTCCAGGAGGCACAAAACCGAATCGTGACGTGACCCTGGGTGCTGCCGTGGTGGCTCGGGTCGGGAGGGGGATGCCAGGCTGGGGGAGGCCCCATTCCCGCTCCCGGGGCCCCCGTCTAGCAGACCGGCGGCCGGTGCAGGGCAGGGGTGTGGGGGGCCGAGGGCCGTGGGTGCCCGCAAGCTCCCAGGGGAGCCGGCGAGAGCCCACGGCTGCGACGTGGATGACCCTGTTTGCCCCGAGCTACGGCCAGGAAAGCGCCGCTCTGCACGTTTCCGAGAGAGCACGGAACCACAGGTCCCTGCCACGCCCGTGCAATTTGTGTCTGCAGAGGTCACGGCGTCTGCCCTTGTCCCAGGGGAGGGGCACGTGGGAGGGAGGGGGCCTTGTCCGCCTGCACCCCCGGCCCCCCCAACAAGGACCACCGCCCCCCCCCCCACCCCGGGGCTCCCCAGGGCTGAGACCCGCCGGTGTCCCCGCGAGGCAAAGCCACCAAAAACAGACGCTGGGCCTGCCGGCTCTTTCTGGGGTTTTTATTTCTTTAAAATAATTCATACAAATGGTTACAGTCACAAACATGATTTTAACCAAAATATTGCTAGCCTACCACGTCAGCAGGACGGCACCCGCGCAGGCCAGGGCGCTGCGCCCTCACGTCCCGGGACCGGTGCCGACGGCCGGAGCGCGCTGTGCGCCACACCCTCCTCTTCTCTCCGAGCCACTTACAACGCCATCTTCGTTTGGAACAAGGGGGTTCATGCCAAAATGAGGAAAAACAGCCTCTGTTTTGTTTCTCTAAATTATTCTAAAAATAAGACAAGCAGGTAGAAAAAACAATGCACTGTGTGGCGTAGAAAGAAAAACGGGAAGGAGTCGTTGTCCTGAGAAGTTTGCCCAACTGCCTGGTCGCGGGTGTGTTCGGGCCGCAGCCTCAGCCCGGCCTGCGGAGCACGGCCCCTCGGGCTCTCTCCTGTAGACAGCTAAGCAAACCGATCCTTTGTGATGTTCTAAAGACTGTACACGGACAAGAACATTCATGATAGAATTAACTACTAAACTTCTTTTGCTTAACGAGGACGCAAAGAACACAGGACAGCGGCTGGCCCTCGGGGAAGGACGACTACGGCTGACGCGGGGAGGGCGGAGCGGCCTCTCGCCCGCGCGGCGCCCGGACAGTCTCTGGAGCGCTGTGGCCTCGCAGACGCCGCCTCCGCCACCACCCGTCCGAGGGCGCCAAGGCTGCAGAGCTCCGCCCGGGCTACAACTGGTCACTCGCGTGGTCTCTATCTGCCTCGGGCTTGACGGTTTGGCCGGGAGAAGGGGCGTGGGGCGGGTGGGACACGGGGGGCAGGCCGTGGGACAGGGACATGGCGCTGGGGACGATGCCTTCGACGGCGGTTGGGATGCCGCTGGGGGCCACGCCCACCACGCCCGGCGGGTACCTGCTGGGGGGGAGGACCGCAGGTGAAGCTCGCAGCAGGGATGGGGGGCGGGGCCTGGGCGAGGTCCCTCCCTCGGCTGCAGATCGCACCGCGCGGGGCCAGCGAAGCGGGGGCGGCTCCCAAAGGCCCCGCCTAGCAGGACCCCTCCCCGCCCCGACTCCTCCCCTCGCTCCCGATTCCAGGGTGGTCTCTGCCCACGTGTCTGGCGCCTCCAGGCCAGAAAGGCCATCCAGCTCGGTCTCCCGCGCCCTGCCCTTCTGCTCCACTGGGGCCCAGGCCAGCATGCACGTCCAGGCCTGGGGGCCCCCCACGCCCCTGCCCCACCCGCAGTCATCACGGAAGTGTTGTGTCCCCGCCCCCCGCTCACCTGTAGGCGGCCCCGTTGAGCTCGGGGTGCACCACAGCCGGGTCCATGCTGGCCCAGTGGGTGGCCGCTGTCAGGTGATCCTTATTGACACAGTTCTTCAGGCTGTCGGGGATCCGGCCTGGGAAATGCGGCGGAAGGAGGAAGGGCAGTGCGTGTGCGGCGGCTGCAGCGAGGACCCAGGGGCTCGGGGTCCCTCCCTCCCCTCAGGCCCAGCAGGCGCCGGTCCTGGGTAGGGTCACCTCGCAGCTCAGGGAGCCCCCAGCACCGAGCGGTGCCCTTAGCTCTCTGCCGGGGCTAGGGATTTTGGAGGGCAGCAAAGGCCCAGCCCAGGTTCACAAGCACAGCCAGACTTTTAAACGCGGGGTGAGGGAGGACACGCGTGCCGAATTCCCACACGGGCGACAGAGACCGGGCATCGTCAACGTGCTGTGCGAGGAGGACCCGAGGGCTGTGTGGGGAGCACCGTGCGGAAGCCGAGTGCCGACTTCTGTACTTGGGGGCCTGTGCGGAAGGGTGTGGACCCGCCCTGGCGCAGGTCCGTCTCAGCTCCGCGGCCCCGAGTGGCGGGGAGCAGAGGTCCCTCTGGCGGCCCAGCGGTTCAGGCCTCCGAAGGGGCCGCACCAGGGTCTGCCCGCAGCCCTCACCTGTGATGGCTCTCCGGATCTCCCGGGCCGCCTCCTCCCGCATCTCGATGGAGGCCTGTTCGCTGTACCAGGCCGCGTGGGGGGTGCAGATCAGGTTAGGCGCATCCTTCAGGGGGCCCTGGCTAAAGCTACGAATGGCACAGAGCAGGTCAGGGTAGTGTGGGGGGTGCCTGACCCTGCCTAGACCCACACTTCACCCCTGTGTCAGACCAGGGCACCCGAGGATGGTCAAACCTGCCCACGGGCCCCTGACAGCAGCGGGGACGCTGCCCCCGCCCTCCCTGCAGGCGAGGGCGCTGGTCCCCAGAGCCGCAGGGCCTCCAGGCCCTCCCGGCAAAGCTGACAAACCAGGGGCTGGCTGCCGACCCAGAACGGCTTCTCGGTGCGGGGCCTCTACAGACGCGGCCACACGAGGGTCAGCTGCCTCGTGCACCTGGGCAAACCCACTGACGTGGCACCCCGAAGCGCTCGGCATGGAGCGCGGGTCCGAGCCCTCCCCTTCCCCACCTACAGCACCAGTCACACGCCCACTGAGACCCGGCCGGGCCCCAGGGGCAAGCCCGCCTGGAGAAGTAGCTCAGGCTGGACACCAAGCCCAAGGACGCCGTGTCCTTGGACCCTCGGCTGGGGCCTGGAGACTACGCGTGGCGGCAGGCCCAGCCCCACTCCGGCCAGCGGCCAGCCAGCGTGGGGCGTGAGGCTGGGTGGGGGCCCGGTTGGGAGACGTGCTGTCCAAGGACCACCCAGGGTGTCGCCAGGAGGCACCTGAACGGCTCCGACTCGTGCACGTCCAGGGCTGCGCCCCGGATCCGCCCCTCCTTCAGGGCCTGGGCCAGCGCCTTCTCGTCGACCAGCCCGCCCCGGGCTGTGTTCACCAGGAAGGCGCCTTGTCGCATCTGGGGGACACAAAGGACAGCAGGAGCAAATCGACATGATCAACACGGAGGCCTCTCCACTTGCCTTGCCCCGCCCACCCAGGGGAAGGGCCTCAAGGACCAGGGGGCACAGAGGGGCCGGCTCTGGGACCTCGCACTTGGCCTCTTCCCACCCAGGCCAGCAGGAGCTCTCTCGGGCCGGCAGAGGGCTTGGGGTCTGTGTGGGCCCCGCCCCACCTGGAGGACCGGGGAACGCGCAGCTGGCCTCCTGCCACAGCAGTGGGGTGTCCTGGCCCAGCCCCCCGGTTGCATGTGGTGCCTGGCAAGGACCTGATGCATCCAGGACACGGTGTGGCCCGAGCTCCTAGCCCTGCACACACCTGGAAGATGGGGTTTCAGGACCTTGTGGTGCCCTGAAGACGCCCCCCTCCACTGCTCCAAGGTGAGGGGCTCCACCCTGCTCTGAGGTGAAGGGTTCCCACGACCCTGAGTTCACACCAACTAAACCAGCCCCGCCAAGCTCGCACGGCCAGCCGTCAGGTCAGGGGGGCTCTGGCCCGGCTTCTCACCTGGTTCTCGGGGACGTACCCCAGGGCCATGCCTGTGCCCCCTCCCTCCCCCCTCCAAACCCACCAGCTGGAGACAGAGAGGAGCCCCAGGTGCCCGGCCTTCCCCACAGGACTGCAGGGCCTGGGGAAGGCAGCAGGGGTGAACCCCCCCCCCCAAAAAATACATGCACACACTTGCAAGGCGGGCAGAGCAGTGGACACAGAAAATCCCACACACAGGCACGTGCGCGTAGGCACGCACACACAGGCACGCGCCTAAGCACTCTAAAGGCCTGGCCCGGGAGAGGCAGCCACTAGCTCGAGCGCCGGCCTGACCCAGGGCAGTTCTGAAACCCTGGTGACACCGTGTGCCTCATGGCCACTGTCCGGGCACCCCCGGCCCCCAGGGACGCTTCGCCCTGCAGACACGGTACTGAGGCATGTGGCACAGGCAGACGGCGCGGGAGAACGCAAAACCCCTGGGCTTGGCGTCTGCCCTACACGTGGGGATGACAGGACCAGGGACTCAGAAGACAGGCCTGCCTGTGTGGATGACTCCCTAGCAAGTGAGTCTCCCGCCAGGAATCCACCCACCGGGAACCCAGGCCCCGACGCTCGCCCTCCCCCAGGCCCCCGGCACCCAGGCCCCGACCCTCGCCCTCCCCCAGGACCCCAGGCCCCGACCATCGCCCTTCCCCAGGATCCTGGGAACACGGGCCCTGACCCTCCCCCTCCCCCGGGCCCCCGGCACCCAGGCCCCGACCCTCGCCCGACCCCAGGACCCAGAGCCCCAACACTTGCCCTTCCCCAGGACCCTGGGAACACGGGCCCCGACCCTCACCCTCCCCCGGGCCCCGGGCACCCAGGCCCCGACCCTCGCCCTCCCCCCGTCACCCAGGCCCCGACCCTCGCCCTTCCCCAGGATCCAGGGAACACGGGCCCTGACCCTCCCCCTCCCCCAGGCCCCTGGCACCCAGGCCCCGATCCTTGCCCTCCCCCAGGACCCCAGGACCCCGGGCCCCAACACTTGCCCTTCCTCAGGATCCTGGGAACGTGGGCCCCGACCTTTGCGCTCCCCCAGGCCCCTGGCATCCAGGCCCCGATCCTTGCCCTCCCCCAGGACCCTGGAAACATGGGCCCCGACCCTCGCCCTACCCCTGGCACCCAGGCCCGACCCTCGCCCTCCCCCAGGCCCCGACCCTCGCTCTCCCCTTCCCCCAGGAGCACGGGCACGAGGGTGGCGGGCGCCCACCTGCTTGACGGTGAAGTCGTTGATGAGGTGGTGGTTGTGCTCGTTGAGGCCGCAGTGCAGGCTGACACAGTCGCTGTGGAACAGCAGGTCCTGTAGGGTGCTCACCCGCTGCAGCCCCAGCGCCCGCTCCGTGCCGTCTGACAGGTAGGGGTCGTAGAACAGCACGTTGAAGCCGAAGGCCTTGGCCCGAAGTGCCACCGCCTGCCCCACGCGACCTGGCAGGGCGAGACTCGGCGTCACCGGGGCCGCAGGCTGAGCGACCCCCCACACCGCCTCAGTCTCCCCTGTGCCCGGGGCCGCTCGCTGTGGGGAGCACGGCCCTGTCCGCCCCCAGGCATCTGCTCCCAGACGCTAAAGACGGGGCGTTCAGAGAGGAGGGCAGGGGCTGGAGGGGGTCCCTGGGGAAGGCACAGGGTGAGGGCCGCAGCACCAGAGGGGTGGCCCCTGCATCTGGAGGAGGGAGACCAGAGGGGCTCGGAGCCACTAACTCCGGGACCCCAGGAGGGAGCCCTGACCTGGCCACAGTGGGGCCACCGGGCAGCCAGGCCCAGGATAGCCCGGCCACGGTCCCAACGTCTCAGGGAGCGGTGCCGCAGGCCAGGGGGCACCCCGCACGGCACTGCAGGGCCCCTCTGGAGTCCCCGGCCGGCCCAGGGCAGGGGGACACCCATGAGGAAAGCGAGCAGGGGAGAAACAGCCCACACTCCCTGAGGCCACCATGGTGGGGGGCGGGGTCCCGCACCTGCCTGCTGAAGGGTGACTGCCCGAGGGACGGGACCCCCAGGACCCCAGGTGAGACCAGGGCAGAACAGTCCTGCCGGCCGCACCCAAACAGCTGCCCACGGTGCCACGAGGCCAGGTAACTCAGCCACAGGGCACCCGCTGCCTGGTAGGTGGGGCTGGACACACACCCAGACACCCGGAGAGCCATTTAGACAGTCCCCTGAGTGGGGGCCGGGGCAAGGGCCGCTCGGGTCACCTCTGCCAAGTCAGACTCGGCCCACCCGGCCCCACCAGGTCACAGTCTCTCGACAGCACTGCCGAACGAGATCACGCAGCCCCCAAATCGACCTGGCCAGGCACACTGGCTGCCCATCCATCCTCCTTCAACAAACCCCACGCCTGGGGCCCCAGGTGAAGGGTGCCGTCCCTGCCTTCACAACAGTGGGGGCAGCAGAGGGGAGACACTCATGGGGACCAGTCCTGGTGTCCACGTGCCCATCTCAGCAGGACGGCGATTTGTGCCGGAGGAGACAGGCCTGTGTCTCACGGACGACCCTGACCTGCCCTAACACAGATGCGTCCTCACGATCGACAATACCCAGACGTCCCTGTGGCACTGCCCCACACTGCACACAGCGCTGCCTCTGTGGGGCGGGGAGGCCATGCGGGCCAACCAGAGGAAGCTCAGGAGGCAGCATGACAAGGGGGTCCCGTCCATGCTGGCCTCCCAGGTGGGTGGAGCCCGAGTTTGGGTAGGGAAATGGGTCGCAAACAAGAAAGAGAAGAGGGACATCACGGACCCCGGACAGCTGCCTGAGTGGCAGGTAAACCACCTCCCTCCACCCACAGCAGGGTTAAGGGCCACCTGGCCCTCACCTGAAGGCCACGTCCACTTAGCCGTGGTCGGAGCGGGGACAGGGTGAGCGTGTCTGAGTGTGGTGGGCGTGCGTTTGTGTGCGACCCCATGGGCAACCACGTTGGCGTACGTGTGACCCACACCTGCTGTTCCTGGGAGGATCAGCCCCACGCTGTCTCCAGCCTGGAAACCGCCGTGCATGGGGGAAGTCGCCCTCAGGTCGGGGGGACCATCCAGCGTTGGGGGGGACCGGCCGGCAGCACAGCCAAGCCCCGGCCTCGTGGTCAGCCGGGCCAACACAAGGAGCAAGGACGCAGACTAACTCACCTAGTCCTATGATGCCCAAGGTCTCCCCACGGATCCTGGCTGCTCCGGAAGCCACTTCCCGGATCTGCTCAACACTCTGGACCCGTGTGCCTTCCCGCAGCGCCTGGTGCAGCCAGGTGGTCCTGCGGTACAGGTTGAGGATGTGGCACAGGGTGGAGTCGGCCGTCTCCTCGACAGACGCCGCCGGCACGTTGCAGACCGCGATGCCTGGGAACAGATACGCACGCGCGGTCACCGAAGCCAGTCGTGGCCCTTCCCTCACGCGAGGCCAGAGGAGCGTCCCCGGGCCATCCTGGGAGGCTAGGAGGCAGACCCTGGTTACGTGCCACGTGGAGAAGCTGCCTGTAGGTCCAGCGGCAGACGGGACGGGACACGGCAGGCATCTACCTCGCCCAGATTGCTGGCCACCTGACCTTCTAGAGGCGCCTGGTGAACGGATGAGCAGCTCCTCGAGCTCCCCCAAATGCCAGGATGATGCCAAACACACCGGCAGGGCTGCAGGACGGGCCCAGGGTGGGTTCCAGAAACAACTCAGCCCACCATGAAATGCGAGAGCTGGTGGAGGACAGGGGGGCCCAAGCCACAGTGTCCCCTAGACCTGGGAACAAAACTGCTGCCTGGGAGAGCAGACCAGGTCCTGGGACTTCCGAGTGCCCACCTGCCAGGCTTTGAAAGGTAAGCACAGGGCTCGGCTCTGACTGTCCCTGGCGGAGGAACAGAGTGAGGCCAGACTCCGTGCACAGGGACAGAGCCTCCAAGGAGCCCCCAGGCCACGGTGCGACGCTCCTGGGCATGCTGCTTGGGGGCAGGTGACAACAGGGCGGGAGGGCTCGGCCAGGTGAGCCGGTGGTGGGCATGAGCGTGCCCACAGGAGCACAGTAAACTCCAGGACGCGTGACGCAAACCCCACCACGACTCTGCAGCAGGCAGAGATGCCGGAACGTTCTGACAAGTTCCTTCAGCTGCATCCCGGAGGAAAGGACAGGCACAACCAGGCACCGGGGGCACTGCCTCTGACCGCAGGCCCTGGCCAGGCACGACCTGGCTGGATGAGGCCACGAGGCCGGTGCAGACACACGGGGAGGCAAGATCAGAACGCACACTGGCCACGAGCCAGAGGACACGTGCTCTCGCGTGGCTTTCTGAGGAAGCTGCTTTGACCAGTGGCCGGGGCTCTGCACCCCAAAAGCAGGCTCATGAGTCACCTCCAGCCAAACAGGCAGCTGCAGGGGGCTCTTGGCGTAAAGCAAAACCCACAGACAAAACCAGATGTGACGAAATCCAGCCCAGGGAAGGACACACGAAAGCTGCAAAGGAAGAGCCCGGAAGCGCCCTACCTAAGTCCCCAGCTGACTTGATGTCGATGTTGTCGAAACCACTGCCGATCCGAACAATGATACGAAGAGCTTTGAACTTCTCCAGGTCCTCCCTGGTCAGCGTGATGGTGTGGTACATCAGCGCCCCCACCGCCTCATTCAGCACCTGCCGAGAGGGAGGGCGTCCGCCAGTCACATGCCGGCCCCACCTGGGCCCCCGGTCTGCCTGCTGCCCCCAAACCGGCCCAGACACCCTGGGTGGGGGGAGGGGAACACCCCACCCCCAGCCTGGCCCCAGGCTGGGACAGTCCAAGGGGCTTCCCGCTGTTCTCTCCTCTGTGCACTGCGGCCTTCTCAGGCCAGAAGCCGCTGCGGTGACATTTGAGGTCACCACAGTGTGGCCCTGCTAACTCTGCTCAGTCTCACCTGGGAGTCCAGGGCCCGCCCCGCCCCATGAACTGCAGGCCCAGGAGAACGCACTGTACGGGGAGCGGGCTGACCTTACCTGTGGGCACCAGACAGTAAAACAGAGGAAGCTGGGCGTTGGGAGGACACAGAGCATCCGAAACCCCCAGACCCCGCGGAGGTGGGTGGGGGGTGGCGGAAAGCTGCAGGGCCGCCGTGACAAATTGCTACCAGGACCGGAGCGACCCCACGAGGAAGCTACAAATCATCGTGGCAGAGGCGCACATGGGGCCCCACGACCATAAACAACTGCGGGTAAAGGACGTTTCCCCCGCGTAGGGAGGACGGCTGTGCGGAAGGCTGGGCCGGCGGGGCTGCGACGTGCCCCTCGGATGGCGTCCGCTGCCGGGCCAGCACGGGACGCTGGGGGCCGCGCCCTCACCCTGCACGCAGGCAGCACGGGCCCCGCCTCTCCAGGTACTCAGGTGGGCGAGGTCTGCCCCTGTACCTGCAGCTCCCGCTGGCCGGCGAGCGGCCCAGGGCATTCAGGGCAGCCGCAGCCAGCACGGGCCTCCCGGGGAGATGGCCACGGCTCTCCGGGACAGCCCTGGACGCCTGCCCTGGCGGGGTCCTCCTGTCTGTGTGTGGCCTGGGCTGCCTTGCGTGAGGCCCCAGGTGCATATCGGTGTCCTCCCTCCCCAGAGTTTAGATGACACGGGCTGATGCCCCACTCCGCTTGCAAAACCGCTCAAAGGGGGCGGCCCTCCCCAAAGTTAGGGCTCCACCCACGGCCCCGCCCACAGGGCCCGCGCAAGCGTGGAGCTCTCCACGGGTGGGGATAAGCCCTGAAGACAGCGCTCAGAGCCGCTGCGCAGGCCACGCCCACACCCGAGGGGCCTGGTCCCTGCCGACCAAGCCCCGCCTCACTCGGCGGCGCCCGTGCAGACCACGCCCACACCCCACGAGGGGGCAGGCCCGCGCGGACCACGCCCACACCCCACGCGGGGCCTATTCCCTACGGACCAAGCCCCGCCTCACTCAGCGGCGCCTGTGCAGACCACACCCCATGCCGCTGTAGCGTTGCCCCCAGTGTGCACGGCACCCCGCTTGGAAGCCCCCAGGGTGCCCAGCAGCCACACAGGAGGCTGGGACGCCTGGTTTCTGGGGGGCTTGGCCCAGGTCCAGGAGGGCAGCAGGACCGCGCCCCAGGGCCGCGAGCACGGCCTTAAAGGGCTGTGGTGGCAAGAGCCGGACGTCGGCGGAAGAGCCGCAAGGTCCCATCTCTGGGCCGGCGATGCTCCAGACACACGGTGTAATCCAGGGCATGTCATAGTTCAGGGACCCTAACAGGGTATAGCCGTGAGCTTTATAATCAAGACACCTCCAATTCAAAAAAATGCGCTGGCTACTGGGGACTTCCAGCACCATGCCACCCTGTCCTCCCCCAGACTGAGCTTCCTGTGCTGACTCTGGGTCTCCTGCATGGGGAGGGAGGCCAACCACAGGCTCTGCTGACCTGGAGTCCCCAGGACGAGTGAGGCCAGCAGTGGGCTGTGCACAGGCTGCTGGACGGCAAGGCACCAGGCATGAGCTGAGGGGGACCGCACCCAGGACGGCCTAGACTCCGGGCTGATGTGGGCAGTGGAGTAGAGCAGGTGTCCCGTGTGGGGTGCGGGGCACAGGGAAGCTGCTAACCGCCCTGTCTCAGTCCCTTCCTCCACTGGACAGATGGCAACCCAAAATACAGACAACTCCCTCAGGCTGGCATGGCCTCCCTTCTCCTGCCGGCTGAGGTGGCCAGGGGGACATGGCCGTAGGGGACCACACCAAAAGGGCCAAGGGAGAGATGACGGAGAGGCAGGACAGAGGCGGCCTGGGTCCCTGGTCCTGTGAGCTCTGGCTGGCCCGGACTTGAGGGTGCTGTGGGCCCCCGCTCCTGCTCCTTGCACTGAAGATCTAGGAATTTCAGCTCCTAGAGGCAAGGATGTGCCAGGCTGACGTGTGAACAAATGGGATGGGTCACTGCCCACATCCTGACTCCTGCCCCTGGACTCCTGGAAGGAGGTCCAGGCTGCACAGGCACAGACTTCTGGCACCTCGACTGGCCCTGGTGTGAGAGGGAAGCGAGGACCCATGTGTGACAGGGTTAACCAGGAGCGCATGAGGAGGGTGGCTGGGAAGTGGACGCGGGGCTGTGGGGCGGAGGCAAGAGGGCAGACCTTGGCCAACGAGACCCCGGGAAGAGTCCTCTGGCTGCTGTGCCGCACCGACCGGAGATGTGGATGGCCATGGCAGCAGGGGTGGGGGCGAGGGGGCAGATCTGCCGGTGCCCACTGTGGGCAGACACGGGCGTGCAGCGGAACTGGGGATCCAGATGCGTGCAAGCCAGCGCCAGGAGGAGCAGCCCTGGGCTCAGGGACACACGGACTGTGGACGGGAGCTCCCGAGGGAGATGGGGTCTCCGGCCGGGGCAGCTGGACACGTGCGGGCCTCTTGCAGAGAAGAGCGAGGCTCAGCTGCGGACAGGTGGAGAGGCTTGCGTGCGTGCAGGCGGCGGGCTTTCTATCTCGAGCATTTAACCACGGCAGGCAAGTCTTCAAATCGTGACCTTCACTGTCCTGAGCTACATCCCAACACCGACGATCCAGGATCTGACGTTCCCTACTGTCGGGGCATCTGGGTTACGACCACTGTTGGCTGCAGTAAAACCCACGACTGCCTTGAGAGAAGTCGCTAGCAGTGCAGACCAGCGGGTCCGCTGGAGAGGCCACTTCCGGGCTCCGGGCGCCGCTCCGGCCGCACCTGGCGGTTACGACCCCCGCACCGGCACCGAGCCCGCAGCGCCGGGCAGTCCGGGGTGTAAAATGCTACGTGGGAGGGACACCCGTCGTTTCAGTCCTGATTTGCACTTCTCGGCGTGACCTGCCCACATAGGTTTCTTGGTAAATTTTTTCATGTCTTAATCCTTTTTCCACTGAGCCTATTTTAACCACGCAGTACCAGGTGAAGTTCTCAGAACAGGAAGCTGCAGTCCTCAGCGGCCACCCGCCCCTGGCCCTGCCAGGGAGGCCCCGCCCAGCCGCGGGGGGAGAGCCCGCTGCCGCGGCAGCTCCGTGCAGACGGGCACAGGCCGGGACCACCGCACCGCTCCACCCGGCCCCCAGGCCCACGCGCCCTGGAGGTCCCTCGCATTCCCTCTCGTGACCGCGAAGGGGCTGGGATACCCCCAGGTGCCACACCGACCTCCCAGAGGGGACGTCTGTCTCCGTAAGTCGGACACCGGCAACTCACATCCCCCTCCACCAGCCGTGTGGCCAGGCTACTGCCTGAACCGTGTCTTTAGCCCCCGAACGGGTACGTGGGGCCCGCCTTGCAGGATGAACTCAGCCCAGGGGCCCCGGGGTGCTCACAGCAGCAGCAGGGTCTGAGGGGCACTCGCTGGGCACCACGCAGAAGGGGAGCGGCAAACGGCTGGCTGGGAAGGTGTGTGCTGGGAGGCACTGGCGGGGTCCACGACGCCCCCTCCCTGCATCCCGGAGGGGAGGCCTCGCTCGCTTCCTTTACACACACACACACACACACACACACACACACACACACACACACACACACACACGTGCACCATGCGCAAGCTTCCCGGGTCTTCAGGTTTACTTACTTTCTGCGTCCACACAAAGGTGTGACTCGTTTTGTGAGGCTGAGGCTCGGAAAAGCAGGCCAGTGACACGGTGCCCCCAGCACACTTTTATATGGTCGTCACGGGATGTTTCCCTGTGACAAAGGGCCACGTGCAGGCCCAGAGGGGACAGGTTTTCACAGAACTGCCAAAGCACCATCGAAGCCGGCCACGGCCACAGCCACCGCTGAGCAGGCGTGGCGCCTCACACCTCCTGATGCTCCCCGGGTGCGGCCAGAGCCGGGCTAACGTGGGGGCGGGGACGGTGTCACCTGCTTCCCGGCGCTCACTGTCTCTGCCCAAACGCACCCTCCGCCGCCCCCCATCTGCTGGGACTTGTCTTGTCCCCGTCGCTTGGCAGAGGGCAGCGTGAGCCGTCTCGGGTACGGCAAACACCCACCCGTTTGTCACTCCTGTCTTTTCTTTCGCCACACGACTGTTTTCGCTGCTCTTCAACGCAGCGACCTTTTCTGTTGCACGGCCCCGTCTTCCACAGAACTCAGCATGGCCACTTCTGTGCTGACCTCAGGACGGGAAGGTCAGCCCCTCCAGAAGCCCCCCTACTTTTGGCAGGACACGTGCACACGCGTGGCCGTTCACCTGGGAGGCTGCCCCGGGGTACCTGGGCTCACTTCCCGAATGCTCCCCGCTTCCCCGGGGCCTCTCAGTGGGCACCAGCACAGCCCTACTGTCTGCTCAGAGTCGCTGGGACACTCCCGCCCGAAAGCCACCTCCCGCCACGCACTACTCGCTGCATAGACCGTCTCGGCATTTGCCTGGACATCCCCCTCACTTCTCGCGCGGCCCCGGTACCTCCCTCCGGGGACCAGGAGCCTCACTTTTGACCAGGACTCTCGAAACACTTTTCCTGTGCCCTTGCCGTCTTCCTTGACGTGTCCCCACATTGCCTACAGGTGCCCCACTTTCCCAGAAATGCCCCTCAGGGACTTCCTGCTCCAGGCCGGCTGATGGCACCTTCCCACCTGCCGTGCCCCCCTACCCCGTCCCCCCCGGATTGCCCCTCTGCTTTGCAGGTGCCGGTCTTTAAGGAGCTTCCAAGAGTAACTGAGAAAATGCCCCTGCCTCTGCGGTCTGACAACGTGCAACCCTGGGTTGAAAACTGGTTTTCCCAGAAGCTTTAAGGTACCCAAAGTTGGGCTGGTGGCGGGATCTGCCACTTGAACAGCAAAGCATCCTGCGGGCCCCCAACACTTGTCCTGGGTTCGCGGCAGGAGAGCCAGAGTCTCCAGTTAGCTCTGGAAGGTTTCTTCATCACATCCGGTGACGTGTTCAGTCTCTCCTCCGTAACACTCAGGTAACATCCGACATCCAGCTGGTTACAAGCAGGCAGAACTAACTCCCTGATCCACGGCGATGTGGAAGAGAAGCCGTTTCCCTCCCAAGCCAAAGCCCTCAGATAGGTGGTCCAGGGGCCCTGTGTCAGCTCCACAGCCATCAGGGTCCAGGGCTCCCGTCTGGTGGCTCTGCCACTCCCAGGTGGCTGCCCAGGCTCCAGCCATCACACGTGGTTTCCGGCCCACAGAGAAGGAAGGCGGCTCTGCACACAAGGCCTGTCACCTCTTCCTGGTTGGACTTAGTCCCCGGGCTATGCCCAGCAGCAAAGCCTGGGGAAGGAGGTGTGTTTCCGCCGGGTAGTGGGAGGCTCCCGAGGGTGGCAGCTAGGCGGGCACGCCCGGCCGAGAGCCCTTGGGTCTGCAAGGCTCTCCTCTGGCCTCGCCTCTTCCACCTCTCCTTCAGGCTCCCCTTGGCTGTGTCTTCCAAGCTTTCTGTTAAAATTAAATTTTTCCACTCGTGTGTTTGATTTCCAAGCGCGCATTCGAGTTCTCGGGTGCCGCCTTCCCGCCGCGAGCCGCCGGCTGCACAAGCAGGTGCCCCGTAGGTCTCGCTGAGGCTCTGACTGGCCGGGTCCCAACGCTCTCTTCTACCCAAAGCGTAAATCACAGGCCGTTTTTCTCTGCGAGTACCCGTCGTCCCGTCTTCCCGAGCCGTCTGGCAACGTCTGTCTGTCTGCTGGGCGTGGGGCGGAATGGAGCTGAGGCCCCTCACTGCCCCTCCCCGGGTGTCTGACTTGCTTATCTGGGTTTTACGTTAACTTATCAAGATAGTTTTGATAAATTACAATTTTAAAAGAAAACACGTTTTGGGTTAGTGTTCAAATTTATTGGTAGAACTTGCTTTACTATCGCTTATGGTTTTTAAACATTTCTATCTGTAGGTCTCTTTCATGCCCTATATGGGCTGTAGTTTTCAGCGAAACGCTTTGGGGGCGCCTGGGTGGCTCAGTCAGTTAAGCGTCCGGCTCTCGACTCGGCTCAGGCCTTGACCTCAGGGTTGTGTGTTTGAGCCCCACGTCGGGCTCTGTGTTTACAGCATGGAGCCTGCTTGGGATTCTCCCTCCCTCCCTCTCTCTCTGTCTCTCTCTGCCCCTCCCCGCCTGCATGTGCACACTCTCTCTAAAATAAAACTGAAAAAAAATTTCTTAAGTAAAAAAAATGAACTAAAAGTTTTAGTCTGGAACAGCAGAAGGTTCACAATCGCCCTCCCAGCTCCATCGTTCCACACGCACGGGTGTGCGCGGCCACATGGTTCCGCCCGGTGGTGACTGAAGTGGCCAGCACCTGGGCGGGCCACAGGCCAGACCGTCACGCGGGCAGAGCCCCGCTCGGCCCCGTGCTCCTCGCCTGGGCACCCGAGCCCCCATGCGCCTTGCCCCGGCGCTGCCGAACTCGCCGACCATCGGGACGGGAGGGTCTCTCCTCTGGCATAAACACCGGGGGGGGGGGGGTGGTGGTCACTGTGGGGGTGTCGCAGCATGTGCCTCCTCCAGAGGGGCTGCTCCGCGAGCGCCCCACAGCGGGCGGCACTCCGCCAGCCCTGGACGGTGGCGGGCCATCACTTGGTCACGGCGCTCCTGCCCCCCCCCCCCACCGGCCCACCAGGTTCCTGAGGTTTCTATCAGCAGCGCACACGCTCAGCCCCACCCTCGGCGTCCTGGCCCCTGTGGGTTTTCTTCCACAGCCGTGGGTTCTCTCTCTGTGTGGGCGGGGGCTGTCTGCCCGGGCCCTCGAGTTCTGTGACGGACACGCAGCAGAAAACGGCTGCTGGGAGGGACATGTGGCTTGGCCGACGGGGCCATCCCCTACAGGGGACTGTCCGTTGCCTCTGCCGGGCCCCCAAGGCGCGTGGGGTCGCCGGCAGCCCAGCTCAAGGCTTGACACGGACGCGTGGGGCAATGTGGGGGTGGCGGGCGGCGTGAGGACGGCGGCTTCGTCCCGTCCATCCTGTCACCAGGGCCCCAAACCAGACCCGGGGCTGGGCTGCCCGCAGCAGGCCCTCCAGGAGCCACGTCCAGAAGCAGACACCCCAGGCCTAAATGCTTGGCCGCCAGCCCGGGACGCCCCAGGTGACCAATGTGGGACCAGGATGACGCAGCTCACCGGCCCCCAGTCCTGTCTGCCATGTCCGCGGCCCCCGGATCTGCTTTCTGGGAACATCTGGTCGCAATGGCAACGGCTCGAGATGCCAAGCAGTAGCCGTCTCCGCCTCCGACAGGGTGGGGTGACGATGGCCGCACGTGTCTTGGTGGCCCGGGAGCCGCTGAGGCTCACGCCTGAGGGACCCTCCTGCCCTCCTCGCTCCCCCGAGCACCCCGCGCCGTTACCTTCTCGTGGATCTCCTGCGTGGACTGTGCGTCACAGAAGGCCACCGTGGCCACGTCCTTCAGGATGGGCATCTCCACCGTGCAGTCCCGGCCGTCGAGCAGCGCTACCAGGGGCCGGGGGTGCATGGGCCCGTTCATGATCGGGGGTCGGACGCCTGCGGAGACAGGAGTGGACGCTCAGCACAGCGGCGGCCCCGGCTGAGACCTCGAGCCCCCTGCCACCCGCCACCATCCGCAGCCCGGCGCTGGCCCCGAGAGGTCCCACGTGTGCTCGTCTGGACTTCGTCAAACCAGGGTTATGAGCCACCGGGAGAAGCAAACCAGTGTCTGCTACAGCTCACTGACGCCCGAGTGAGCAGGGACCCCGCCGACGGTCACCACCCCACGGGGCTCAGGGCTGCAGACACACGAGGAGGCGCCGGGGCAGCCGCGGTCTTCACCACTGTGACCCCGGGACACGCAGACGTAGCGCCACAGGCCTCGTGATGGCATCCGTTCTTTTCCGCCTCTGGCGGCAGCGTGGCTACCCAGAAGCCCTGAAGGGACCGCGTCCACTGGCAGATTTGAAGAGCAGGGACCGTGCGGGGGGGGGGGGGGGGGTGAAACCTCCGTGATGCGGTCAGAGCCCCCACCTTGCCCGGCGGGGGACTCAGAATCGCCAGACGCTCCTTCCACACAGGAGGGGACTACGCCTCATCCAGGAGGGCCTCCCAGGCGACGGGACCAGCCCCGCGCACCCCACGGCCTCACGAAGACTCGCCCCGGGGAAGGCCCACGGCGCCAGTGCGCCGCCTACGCGAGCCGCCTGGACGTGGCGGCCCCAGCGGGTGGCTCAGAGCGGGGTCTGCAGGGCCAGAACCCCGTCTCTGCTGCCTCCCTCCCTGCCCCGCGAGCGGTGCGATTCCCGCCCCCGGGGGGCCCGGCACAGGCGCGGTTTCCAGACGGCCCGGAGCTGCGCGCACCGACGGCGCTCACGTCTCCAGCCGTGCTGGGACGGTGATCTCACTTAGAAGGCTGACTTTACCAACGGAGGCTTATCGCCGCCGGTTCTCGAGTGACCTGGAAGACGCCCGCCGTCAGAGTCCCTCAGCCCTAACTCCTGACGAGCACGGACCGGCGTCACCCCCGCGAGCTGAGCTCTGAGGCTGTAAGGCCCCCCTGCGGGCCCGGACACCGCCGATGCCAGGGCGCCGCCTGCTGGAGAGCAGGCCCAGTCCGCAGGGCTGCCCAGACGCAGCGTCGGGACCCCCGACCGACCGGACGACGCCCCCTCACCCAGGGAGGCCCCGGCCTCCCGACCACGCAGCCAGCGCCGGAACAGGCCTTGGGTTTCTGCGGCAACTCCCCAACCCGGGACCGAGCTTGCGGGCGGACGACCAGAACAAACCCAGCATCGACCTGTGGCCTGGCCCACCTGCCCTGGGGAGGCGTGGCGGGGGGGGGGGGCTGGGCCCCCCGAGGAACCCCCTCGCTCCACCGCACGCGGGGCCTCACTGAGGCTGTCCTGACCCGCCGCACGTGCCGAACGGACAGGGTGACCGCGGTCGCAGAGGGCCTGGTTTCCAGCTGCTTCACGCTCCGGGAGCCCCGACCAACCTGACATTTCTTAATATGGGCTCAGCTTCCACGACCATGAATTCGACTTTTCAAAGCGTTTTATCTTCAGAATCCCCCGGCAGAACCGCGTCCTGTCACTGGATCCTCATCCCACGTCTTTAATTGTCTCGAGCGACCACTGAAGCCTGCGCCGGGGTCAAAGTCTGACTAAAAATTAAACACAAGAGACACGTTAAAACACCGCCGAGAGCCAACTAGGACTCCCAGACGCCGGAAATTCCACACTGCATCCTCGATTCTGTGCCCGCGGCTGCCGGGCCGGGACCGCCCAGAGCCAGGAGCCGCGCTGCTTACCCTGAAGGTCCTCCTGGCACGTGGGAACCCCGCCCCAGGCGCTACCAGTGTCCGCGAGGTGCGAGGCCGGGGCCCTGGGGGCTGGTCTGCCGCCAGTCCTGCAAACCTCTGTCTCGTGCTCCCAACGGCCTCCTGGGCCTCTGTGACTGTGCAGGGAGAGTGGACTTCTGAGGGGGCCACCGAGAGGGGGACCGCAGGACGCAGACCGGGACACAGACACCACCGTCCTGCACCACACGGGACCCAGGCGGGGGCTGTCCCCCAGGCCCCCTCTGCCAGTCCCCACAGGCCACATCCCGGGCACCGGCATCGACTCAGGCACGGCCCCCCCACCCCCCGACAGGACACTGAGGACACACTCCTGGTCACACACCTGTGCGGACGGGCTGAGGACGTGCCAAGAGCTGGGACTGAGCACGGATGCTCAGGACCCCTGCTCTCAGCATGGGGACAGTGTGCCAGGGTGGCCCCGAGGCCTGGCTGGGAGCCATGGTGGCCGGGACCCGCGACACCACCGGTGTCAACCTTGGGATCAGATGGCACCTCGGGAGGCCAGCACGGAGCAGGGACCGGATGCACTCGTCCCCCGCCCGATGCCGGCCACAGGGATATCGGGCAGACCGGCCACAGCAGGGACGTACCTGCGGCTCACGGGACCCACGTGGCTCTCACCCTTGCCAGACTCCAGCTGTGACCGCCACTTCTGCACCAAGGCGGGTGCCCTGTGGTCCTGACCCGCGAGCCTAGGCTGTGCCAGAAGGCCACGCTCGACCACAGCACCTCCCGGGTCTGCTCACCTTTAGTCTGTGCAGGTGTGACCTCTGACCCATATCCTCTGTCCCCGCCCCCGAGCGAGGATGTGCCTTACAACCCGAACCTTTGCCGACCGGGCTCGACCGGGCAGGACCCAGCCTGCAGCAACCCTGGGACACGTGGTGGCAGGGGAGCGGGGGCGGCCCTGTGTGTGCGGGAGTCTAGGGCTGGTGCAGGAGGTAGCAGCAAGGCCAGACCCAGGCCAGCCCCGCCCCGCCCCACCTCCCCGGGAGGCAAGCCTCACCCTCGACCTTGACCTTCAGAAGGCGAGCAGGGGGCCAGCAGGGGGCCAGCAGCGGGCCTGAGGTGTCTGGGCCAGGGGCGGCAAGCTGGCTGCCAAGGACACAGGTGTCCACCAAGGACAGCTGAATCAGAGCCCTCGAGTCTGGCTGGCCTGGCCTCCCCAGGACTTCTGCGCCTCCCTGGTGGTGAGTGCCCCGACTGGCCCCAGATGAAGCGCCACTTCCCAGGCCTCACGGGATCCCCACGTTCCCCGGCCAAGTGGGGTCGCCCTGTCTGCCCTGCCTCGCCCCGCACAGTCAGCGAGTGCAGGGGAAGGGGGGCTGGAACGGGCCACAGCCAACCGTGCAGTCACTAGGCTTTCTTCAGTCTTCCCCCTAAATCCTGAAAGCATCCAGGGTGTCTCCGGCCGGATCCTCCCTGGTCGGCGTGGCCCTCGGCAGACGGTGTTTCCGCACGCCTGCACGTCCTCCGAGGGGCCCAGGGCCATACGCCCTGTACACACGGGTCCGGAGTGCCCTTGCACCCCTGGGGAGCTGAGCCAGACGCCTCAGGCACTCTGGCGTCACGCCCTGGATTCTCCTGTGCCCACTGCTAACCTCTGCTGTGAAAATGATTTCAGAGGGAAGCGTGGCTTTGCCAAACCTGACCTGGGTTCAGAAACCCTCGAGCAGCCTCAAGGGGTCGGGGTGTGTTTCCGGGCCACCTCACTATGGGCAGAGGTGTGAGCCCCACCCAGGGAAGCACCAGCCGGCGTGGGGCTCAAAGGCCAGCCCGAGTCAGGCCCCACGTGCAGATGGGTGGTGACTTCAGGCTCGGGCCACACGCCCATGAAGGCCAACCTGGCTCCCGCCTGCCCCGGTGCCCCACGGGTCTCAGTGCCTGGTGCCTGGGGCCGGGGAGGGTGACCCAAGTCCAGCAGCAGAAGAAGCCAAGTCCAGTGCGGGAGAGAATAACAAGGCCGTACGACTACAGGAAGCTTCTAGGCTGGTGCCGGGGGGCATTCGAGTTGTGAAAATACCATCTCCACCTGGTTTCTAGAAAATGCCAGAGAGAAGCCCCCCTAAGTGATCTCACTGCTCAGAACAACTACAGAGAGCCACAAGGACACAGAGGTGGGAGAGAGGGTGCAGCAAAGGACTGGGGAGGACACACGGTGGGGGGAGGTTCCTTGCGGGCCGGCAGTAAGGACAGGGCCAGGGTCACTGGGGTCCCGAACTGTGTCTGCTCTCCTCGCTGAAGTACCTTTTCTCGAGCAGTTTTGCCGTGTAATCAATTGTCTAGAATTCGGTTTTGCCATAAATGATAAAAATCACAAAAACTAAAAAATGCTCATTAAAAAAGACAAAACGCGGGGAGCCTGGACGGCTCAGTCGGTTCAGCACCAACTCTTGATTTCGGCTCAGGTCATGATCTCACAGTTTGGGAGTTCGAGCTCAGCACTGGCCTCTGGGCTGCAGCACAGACCCTGCCTGGGATTCTCTCTGCCTCTCTCCCTGCCCCTCCCCCATGCACACAAGCTCTCTGTCTCTCAAAACAAGTAAATAAACTTGAAAAAAAAAAAAAGACAAAATAAAACGCGAAAAATGAACAACGAAATTAGGAAGACCTTACCGTAAAATGGAAAAACGTTAGCACGCGTGCGCACTGGCACGTGCGGGTTCGCCTGGTGCTGGTGCCACAGGCGCTCGACCCCAAGAGTGGCCCGCGCGCCGGGAAGGGGCGCCAGCTGGCACGCACCGGCACGTCCCCGCCGCCGCTAATTCCAGGCGCCCCGCCACACGCCCACCACACGCCCCCCGTGGCTCAGACCCCGCGGGGCTGGGAGACCATCAGGAGGGCTGAGCTTTCGTAACAGCGAAAGGGGCGTTCCCCCTCAACAGGGAAATGAAACCAAACGTCCACCAGTCAAGGAAACCTCTGGACGGTCCACGGTTATCGTTCGCTCTTCCGCAGCAAAACCGCCTTCCGGCCAGTTAGTTACGTGGCGGACCACCTCGCGCTGCCCCAAGCTCCCCAAACACGCGTGTCCGGCACCTACACGCGGCAGCCCCAGGCCAGGCCTCCTGCCCCCATGGGCGAGGGACAGCTGGAGAGAGTACGGCCAGCAGGGTGGACCCCAGGGTCCCCGTGGGTGCCCTGCCCGTGTCCCTCCGCCCCACCCCCTTCCTCCCGGTGCCCATCCCACGATGACCCACAGGAGGCTCCTGAGAGTCTCCTGCTCCAAGACGGCAGCAACAGCTCTTGTACCGAGAGCCCCTCGCCAGGGGACGGGGCCTGACTACCGGGGGTGGGGCCCAGAGCCCCGACGGGGGTCTGGGAGCGTGGGACACAGGGCTTCCGCGCCCGCCCGACCCCGTACTCGACACTGCCGGGCTCCCTTCTGTCCCCGCCCGGCCCCGACGTCCCACTCCCGACGACATGCGGGCTGGCTTACAGCGTCAGCAGGAGAGGGGCATCTGCGGGCACCCACCTCGGCACCTAACGGGCGCCAGGCGGGCGGTGAGCCCACGGGGAGGGAGTGGATTCCGGCGCCCGCCCGACACACACGTCCGCTTTACTCTGCACGTGACGAGCTACGCTCTCCGAGGCGGTGGCTCTGGGGGGCTGGGTGCCCGCAGTGGGAGGTGACGGCACCCACACCGGGCCCCACGATCGCAGGTGCGCATCAGCATCCCTGCAACTCAGCAAGGCGGCGGAGGAAACGCAGCGGTCGGCACGGCTAGTGACTCAGAAAGCCCTGGCCGGAGCGGGGGGCACAAGGGGGCGGAGGGCCCGCTGAGCTGCGGCAGATGCCTCTGCTGGCCGCCACACGGCACAGGCCCCGCGGAGAGGCACGCGTGAGCACCAGCACAGGTGCCGCGACGCTCGTCGGCACACGGTTCTAGGCTGGCCGGCCGGTTGCCAGTAAGCAAGGCCGCAGCACAAAGCATGGTTGGGGGGGAGGGGGCGGGCAGGACTCCAGCTGTGACACCAGCACCTCGGGGGGAACACCCCCACCCGGCACGGGGCAGCTGCGTGCAGGGGTGCACACGCTCCCTGTCCTGTCCTCGTACTCGCCCTGAAGTCTGAAGCTGGTCTCAAAGCTCATCTGAAAGAAAACGGGGCAAGAGAAGGGACCACAGGTCCCAGGGGCCCCTTCCACAGGTGTCTGCGTGGAGCTCCAGGAGCCTGTCACCCCCCACCCCAGACCCCCTCCCACGGGTGTCTGCGTGGAGCTCTGGGGGCCTATCTCCCCGCCTCCCCCCGCCCCCCGCAGTCGCTCCTGCTCTCCCCACCCCCAGCCCCGCTGTGCTTGATTTGACCTGGCCTCCTTGGCCCGGCTCTCCACTGGGGGTCACTCTCGGGAGATCGGGGGTCTGGGGACACCCGAGGTGTCCAGCCCTCTCCAGACGAGCCACAGCAGCTTCCGGAGAACCTAGCCCACTCTGGGCGCAGCACACCTGAGCTGGGACCCCGGGCCCTCCCCATCCTCCCCGCCAACTCTGACAAGCACTTCCTGCTCTACACCCACAACACACTCCCAGGACTCCAGCTGCTTCTCCAGCCTCAGAGACTAAGCCGTCTTCCCATACCGCCCCCCCCCCCCCCGCTCAGGCCCCAGGTCTCCCCACTGCCACAGCCGGGCCCCTGGTCCTAGATGCTGCCTCCGAGACACTGCGCCCCTGACCCAGACCCCCGAGACCCTCCGGTGCTGCCTAGCCCCCGCCAGCCCTTCCTTCCTCCTCCACAGAGCCGGACCCTCAGCCACAGCAGGCTGCCCGCAGCCAGCGAACAGCCCCCTCTGGACGGCGGCCTCCTCGGGCTGTCCTGGTCCAGAGGCCCCAGGCCTGGCCACGCTGCCCGGGGCAGGGCTGCGGGCTGAGTGGAGGGCGGCTCCCACAGCGGGACTGTGTCTGGCCTGGCAGGACCCGAGCCCGTGCAGACCAGGCCGGGGTGCTCCCTCGGGCGACGCGGGGCCGTGGGGCAGAGTGGCCTCGCAGACCTCAGCGGCCAGACTCTCTGTCAGCTGCACGCGCTGTGCCACCCCCTTAACTTACCGTAACCCACGAGGGCACTGACCACCACCCAAGTGCGGACTAAAACCGTGGCAGAGGCACGCTCCTGTCCCCAAGAGCCTCGGTCCCACATACTCCTCTCTCGTGCTTTTATGTGGCTTTGTGATGCTTCAGGATCCCACAAACGAGAACCTGGTCGCCGTCGCAGAGAGGGTGCTGGCTGGCAGTGGAGGGAAGGTGGCCTTCCCTCCCCTCCGCACGTGGCATCCGACAACTGCTTTGGGGACACCCCACGCGGTGCCACCACCTTCAAGACCCGGCCAAGCTGCAGGGCACGGACGTCACAGACACAGGAAGACGGAAGTCGATGGCACCGCAGCCTCCGTACAGGCCAGAATCCACGCCTGGGGAGGGTCCAGAAAGCGCCGCCTCGGCCCCCCACCCCGGCCCCCCGCCCGCCAGACCTGCTGGGATTTCCTCTCAACCGTCCCAGCTCCCAGTCCTACCACGCTGTCACCACCCCCACCCCGCCCCCGACCTCGCCGAGCACAGTGCTCTTGTACCACGGCGGCCGTCCAGCCCGTCTACGGCCGGGCTCCAGGGCTGACAGGGACATAAGGGACCCCTTCCCCCAGGGCGCCACGCCAGTGCCGGCCCGTGACCCGTCCGCAGCTGAGCTTCCGGGGACGGCAGTGACAGGAGATGTGAAGTCCCGTCTGGGGACCAGAGGCGAGTGAGGTGTGGACACCCCCCACCCCACAGACGGCGGTGCCGGGGCCAGACGCCTCCCCCCCCCCCCCCCCCCGTCCCCCGGAGCCTCGCACGGGTCCTTCTTCACGCCACCAACGGAGGGAAACCAGGAGACGCGCTAGCCTTTGCCCGGGTCCTCCACACCCAGGAGCCCCGGGCGGCGGCCACAAGCTGTGCTCTGGCTACTGGACCGGCAACGCCCCGAGGGCACGGGCACGGGCAGTTCTGCTGGCCCAAAGGAAGCCCCCGCCCATCTTCAGCTTCCACCGGGCTAGGGGGGAGCCAAGGCCAGACCGGCCTCCGAACCCAAGGACCCTCCTCCTGCAGACAGTCGTTCATCTCCGCCCTGAGGTTCCAGACAGGGGTGGCTCCAGCTTCCCAGAACACGGGGCCCTCGGGGCCGAGCGCCAAGAACCGGGCCCTGCCCCAGGACAGTCAGCGGGACCTCAGCAGGGCAGGCGACACCAGCCCCAGGCCCAGCTCCGTGCTCCCAGCCCCCCACCAAGCGTCCTCGAGCTGAAGAAAAGAGGCAGGAAGGAAACCCCAAATGCAGTCAGGGGAGAGGACGGACAGGGGCTGAGACAGGCCACCCCCGCCACAAGTCCATTTCTCAGAAACGGAGAGAAGAGAGAGCAACCCGCCACAGCTGGACAGGCTGGAGGTGCACCAACACCCCGAGACAGGCTGAACAGGACACACGTGCGTGGGGCGGGAAACACGCAGCCCCAAGCGCGCGTCCCTCAAGAGGCCTCGCAGAGACACCCAAACCAAACCCCGTGCTCAGCGGTGGTGACAAAACCCGACAGAGAAGAACCCTGGAGCGACCGTGGAACACAACGGCCGGCCCCTGCAGGAAGTGGAGCTCCAGGGCCGGCACACACAGCAGGCACCAGTGGGAGCCGCAAGGAGGGGAGCAGACCAAAGCCGGGGTCCAGCAGGCCCCCCACGGCCCCCTTTGGCACAGTCCTGAAGCTCTAGGGTGGACAGGTGAGCCCCAGAGCACACACATCGCCAGGCTGACATCCAGGGACAGCAGGGACAGCAGGGCGGGCACACAGCACAAGGCGGCACTGCCCCAGGACCCTGCTCTGTCCCCAGGCCTGTCCTGCCCCGCCCCTCACCCTGGCCCTGGCCCCATCCTGTCTCCTAGACCCGTCCCCAACACTTAACAGGTGCTCACTCACGATCCCACGTGGCCTCACACCGCCATCCCCACCTGACAGACGCACACGAGCAGAGCACACGACAAGCTCAAGACCACACACCCGGCAGGAGCTCGGCCGGAATGCCCCCAGGGACGGGCTAGGTCTGTGCCCTGGTCCTCTCTGGTCACTCCCCTAAGAACCTCGGGGATGCCACCCCACACCAAGAGTGGATGGCCTGCACTGACCCACAGGGCGCGTGTGCAACGCTCCCTGTGCCTCAAATGTCGGCCATGCTGGAGGCCAGCAGCTACAGAGCACTCTTTGGTGTACACTTTTACACAAATGAAGTCGCTGCTCTTGAAGGAGAGGGCGGATCCTGGCAAAGGGGAAACCAGGTAGGAAAAGGGGATGTGGCCATCCCCCCATTTGCGACCTAATTCTCCAGCCACCCCCAGAAGTGGGAGCTGGGTGAGGATTTCACCTCTGACTGCTCGATTCAGACTAACCAGAGAAAGCCAATCTTGTTCCACTTCTGGGTGACAAGTGGTCCCCCCTCCCCCAACCAGAGGTTAATCTGTCCTAAACAAAGCACGGGGAAAATGATCACCATAAAGGGGTCTGGCCGCTGGCCAGGTTCCCGGCTTAAGCCGCTGCCAGCTTCAAGGCTGTCCTTCCGGGCATGCCCAGAGGTGGTGCCCTCATTTCTCCGCACACAGGCAGAGGGCCGGGCAGGGCACCCAGCCACAGAAAGATCTAGCCTCCAACTCCTGGCTCAGGTGTGGTTGTAGTCTCCCTCCCACAGGCCTCAGGGAGCCAGTGCCCCCAAGGTTCCAACGGCAGAGGGGAGGAGGAGGGGCAGCTCCCTGGCCCACCCAGCCTGGCCCCTCCCCTGCTGGACCCACTCCCGAGAAGGCCCCAGGCCCCGGCGGCTGAAGGCTGGAGTTGACCGGGAACTGCAAGATGGCCCCCTACACTTGGGTTCAACAGGGGGCACCAGGCACTGAGACGGCGACCAAACCAGCACCCACCCAGGAGTGTCCCCAAGCTGCCCTGCTCCCCTACAGCCCCAGACCCAGGGTCCCCAGTGGGAAAAATGGGGCGCAAGGCCCTGCAGGGTTGTCTAGAGCACCTGCTAGGATCCTGGTTTCTGACACCTTTGTAAGTGCAAAGGGGAAAAGAGGTGCCTATGACAAACTGAATGGGGTCCACACCTCTTGACGTACTACGGTGGAACAGACTGGCACAGAGGAGCGAGTGCAGCGCGCAGGCTGCTCGGTTGGGGAAGCCCGCGCCCCAGGCTGCTGGCTGAGGGCCACCCAGGGAAGGAAGAGCCGCCCTCCCCACCAGCTGGGCGCTCTAATTTTATTCCCGTTTAGAAAACGAGTAAACAACTTCAAAGGGCAGCACGAAGCGTGCCATAAAGCTAAGCGCCCCCAAAACCGCCTGAATGAGCAGCAGCGAGGGAGGAGCCCGGCATCCGCGGCAGCACGCGGCCAGCAAACGCGCCCGGGGCGCAGGGCCGGAGCTCGGCGCCCGCAGACACGCAGACACGCAGCCCCGCGCCGCAGTCCGCGCCCGGCCTCGCCCCGGGAGCCCACCCACGGCGGCTCCACACGCCGGCGCGTCCAGGTCGGGGAACGGGGACAAGGGCCAGGCCACGGGGGGCCCAGAGGGGGACAAGGCCACGCGACCGCCAGGAGGCCGGCCCGGTCCCGGCAGGACGGACGCGGGCCGGGACGCAGCGGCCCGGCCCGCGAGGGGCCGTGAGTCCGCCGGGTCTAGACGCCAGGGCGCACCACCGGCGCTGTAGGGCCGGGACTGGGGGTCAGGGGCCGGGCGCGGCGCCCCTTTGTGTCACCTGCGCGGGCGGCGGCGGGCGGGGGCTGGCGTGACGGCGGCGCCGGCGCACGCGCACTCGCACGCAGCCGCTCGCGCACGCGCACGACCCTCCGCGGCCCCGCCCCCGGCGGCGCGCGGGATACCGGCACGCACGCGCACTCGCACACAAAGCCGGGGCCCGCGCGCGCCCGCCCGCCCCGCCCGCCGCCCCGCCCCCGCGGCCGGAAATGCGCGCGCGCGGCCTTACCGAGCGGCAGGCCCTTGTTGAGCAAGTGCGAGCTGCCCATTGAAAGGCGCGGGCGGCCGCGGGCCCCGACGAGTCCGGCGCGCTCCGCCGCGAGCCCGGCGCGTGGGGCGGCCTGGGCGCCGTCCGCTGCTCCGCCCGCTCGCCTGCGCCCGGGCGCCGCCGTGCCGAGCCGCGCCGCGCCGCGCCAGCAGCCGCTCCACCGGGCGGGGACAGGCGGCGCGCGCGCGGGCGGGGCTTCCGGCCCAGCAGTCTCCTGTTTCCAGGCGCGAGCGCCGCGCAGCAAGACGCGGGCGGCTGCAGGCCGCGCCCGCCCGCCCCGCCCGCCCCGCCCCGGCAGCGAGGCTCTCCCGCCGGCCGCGCCTGGCCGCACCTACCGGCATCCGCGCACCCTCCTACCCCGCACCCGGCAACCCCCTCCCCCGCCGCCCCGTATCCGCGCGCACACACACGCACCTGCCCCGCACCCACCAGGCCTCCACCTGCCGCGCGCGCGCGCGCACACGCACACACACACACACACACACACACACACACACACACATCTCTGCCCCGCACCCATACGTGCACCTGCTAGGCCTCCACCAGGCCCCCACCTGCCCTGCACCCGCGCGCGCACACATACACACACCTGTCCCGCACAGGCACGTGACTCGCACCGGCACACCCGCACAAACACCCATCTACACACTTTCTCCGCACACAACGTTCGCCGTGTGCCATCTGCTCCACACCCACTGGACCTTTACTGGCAGGCCGCACCTGCTCAGCACCCAACCGAGTGCCAGGCCGCATCTGCCCTGCACCCGCACCCTGGGAGCAGTGTGTGACCTGCACCTACCCCACACCACGAGCGCTCCTAAGCCGGGATCGTTTAAATATTCTCGGGCTACTGCAAGGAGGCACCGCGGGTGCGCAGTGGCTCCGGGTGGCTAAAGGGTCGCAGGAGGCTGTGGCAGGGATCCCCGAGGATTTCTCTGGGCAAACTCGGTCTTACGTTTGGGTTCCTGGGACCAAGGAGGAGGTGCACCCATGGTGGGGTGAAGCATGGGTGGGAGGCACCCGGGAATAGTTTCCTGAACCTGCAGAGAAGCAGCAACCGGAAGTCAGCATCGAGAAGCCTAAGCAGGCACTTCCCTGAGCCTGGTGGTCCCTGGGAGGTGGCCACACGTGGCTGAAGCAGGGTCCCCAGCCCCTGACGGAGCAACCTATGCTTAGTTCCAGAGAGGCACTGGTGGGAGGGTCACCAGGGCTCCCCTGGGGTGGGCTTGGCCAGGCCCCATGGGTGAGGTGATCAGGTGATGGGAAAGGACCTGAGAGCCCCTGGGAGCCCCTAGTCCCGGGAGCTGGAACGTTCTCAGGTGGCAGTGAGGGCAGGCAACATGACTGTCCTCTTAGGTACAAAACAGTAACACGACAGCTACAGAGCTAGCACTGAGCTCTTGGTACAGCTCACTGGGCCGTGGTGGGCAATCCTGAAATCCTGTTACGAATCCTGTTGTTTTCAAAATTCACAAACTGGTGAGAAAGTGTGGGTGGGTTCAATAAAGAGTAATAGGGAACTGGGTATCTATTTGCAAAACAAATGCTTTTAAGCCCTCACTTAGTACCCACCTATGAAAATACCTCCCAAATTGGATTAGATTGTGCAGGGGAAATGAAAGAGCAGGATATAAGGGCACATTTAGCAAACGTCTCAGAGAACTTTTTCTAAACGCAGATGCAAATTGAGTCACAAGGCAAAGATAAGAACTGCACACCTGGGTGCATGTCTCACCCCCACACCTCTCCCCCTCGCACGCAGTGCTTACTCATGTAACATGTACTCAGGTACTCTTGACGGCCCACCCCTCCACCTCCCAATCGCCCCAAACGGGGTCACAGGCATGACTTCTTCCCTGAGAGTGACCGTAGCATGTAAATCAGATGCTGTCGTCCCCCTACTTAAGTCTCTTTGTGGCTTCTCGTTGCACCGACAGGAGGTGCAAGCTGCTCTCCACAGTCAGAGAGCCTGAGGCCTGGGCCACCTAACCTTCCTCTAACCTCCCTTCTATCCTCCGGCCAGGAGTCCCTCCCTGCCTACCGTGTTCCAGCCACATGTCTTCCCATTGGCCACAGGACCTTTGCATGTGCTATTTCTGCTGCCTTCCCCTGCTCTTCTGTCTTTATCCTCATGCCTATTATAGAAGTTGCCTTTCTGTCTGGGCTTTCTCCCTGGGGACAGGGTTTCTGCTCACCTCCTCCCACGTATTCGAGGTGGGAACCTGCTCAATGGAGATGCGGGAAAAACTGATGCACTCTTCTGAACCTGCCTACACCATGCGTGCCTCCCCCATCTTCAGGACCGGCCAGAGGCACCAAGGCCGCAGGTTCCCGCCTCTGGGAGCCCACCGCGCTGATGCCCTCCACTCCCCCTCACCATCCCCTCCCCACCTTTGCACGTGGCCCTGAAGGCCCCGAACTGGCCTGCAGACAAGGGCCTGGGGTGGGCAGGCGAGATGGCCCCACAGAAGCTCATTCCCACCCTGGGTGTGTCCACCACGGCCCACGGGGTGGGCCCTGACATTTAGGACAGTGCCGCCCACGCTGCCTTGCCCAGCTCAACTGTCCCCTCCAGGTGAAGCTGCCCCTCCCGGGAAAACTCACCACCTGCAAGGACAAGATAGGAGGGGCCCCGCCTCTTTGCTCTTCAGAGCTGGGCTGGCACCCAAAGTGACCTGGTAAGTCAGTTCTGCTCTTGTGGACGCCAACCCAGACTTGGCCAGCTGCGGAAGACGGCCGTGAGCCCAGGAAGACCGGAGATGTTTCTCCTTCGGGAAAGGGGGCACACCCGCCTGGCCGGGTCACTGGAGATAATAGCCTTGCGGCCCGGGCTTCTTTCCCTAGGAATTCGAGAACGTTCCTAACAGCAGAAGTTCCTATCTTGCTTTTGTCTCGATGCACAATAGAAGACCCTTTGTCTTTTAGTTGTTCTGGGTCCTCTGAGACACTGCGCAGACACCTGCCTGCATGATTTACACAACAGCGCGGACGTGAAGCAGGTCTGCGACTCCCACCCCCTGCCCTGGGACGCTCACTCGGCATTTGCTCGGTGGTTCTTGAGAACACATCGCAGGCCACCCGGGAAAGAGCAGCCTCTCCCGAGGGCGTTGAGAAGAGGCCTTAGGATGCACCTTCCAGTGACTCTGAGGGCTCTCAAGGCACGAAGGTGTGCCTGCCGGCTTCCTGTTTCCACGGCCGGCAAGGCTGGAGGCCCTGTAGGCGGCACATGGGTGGAGTCGTGGAGGGGAGAGGGGTGGAGCCCTGGTGGGGAAAGAGGCCGTCCTACGGAGATCTGGGCGAAGGATAGTCCAGAAAGGGGGCAACGAATGCGAAGTCCTGACGTGGGGGGAGGGTTGGGGCCTTGGGTTCTATTCCTGATGGTGGAAGGGGTGACGCGGGTGGGGGCGGGAACCTGACGAACTTGAGGCTGGGCTGAGGGTCTGGGCCAGAAGCGGTCCTGACCACCCCGTCCTGCGCAGCGGGAGTCGGCCGACCTCTACGGGGACGGGGACGGGGACGGGGACGGGGACGGTGAGGGCAGGCGGGGTCGCCAGGGAGCCAACCACAGCCCTGGCTCGGACTCGCCGAATGGGATAGGGCTGAGAAACTCGGGAGCTGGACCGTGGACCCCGGCAGTGGGCTACCGAAAGCCAGCGGGTCTCGGGCCGGAATTACGGCGTCCGTCTAGGGTCTGTTTCACCCCCACCTTCGTTTTATAGCTGGAGCAGAAAGTCAGGGAGTTTCACAGCTGCAGCTGAAAGTGAGGGCTGCCCAGAGCTCCAGCATCTGCCCTGGCACCCCTCCATGGTCGCCCCGCGGAGGCCTTCTCGGTGCCTTATCCTGGCTCCTCTGTGGACCCAACCCCCGACCCACCGGCCCTGAGCCTCCTGTCACCGTTACTAGATCCACGGGGGCCCGCCCGCCTCTCTTCCCTCTGCCTCCACCCCACCTTCCGGCCGGAGCCTTGGGGCCTGCTTGCCCGCTCGTGTGCCCGGGGCCCGTCCTGGGCCTGCACGTGGCAGGCACTCAGTGCCCACTGCTCTGCAAAGGACCCAAGTGTCCCCGGAGCTCCTGGGTCCCAGGCTCTGGGCGTGACAGTGCCAGCCCCAGACCCCATGGGAGGGCCCGCTACTGGGGGAAACCACGTCCACGAAGCACCGCTAACATTTAAATGAGTAACTGCTGCTTCGTGAGGCTCCGTGTTCACGGCCTTGAGTTCCACTTAAACACCCGCGACAGCCTCTCGTGGCAGCCACGTGCGGAGGCAAAACCCCACTTCAGGCGTCCACACCTGCCGTGACCGGGAAGGCCGGGGCGTCCGCTGCTCCCGCTGGCATCCGCGACCCCGGCGTGGAGGCCGAGGGGCAGCCACGCCTCCCCCAGGGCCCGTGTGCTCGCCGATAACACCGGAGCACCGCGTTCTGGTCTACAGACACCTGGCAAAGTTGGAACGAAGCGGGGCCGGGCCGCTGGCCAGTGCGCACGGGTCAGGCGGTGGGTAAAGAAACCGCCAGCGGGTGAAACCTGCAGCACCCGCCACCCGGACACCGCAGCCGCCACGCGAGTCACGGCACTTCTGAGAGACTTGGTTTTCAGCCGCAAGACGGGGGGACGCGAGTGTCCGCCTGCAGCGGGTTAAGGAGGGCGAGAGGCACTGGGGCTCGCCTGTCCACCCTGCTGCTCTACCACTCGGGTCCCAGCCTCCTCCGTCGGCAAGTGGGAACGAAGGGTCACCTGTCTGGCAGGCTCGCGAGGACCTGGCGAGACAAGTCACGGTAACTGAAGGCTGCCTCCTTGCCCGGTGTGCCGGACCGAGGAAGGCACGGAGGTCCTGGCCACAGAAAGCCCCCTGCACCCGGCTCACCCCACCAGTTAGCACAGGGTTTGGCCTCAGATGTTCAGGGAGAAAGTGTCCCAGCCGGTCCAGAGCCCCTCCTGAGACAGGTCACACCTTATGAGTCATTCACTGAGTTTTAGGGAAGAGAGGATGTCAATGGGCTAAATTGTGTCCCCCTCAAACGCATTCATTGGAGGCCTAACCCCCAGGATCTCGGAACATGACCTCATTTAGAAACAGGGTCTTTGCAGATGTCGAGTTAAAATGAGGTCATTTGGGTGGCCTACTTCAACGACTGGTGTCCTTCTAAGGAGGACAGAGGCCCTGAGACAGAAACGTAGACAGTGTCACCTGCAGACGGACGTATCTACAAGCCAAAGGACACCAAAGATTGTCAGCAAAGCCCCGTGTGCGAGGGGAGAGGCAGGAACAGATCCTTAGAGGCTCCAAAAGGAAACACCTTGCCAGCAGATTGATCTCGGACTTCTGGCATCGCGAACCAGGAGGCGATAGGTTTCTGTTTTAATAAAGCCACCGGTTTGTGGGGCGTCTTCACGGGAGCCACGGAAGACCGATGCAGGGGGAAGAGCAGATATTCGGAAGTAGACTTCCACCTCTGGCATAACCCAAGACGCCCCCCCTGCCCCCCCAGAACTTGCAAGTACGAGATGGAAACAGCAGCCTTGCGGCGCCTGGTGGCTCAGTCGGTGGAGCGTCCGACTTCGGCTCAGGTCATGATCTCGTAATTCGTGGGTCCGAGCCCCATGTCGGGCTCTGTGCCGACAGCTCACAGCCTGGAGCCTGTTTCAGATTCTGTGTCTCCCTCTCTCTCTGTCCCTCCCCCACTCACCGTGTCTCTCTTTCAAAAATAAATAAACGTTAAAAAAAAATAAAGAACGAAACAGCAGCCTTTTCCTGTGGAGCTGAGCTCACAAGAAGGTTGGGAGTGTTACGGGGACAGAGCACAGCAAGGCGCTGAAGGGCGGAGGCCCGGGAGGGGTTCAACACCCACCCAGGGGAGGAGAGGGAGGCCTCCCGGGCCCATCCAAGGCCAGGGATGCACAGCACACTCCCCCTCTTGGGAGGGACGTGAACAAGGAGAACTCGCTCGCAGGGACAGGGCACTAAGGAGGCCTGCGGGCCCGGGCAGCTGTGACACAGCCAGGGCCCAGAGCCTCACGCAGTGTAGATCCTGCCCTGTGGAGCCGTCACAGTCCAGGCCCCGTCACCCCCACAGCGGATGAAGGGACATGAAACCTGGACCGGGGCCAGTGATGCCCACGGGGACCAGGGCAGAAGAAATGCACGATCGCCACGGGGGACAAGCTCTTGACCCAGCCCCACGTGGTTCCTGCCGGTAAAAGACGAGTTCACCTTCGGGAGTGCGAATCACAGCAAGAAGGAGCCACCACGGGGGCATCAGATACACAAACAGCAGGCCGCCCGGCAAAGAATGACCCAGAGTGAGTCCGACAAGCGGGCATCGGCTACCACGGTTAACACGGTGAACGGGCCGATGGAGTGAGAGGACAGGGGAATGACGGCAGGTGGGATTCCAGGGGAGGGGACCGACATTCGGAGGAGAAAGCAGTGGTCACGAGAACAACTCGAGTCCTCAGATTCAGGAATACTATGAGTGTTAAGCCGGAAAAAACCCAAATCTACATGTCTACATTTGAGGGTGAAACCATAGAATACACAAGACATAAAACTTAAGAGGAAAAAAGAGCCCCGAATCACCTCGAAAGCAGTTATGACGACAGCTGACTTGTCGGTGACGGTGGTAAAAGTCAAACAATAGTGGTAGCTCTGCTTTTTTTCGAAGTCTCAAGATAAAATAACTATTACCTTAGGACCTTATTATCTGTTTTGGTGTAAAAAGTTACCCCAAGACTCAGCAGTTCGAAACAAAACACTGACCAAAGTGTGAGGACCAACTCACAGCTTCTGCGGGTCAGGACCCAGGCGTGGCTCAGCCGGGCCCTCTGCCCCACTGTCTGTCACACGGCTGCAGTCACGGCGCTGGGTCTGCGTCCTCATCCGAAGGCTCGCCCGGGGGGTCTCGGTTTTCCCGACCGCGAGGCGGAGGTCCCGTGCTCCGGTGCCTCGTGGGCCTCTCCCAGGCGGCAAATGGCCTCATCAGAGGACACGAGCCAGAAAGGCTACAGGGAATCTTCTAGCAAGACGGGAGGCGCGGTCGGGGAAGTGGCGGGTGTAGGTCCCGCTCCCGGGCAGGCACCGGGGGCTCACACGAGGAGGGAGGGTCGGGCATCCGCCCGACCCCACACACTGTCACTCCCCAGTGGGGGCTGTAACAAAACCACCTTCGAACACACGAGACTAAACGTCATCAGCATCACGTCCGCGTTGAAGTCTCTCCTTGAGGAAGCGCTTCAGGAGGAAATAAGGGGCTGAGGGAGAAGGTGCGAGCAAGAAGCAACGAAGAGGACTGCCCGTGTTAAATAGTAACAGTGACACAGGCGGTCGAGGAACAAAGCCAGCGGAGCCGCGGTAGCGGGCAGACGAGGCAGCAGGAAGGCAGAGTGGTGCGGGGCCTTGCGCTACTCGGCGGAGGCCAGCGGTGCCGGGTACATCCCTGCCCTTAAGTACGTGCGTTTAAAAAAAATCTGTTGACGTTTTATTCATTTTTTTTTTTAATTTTTTTTTTTCCAACGTTTATTTATTTTTGGGACAGAGAGAGACAGAGCATGAACAGGGGAGGGGCAGAGAGAGAGGGAGACACAGAATCGGAAACAGGCTCCAGGCTCTGAGCCATCAGCCCAGAGCCTGACGCGGGGCTCGAACTCACAGACCGTGAGATCGTGACCTGGCTGAAGTCGGACGCTTAACCGACTGCGCCACCCAGGCGCCCCTATTCATTTTTGAGAGACAGAGAGTGTGAGCGGGGGAGGGCAGAGGAGAGGGAGACACAGAATCGGAAGCAGGCTCCAGGCCCTGAGGTGTGAGCACAGAGCCCGATTGGGGCCTTGAACCCACGAGCTGTGAGATCATGATCTCCGAGCTGAAGTTGGAGGCTCAACCGACTGAGCCCCCCAGGTGCCCCCAGATATGTGTGTTCGAAGAGTGAAGTCAGCCACTAAAATAATACTGAGAGCTTCCAAGTCCGTGGTGGGGGGCAAGGAAAACACTGATCGGTCTCATAGGAGTCGGGAAGAGAGAAAAAAGGCAAGGATGAAGTATGGTAAAGAGAAAAACTAAAATGGGGAAAAGCTCAAACCGTAACCATCATCCCAATAAAGTTCCACGGATTTAAACTAGCCAGTTTTTAACGATCGCTTATCAGACTGGGTGAAGAAACAAAATGCAGCTGTGTCCTGATTCCAAGGGCAGAGTCAAAGCAGTAAGGAAGGAAACGTATCCGCAAGTGTGAACCACGAGAAAACCGTTACCACGTTGTCGGCGCAGCTGGAATCCACCCGAAGACCGCGGTCATGCGCGGAGAGCACGCCAGGAACGCTGCAGCGGGTCGCTGGGGAGGCTGAATGACTCTGAACTCGCAGGCAGCACACACACGGCTTGAGAATACGTAAGGCGGACATCGGCAGAGCCCCAGAACGATCGGCTCTGCGGTCAGAAGGGACGGTGACGACAGACCAGGCCTGGAATTAACCCGCTCACAAACACTCGGGGGACACGGTCACCAGCAAGACGCGCCACCATAAGATCCCTTACCTTCAAGCGCACGTGGCATGTTTGCCAGCAAGGGACGCGCCGCAGGGCCACAAAACCAAATCTCAACAGAACACCCACGGGGACGCAACGACAATAGTACAGAGAAACAATCACCAAACATTTGGAAACGTAAAACCGTAAAATAACATGTGACTGATGGCTCGGGAACGAATCAGAGTGGGGCCTTAAGACAGGGAGAACCCCGCCACGAAGCAAGACCACGTGCAAGCCTTTTTAGGGCGCAGCTCCCCTCGACCTCGGAGGCAGTCCCTATCCGGAAGGCGTGGGCACGAGGAAGCCAAGGCGGAGAAGGGCTAAAGGGAGACCCGGGGAGCACGGCGAACGATAAAGCAGTGACCTGTGGGACCGAGAACCGGAAACAAGAGCGGACGTGAGGCGGATCGAACAGAGTCCCAGCTGGCTCCCTGCAATGACCGTGCGGCAGGAAGCGTCTAACCCCGCCTGCGGGCGCCCGCTCGCCAGGACGGCCCTTCCAGAGCCAGCGCGGGGCTGGCCGGCCCTTCCAAAGAACAAGACACGGCAGAAGTGACGGGACGCCCCTGCCGAGAGTGGGCGACAAGAAGGTCACTGTGGCTTCTGCGTCCCCCCCTGCTCTGGGGACACCGGCTGGCACGCGGTAAGCTGCCCCGTGCAGAAGCCCGCGTGGCTGAACCGGGGGGGGGGGGGGGGGGGGCTGGCCGTGTGAATGAGCTTGGAGGCGGACCCCGCCCCGGCCGGCCCGACGCCGCATCCCAGCCACCGCTGCACGGCCTCGAAGACCCAAGAAAGGGACACCGGATCAGGCTGCGCAGAAAGGGCCAGCTAACACGTGTTCGCCGTTCGGGCCGCTGGGCTGTGATGTCCTGTGCTGCACAGCAGCAGGTAATCGTCACAAATAAACTAGAAGGGTCACGACGTCCAAGACTGAAGGAGACTCGGGGGAAGAACTCGCCACTGAACAGTATCGGTGACACAACCACAGATGGAACAGAGATTTTAAATTAAAAAAAGAGATTATAACAATTTTTGTCAATAAATTCAAAGCTTAAGTAAAATAAGCAATATTTTATTAAAAATTAAACTTATCGGGGCGCCTGGGTGGCTCCATCGGTGAAGTGTCGGACTTCGGCTCCGGTCATGACCTCGTGGTTTGTGAGTTCGAGCCCCGCATCGGGCTCTGTGCTGACAGCTCGGAGCCTGGAGCCTGCTTCGGATTCTGTGTCTTCCTCTCTCTCTGCCCCTCCCCTGCTTGTGCTCTCTCTCTCTCTCTCTCTCTCCCTCTCTCTCAAAAATAAACATTAAAAAGAATTTTTAGAAATTAAACTTACCAAATCACTCAAGAAAAAAATAGAATACCCAAACAGCTCGATAACCACGAAGAAAATGAATCAGTAGTTTACAGAAGTCCCCTACCCCCAAAACGGATGCAGATGGTTTAAAGAAAAGTTCCACCAACTATTTAAAGAACAGGAAATCCAAATCTAATAAAAAGTGTTTTATATGAGTAAGAAGTAGGAAAGCTACCTAGGTAATCTTGAGAGATCAAACCCAGAGAATGCCAAAATGAAATTTAAAAAATGTATAGCCTAGGGGCGCCTGGGTGGCTCAGTCGGTTAAGCGGCCGACTTCGGCTCAGGTCACGATCTCGCGGTCCGTGAGTTCGAGCCCCGCGTCGGGCTCTGTGCCGACAGCTCCGAGCCTGGAGCCTGTTTCAGATTCTGTGTCTCCCTCTCTCTGATCCTCCCCCATTCATGCTCTGTCTCTCTCTGTCTCAAAAATAAGTAAACATTAAAAAAAATTTTTTTTAATGTATAGCCTAATACATTTAGAAACAGAAATACAAAGTTATAAAATATGAGCAACGGAATCCATCAACATGCACAAAAATAGTAATTATGCCAAATTAGGTTTATTCCAGGAATCATCAGAAAACCCATGATTCGGGACACCTGGGGGGCTCAGCCGGTTGAGCGTCTGATTTTAGCTCAGGTTATGATCGCACGGTTCGTGAGTTCAAGCCCCGTGGTGGGCTCACTGCTGTCCACACAGAGCCTGCTTCAGATCGTCCTCCTCTCTCTCTGCCCCTTTCTGCTCATGCGCGCTCTCTCTCTCTCTCTCTCTCTCTCTCTCTCTCTCTCTCTCTCAAGAATAATAAACATTTAAAAAAAGAAAAAAGGAAGACAAATGAGCATTTAACACATTATCGGCGGAACTTGTCCACAGAATCATCACCACATATACAAGAAACATTACTTGATAAAATCTAGTGCACACTATTTTTTTTATTTTAAATTAGGGTTATACATGTATTTGTTTACTAAGGCCACTGCAAACAAAGTACCACAGACTAGATGGCTCGAAGCAACAGAATGGGTCCTCACTCGTTTGGAGGCTAGAAGTCTAAATGAAGGTATGTGCGGGGCTATGGTCTCCCCTCCTCTTCTTGCTGGAAATTCTCACTTTTCCTTGGCACGCTGTTTTTTCATTGAGGTAAAATGGACATAACATCAAATTTAACCATTTTAAAGCGTACAATTCGGTGGCTTCCAGTATACAGATATAGATACAGATACAAATACAGATACAGATACAGATACAGATACAGATACAGATAGATATCCAGATGTAGATGTAGGCAATATAGATACAAACATAGGCACAGAATCAGATATAGACGTGGACGTACATATCCACTGTGTCGTGCAGCCGTCACCACTAGGTAATTCTAGACCATCTCCGTCACCCCCAGAAGAAACCCCATCCTATATGGCAGCCCCTCCCCTTTTCCCCTCCCCTCAGACCCTGACAACCACAAATTTGCTTTCCATCTCTCCCTGCTTTCCATCGCACGGAGGATGACGCTTCCCCAAACTCCTTGTGTCCGGGCCGGCCCGAGAGAGGAGTCCTGGCCGAAGAGCTGGACGCGGGTGACACGTCGCTTCGGAGGCACAACACAGAGCTGCCCGCGCAGCTGTCCCAGCGCCCTCTTCCACCGAGGCGGTCCCGGGGCCACTCGCTGTGGCGGTGCCAGACCGGGGCTGCCACACCGCACGTCCCCACCTCCCGTCCCCACACACGCCCCCCTCCCTGAGCACGAGGGGGAGCTTGCGATGTGCGTGAACCAGCAGAACACGCAAACTCGATGGGATGCCATTTCCACAATTATCATGATGAGATTTTAATGCCCACCTAGCGAAGCGACTCTCCCCCCCTGCATGTGGCCGGTCGCTAAGGGTGGCCTCCAGACGACGGCCAGCAAGGGACAGGCCCTCGCTCTAGCCGGGGCAGGATGCTGTCACGACCACCAGGTGGGCTTGGAAGTGGGTCCTTTCCAGTCTGTCCTCCGAGGAGGACGCGGCCGGGCCACTCCTGACCCACAGAAACCGTCAGAATCACGTGCCAAAATAGGTGTTGTTTCAGGTCCCTGAGTCTGTGGCAATACTGTCACACGCTGTAAGTACGTACGTACAGTAGTGACAGACAGGACGCTGGCCCACGGGGCATGGTGGTGAGGGCATTCGGCCATAACAGCAAGACGCCCGGCCTGTGGTTTTGAGCCGCGGCCGCCGGGGCTTTGGTGACCACAACGTAACCTGGCCTAACTATTATCACTGATCACTTTCCAATGATAAATGACCTTCAACGCACAGCTTACAGGGCCAGCAATGGGGGGGGGGGGGGGGGGGCCCATGGCTGGAGGGACGGCTGCCTGGACAGAGAGAGGCTCAGGCCTTTGTCGGAGGATGAGAACCAGCCACCCAAGGTGACCCAGCGGGACCCAGCAGCAAGGGCAGGGCACTGGATGCCTTCGCCTCGCCCGGTGCCTGTGGGGGTCCTCTGGGTCCAGCTCCCCCAGGGTCCCCCGGGGCCGCGGGCAACGTGGGGGAGGGGAGCACGGGGGACCTCTGGCGGCACCCCTCAGTCATTGCGCATCGAATCTTGACCCACGAAGGGTCGCTGGAGTCCAGGACAGACAGCCCAGCAAGAAATGGATGGAGGACAGAGCCAAGCCCCCAGGGTCACCGCTCCCCCGCCCCCGGCCCGTCCCCCACCCCTTCCTCCTCTTCCTCCTCCCCCCACTGCCCCGTGGCAGGAGTTTCAGAGGTAAGAGCTCCCCAGCACGGTCTCTGGAAACACAATTTGGCGGGCACCCGCAGGGTGGGGGTCAAAGTGTGGCAGACCCCCGGGGGGCAGACAGACTGTGACCGTGAACCGTGAACCACGACAACGATTTGCTGTCTCCCCCAGCAGGACAAATCGAAACAGCTCAGCGGAGATGTTTGGGGCAGTCTACACAAGGAAAACCGCACACAGGACATCGGGCCACGGCAGCCCGAGGTGGGGAGGACCTCTTCCCAGAGCCTGGCGAGTTTCTGGTGCTCTGCCTTTCAAAGTGCGCCCCCCCCCAGTCCCCGCCCCACCACAAGCACCCAAGGGTCCCCTCAGACCCCGCTGGAGGCAGAGTGCCCCCCGGGCCCGGATCTGAGGCCCAGGGCCGGGCCTCCTGCGTCTCACCTTCTCATAAGGACACCAGCCACGCTGGGTCACGGCCCTCCCTGTACCAGCGGGACCCTACCTTAACTAATTACAGCTGCGATGACCCTGTCTCCCATAAGGTCGCTGAGACCCCGGGAGTTATAATGTCCACAGACTGCGGGACAGAGTCCAGTCCCGCACCCTCGGCTTGAGGTGAGACGTGCCAGGCGTTTCTAGTTTCCACAGCTCGCCCGTCTCCCCCCAGAGCTCCCGTCAGGGCTGGCGGACAGGGGTGTGGAGAGGTCTAGGGGGCACGCTGGTGGGCACCCCGACCTCCGGGCACCTCGCCACCGCAGGGGTCAAGAAAGGGCTCCGCCGCCGTCGGGCCCCTTCTGTGTGGGATCCCTCAGGATAGTGGTTAAACCAAAATCGTGACCGTTAAAGTTATAGATGGCTGTTGGAAAACCTTACTTTTAAAACCCTCCAAGTCACCCACGTGCCCTAAACTCGACCGCAAACTTCAGTGACTTCTCTGCTCACCACGGCTTCGTGGGCCCGGGTTCGGTTTCCTTCTGTCCGACCGCCCCTTTCTCGACCTTTCAGAGAGCATGTGGATAATCTGCCAGAATCCGTGCGTGCGGGGACCAGGTGTCCCCTGGATGGCCACGTGGCCGGCCACAGCGGTCCGGCCCCCAGCACGTGGGAACACCGCTCTCACGCCGCGGCCAGCGTCGGTCGGAAGCCTGTGGTCGGCGGGATCGGCGTTCCTTTGCGGGCCGTGAAACTCCGGTCTCTAGCAGCTTCTTAGGCTGAACGTGAAGCGACAATTCATTCATTAGAAATTACTTTTTGGCCTCCATCGTATGGACGGCTCCAGGCGCTGAGCACGTAGCCGTGAACAGGGCGGGCAAAGCCCTGCTCCCCGACCTGACCAGCCAGGGGCACAGACAAAGGAGCCAAACCGACTACCGAGCAGCGCCAGGCGGTGACCGCCACCCGGAGACACGAGGGAAGGTGCTGGAAGGGACGCAGCGACAGGGGAAGGGCCCCGGATCACAGGAACACGGGGCCTGGCACCAGCGGAGGAAGAGGAAGGCCGGGGCTGCGGCACCGTGTGGGTGGGACCTGTGCCCACCCCCTTTCTTCAGGCAGAGGGTCCTTCCTTCACCTTGTCAACGCGAGGGGGGGGGCGGGGCACAGCCAGCAGATGACGTCAGCAGATGACACAGCCTCCCTCACCCGAGCCTGTGTCCAGACGGCGTCCCCGGAGCGTTCTGTCCTCTGGGTGTCCCCATGCCACCGTGAGGTCCTTGGAAACAGGTTACCTCCCCTTTCTGCTCCCGCCCCCAGCTCCGAGGTTTGCTCGGATAATTTCCCACCTTCTTCTCCGGATGATTATCGGGCATTTCCGGCAGCACATCCGCGCCCATTCCTCGAGTGCCCCGCGCAGAACTCCCGGGAGGCTGGGGGTCCCCACGCCGGGCTCACCAGCCGGGTGCTCGAGGCCAGGGAGTGGCCCCCGTGAGAAGACGTGTTCTCGTCACCGTGCGAGGCCCCGAGGGGCGTCCGAACAGGGCAGTGACGCACCCGGAGCGTGCCCGGCTGGGAGGGCCGCGGGGTCCCAAAGAGCAGCAGGCGTCCTCCGGGCCAGACACAGGGTGGCCTGTAATGCCAAGGAGAACCCCGCCTACACCCTCACGCGGCCGGCCCCGGGCGGCCCCTCTTCTGCCTTCTGGTCAGTCCCGGCTGTGCCCCAGGGCTCCCGCTCTGCGCCTCCAGTCTTCCCAGTGACCCCGTGTCTCTCTCGGGGTCTACCCACACCAGCAGCATCTGGGAACCACCCACCAACCCCTGAGGTCCGTCCCCCTTGCTGTGGAAAAGACCTCGGGGGCCGGGCCCAGACCCCTGAGGTACATCTCAGACTGTGCCCACAGTCCGTCCACTGAGCCACCCTGACCACCGCCCCCTCCCCCTGCGGCCTTCCGGACAACCTCACCCGTGGGCTCCAGCCGCACAGGACCCCCACCCGTTCCTCTCCGGGGGGAAAGGGCTTCTCCAGCCAGCGGCCAGGGAGGGGGGCGGCCGGGGGGGGCGCGTCCCGAGCCCCCGCTGGACACCGGACGGGCTGGGGCACCAGCCGCAAGCTCTGTCACCCGCCACCTCCGAGAACGTCCCAAGCGGGAGAACGTCCTCCAGCCGCCGGCGAGGACAGAGGCGGAGAGAGTCCGGTGTTACTGGTGTACCCACCTCGGGGCGGTGACAATGAGGAGGCCACGCGCGGGCTCCGTGCTCTTCAGGAGGGTCCCCTGCGGCTCTGCCAGCTGCATGTCCCGTCTCCCCCGCTTTGGTGGTGGCCGCGGCGCCCGCCTGAGATCACACAGCGGAAAGGGCCTCTGCTCGGCGCTGCCGGTGGCGGGAGCACGAACGCGGCCGCTCGCTTCGGGCAGCTCAGCGTCACGGGGAAGGGCGACCGGGCCCAGACGCGACGGCAACCGTGGGGGACAGTGAAGTCAGGGGGTCTCGGCTAGCGGGCGGGAGGGCACCCCGGAGGAAGCGACGCCCGGCAGCCGACACTCCGGGACGGAGGGGCACGGGCAGAGGCCCCGGGGCCTGAGGACACTGACCAGCTCTGGGAACTGGGGAGTCTGCGCAGTCGACGCGGAGGGAGCCGGAGAAGGGGTCAGCGTGGGCACGTGAGGGGCCCCACTCCTAGGTCGGCAGCTGTCGGGGGCGGGGGGAACAAGTGTCCGGGACCCCCTCCCCAGGCAGCTGTGCAGCCGGCGTGTACCCCCGATCAGGTGGGGATCGGTGAATCCGCTACGAACAAAATGCCACCGTAGGGACTGGGAAAAAGGAAAATGAAATTCTCTCATGTAAACAAGCCCGGATTCTCCACAAGATTAGGGCTTTGTGTCCCCCTTTCTGCTCCCTGGCCTTCCGGAGGTTTCCATCCTGGAGGTGCGGCGGAGGGATCCGGCCATCACATGTGGCCTCCACATCGGCCAAGGCGCTGCTGCATCACCTCCCGACCCCTTCAGAAATCCCACGAGGCCCTTCTTCCCAGCCCGGAGTCACAGGAACACAGCGGCCGCGGAAGCCAAAAACCGGTCCCCGTGGGACGGGTGCGTGGCTCCACGGGAGGGGAGGCACGGGACATACTCGGGTGAGATATTTAGGTTGTTCCGAAACGGACCCGCGAGGGTGACTTCGGCTTCCTGTGACGGAATCTCTGCCCGAAGTGGCTTCAGTGCAGGTGCCTCGCCCACAGGGGTCGGAGGTCACAAGGCTGCAGGGGTGCGGAGCGCATCCGGTCACAGGGCAGGCCTTTGCAGCAGCTCCTCTGGGAAGGCATCACGAAATCACCCAGCCGGGGCAAGAGCTTGGACCGCCTCCTACCGGCCGCCTTCCCTGGGTGAAGAAGACTTCCGCGGACCCCGCCTGCCCCCACCAGCAGGTGTCCTTCAGGTCCCCTTGGCCAGAACTGGGAGGACCTCAGCCCAGCCCCTTCTCCGCACTCCCGAGCTGCCCCGCCTGGGCGTTAACTTCAAAAACAAAACTGCCAGTTATTTCCCCAGCAAGACTGGCTTTATTCGGGAACAGCAGAGGCCAACACAGGCCAAGCAACTCTAGGAGGGAAAACCCTAGACCGGCCACGACGATACGGTTCAGGAGGCTCGTTTATAAGGAAGGGAGGGTGGAGTGGGCGGGAGGGCTGTTGTAAACAGAAAGTTCATTGGAGCAAACTCTGAGCTGGAAGTGTGGTGCCTTCTCATTGGCTGGGCTGTGGCAGTCTCTCATTGGCTGAGCTGTGATGATCTCTCACTGGCTGGGCTGTGGCTGTCTCTCATTGGCTGGGCTGTGGCAGTCTCTCATTGGCTGGATTGTTGCTGGGGGAGGAGGAAACCTTCCATCCTCCTGCTGAGCTTGTAAAGTGGTGGCTACAGTGGAATCCACCTGCAAGGTGCGTCTGCAATTGACCGGGAGCGGTAGGGCTGAGAGCTCCCCCTGCTGGCCACCCGACTCCATTCTAAATGAGGTTTCCTCTCACTAATTTTCACGTGGGCAAGTCCCTGCTACACCCCGTACCCGGGGGTGGTGCTGCCCGGAGAAAAGGCCAGCGTGGGCGCTGGTCCAGCTGGTAGGGGACCCAGGATGGCGTCCAGGTGATGAGGGAAGGAGGGCCTGGGTGAAAACTGCCTGGCAATTGGGCCTCCCAGACAAGACCCAGTGAGAGACCCCTGGTGATTGTGGAGGGTGCTGTGGCGACATCAGGAGGAGGCGTTGTGAAACCCTGGCTGTTAGAAAAGCCAGTCACCTGCAGAGCCGCACTGAATAGAGAGATGGCACGTTTCCTGCAGCTTCTCTTAGCTCCTCCTTGCTTCTCCGTTCCTGTCCCTGCTGATGGCGAGGCCCCGCCCACTCGTCCTGCCCCCCCCCCCCCCCCCCCCCGGCTTCTCGCGGACTCTGTGCTCCACCTCAAGGCTGGTGCCCACCTTCATGCCGCCTTGCAGTCCCACATACCTACACCTGGCACCTCCTGGACCCAAGCCCAACAAGGGGCTGGCCAGATTGCTCAGTTATGTGTTGTCATTCAGCAGTTGGGAGTAGGGCACTGAAAATCAGAGTACAAGGGACCCTCACCCATCCAGGGAGAGCCCTTCTTGACTTCCAAGGCCACAACCTGGCTCGGCACAGGGTGAACGAGTCCCCTAGGGGACTCGACACCTACCACCCAGATCAGCACAGGGTGAAGAGTCCCACTGACGTCCAGCTAATCAGGAATCCTCTGGCTGGGAGCCCTCTGACCCAGCCCAGCCCAAGGAGAACAAGTCTCCAGGACCCCCAGCTGGCCAGGAGCCTCCAACACAACTCAGTTCAGGGAAAGTGAGTCTCAAGGACTCCCAGACCAGGCACCCTGCAACCCAGCTCAGCACAGGGTGAACGAGTCCCTGGAAACGCAGCCCAGGGGGTGGACCCAGCCCAGCACGGGTAGAATGCATTCACAGGACACCTGGCCAGACTGAGCCCTCTGACCCGGCTCAGTACAGGTTGAACGAGTCCCCAGGAAACATGGCTGACAGGGAACCCTCCGACCCAACTCAGCACAGGGCGAATGCATGCACAGGACACGTGGCTGTCTGAGAGCCCTCTGAGGCAGCTCAACATGGAGTGAATGTGTCTCCCAGACCCTCTACTGATCAGGAATTTGACCCAGCATAGCACAGGGCCAAAGATCCTCCTGGACACTTGGCCAACCAGGAGCCCTTCAACACAGCTTAGTGCAGGGCATAGGAGTCCCGTGAACATCTGTGTTCCCGTGGAGGAGCCAGGTCAGGCGCCGTCTATGAAGGCAGAGGTCCCTTCCTCTGTTGGAGTCTGGCTCCTGTGTGTCACTCAGTCATGGCTGGATGCCAAAGCCTGGCTGTTGGAGCCCTTTCAAGCGCAGTCCTGTTGGGTTGCTGTGTGGACTTGCTGGTGGGCACATGGCCAGTAGTCCTCGGCCTGGGACCGACTTCAATCTGGTGTCCCGGTGCCATGCCATTTTGGGAGCCTTTATCTTTTGGGGAGTTGTCTTCAGAGGAAGCAAAGGGTACCAGCCATAAACTAAGAGACAGAGCAGAAGTTGGAAGAGCCGTCCACGGGAATGAAACTCGTTGATACATCTCTGACCAATTTTGGCAGAAAGCTTGAATTTATGAAAACAGCTTTTTAAAAATTTTTTTTAATGTTCGTTTATTTTGAAAGACAGAGACAGAGACAGAGAGTGAGCCAGGGAGCCAGGGCAGAGAGAGAGGGAGACACAGGATCCGAAGCAGGCTCCGGGCTCCGAGCCGTCAGCACGGAGCCAGATGTGGGGCTTGAACTCACGAACCGTGAGATCATGACCTGAGCCAAAGTCGGACGCTTCGCCGACTGAGCCACCCAGGCGCCCCAGAAAGCGGCTTTTAATGCAAGCAGGGAAAGGAATTGATGTCTCTTTCAGAAGGAGTCTAAGCTAGAGGTTTCACTTCTCATGTGTGAAGAAGAAAATCAAGTTGAGAAATCTGCTTTGTCACTTGGTGTCACAAGGGGGACACAGTTTAAAGGCCTTGCCAGAGACCCAGGCCTCCCCGGACGCAGCACGAGATGAGGAAAGGGACTGGGAGCGAGCTGTGGAGACCCAGGCCCTGAGCTTGGGGGAGGAGTCCTGGCTAAGCTCCTCCTGGAGGAGAGGATGAGGTCTTAGAAGAATGGGCCCGGCAGCACGGGCAGAGGCAGGCCCCGTGCCGGGAGATGGACGGCTTCCTTGGCAACACACAGGGCTTTCCTGGAAGTCTGCCTTTCAGGGAAAGTTCTCAGAGGGGTGAGACCTGCACACCCCCAACCAGGAGGGCGTAGAGGGGGAGCCGGGGCTGGGTGAGGGCCACCTCTGGGATGTATATGACTTTTAAATAAAGAATTTCACATAATCATTTCAAAATAATTTAAGATAAACGGTCCTGGGGTAGCCCAGGACTGAGGTCCCCACCACACCTCATGTGTCCCAGCCTCCTCCAGATGGGGGACAGGGGCCTCCGTGGCTCTGAGAAAGTGTGGGGAGCTGACATTGAGCACGACCTGTCTGTCCCGTCAGCCCTTTCACGCCCATTGACTCCTGTAGAACACAGGCCACCGCTGAGGTCAGCACCATCCTGTTAGGATAGGATAGGATAGGATAGGATAGGATAGGAAAGGGAAGGGAAGGGAAGGGAAGGGAAGGGAAGGGAAGGGAAGGGAAGGGAAGGGAAGGGAAGCAGGTGTTTCTGCATGAACCATTTCTTGCCCGAGACCTCCCAGCTGGATCGTGGTAAAACTTGGGTTTGGACCCAGACGTTACAGTTCCAAACTCTGGCCACAAGAGTAGGAGCATCTCAGCTGCAGGCCTGGGGCCCTCCCTGCCTCTGGGCCAGGGGTTGTGGGCTCAGGGCAGCAGGCAGACATGGGAGTGAGGGGCTGGAGGGTGGCTCTGCCCTGACAAGGAAGCACTGTGGGATTGGAGGAGACATGTGGGATTTATGCCAGCTGCTCTAGGTGCAGGGGTGGGTGGGCGGAGTAAGGCGGAACAGGGGACAGGTGGGAATGGGTGCATCTCAGAGACTGTAGGGTGCCTGTGGACGTGGACGATGTCCTCTTAGCTCCAGGGATGTGTGGTGGGAGCTGAGAGGACGTGCGGGTCCCTGAGAGCCAGGGCCGCCTGTGGCTGCAGCCGAGGAGGAGGAGGACAGCCCAGCGCTGGGGCCCCTAGGCAGAGCTGGAGGCAGCACGCTTAGGGGACCTGGGCACGAACTGGTGGGAGCCATGAGGAAGCTGGCTTTTTGGGGGTGAGGCGAACTCGAGATGGACGTGGGACGAGGGAGGCTTGCCTCCAGGATGGATGGTGTCTGAGCTGATTCGAGGGCGGCTGTTCTCGGGAGCCGGTGGGGAGGCTGGTGGAGTCCAGATCGCTCCAGCCTGAGAGGACAGTGGAACGTTTGTGTGATCCCAGGGCTGGGGGTCTCCTCTGCTCAGCTGATCTGACCCTGCTCACCCTACCCCGGGTCCTGGGGCGGGGGCCGGCACCTCACCTTGGGGGTGTGATCCAGAGCTGTTCACCCGGTGAGTCCCCAGTTCCTTCATCTGTAAAATGCAAACAACTCTGGATGGGGTGGGCGGGAGGCAGGAGATGGCGGAGGTGGGAGGGGATTGGCAGGGGCAGGACACAGATGGAGACCCGAGGAAGGAGACACGGAGGGAGGGTCCCGGCCCTTCCTTGCTGAAGCCGGAGCAACAGCTCTGGGAGGAGAGCACCCCGGGTGCTGCCTTTGTCTCACACGGCTGGTGTCTCACTCCACCAGCCTCCGCACCGGCTCCCGGGGGCCTCCTCTGCCTTCTTGGTCATGGCTCGCGGGTCACGGGCCACAGCACCAGACCTCTCCTGCTTCCTCCACTGTTGCTCGGCACCAGCAGGTCAGAGCCCTTGGACCCGTGGGGAAGCTTTGAGCTCCAGGGAGCAGCGATGGGACCGCTCGCTTCAGGGAACTCTTCTGGGCTGTGTTGACGGGCACGCAAGTAGTGTGTATATTGTGATGTATTTATAGAGTCACAGGAAGCTGCAGAAAGTACAGGGAGTTCCCTTCAGAAAGGCATCCTTCATTCATTTTGCCGCAGCGTCACAACTCACATTACTGCAGAACGTCGTTAATGCAAGGAAACCAACACTGGCTCATTGGGCGTGGCCGGTTGTTTATCGCGTACACTCAGGTAGCCAACGACACGATCCAGGTGTGGACTGTTCCATCAGCACAGAGATCTCCCTCAGGCCACCCACTCCTGCCCCTGTGATCCCTGCCCGTGGCAGTCGCCAATGCGTTCTCCACCTCGGAAGCTTTGCCCTTAGGAGAGTGTCCCCTGAGCGGGGTCCTGTAGCTGGGACCTTGAGGTTGGCTGTTCTTTTCACTCAACACTTGCCCCTGAAATCTATCCAAGTTGTATGTGTTGTATGCTTCAGCAACGTGCAGTGGCTTCTTTATCACTGAGGAGGGTGCCCTTGTGTGGATGGGCCACAGTTTGTTCATCCGGTCACCTTTCAAGTTTCCAGTCTTTGCCATTACCAATAGGCCCACAGTGAACATCTGCGCACAGTGTTTTGTGTGATATCGTTTTCATTCTCTGGGCTAAAGGTTCATGAGTGTGATTGCTGGGCCGTAGGGTTCGTGTTTAGCTTCTGAAGAGCCTATCAAACTGTCTGACCAGGGGGGCTGTGCCGTGTACTTTCCCACCAGCAGTATACGAGAGAGCTGCATTTTCCCCAACATTTGACATTTTCCCTTATTTTACCCAGCCGACAGGTGGGTGGTGATATGTCATTCAGGTTTTCGTCTGCATTTTCCTAATGGCTCGTGATGTTGAACGCTTTCGTGTGTGTGCTTAATTGCCATCTGTATATTGTCTTTGGTGAAAAGTCTGTCTTTTGAAGATTTTCTATTTGGCCAGTTTGCAGTTTTCCTGTTGACTTTTGAGAGTTCTTTATATATTCTAGATACAAGTCCTCTTTTCAGATATGTGGTTTGCAAACAATGTTTTCCTAGTCTGTAGCTTGTCTTTTCATCCTCCTAACAGGATCTTTACCAGAGCGACACTTTTTAACTTTGGTAAATTCCAGTTTATCAAGTGTTTTCTGTTGTAGGTTGGGCTTTTAGTACCATGTTTAGAAGCCACCAGTCTCCAGGTCCTGAAGATTTTCTCCTGCATTTCCCTTTGAAAGCATTACAGTTTCACATTTTACTTTGAATCTGTACTGTGATCAGTTTGAGTTCACGTTTGTATAAGGAATGAAGTTTAGGTCAAGGTATTTTTGTTTATTTGCTTTGATGTTGTTTCTTTGCCAATGGATGTCCAATGGCTCTGGCGCCATTTGTTGAAAAGCTCATCCTTCTCATGAAGTGGATTATTCACCTTTGTCAAAATTCAGTGAGTCACACTGGCAGAGGCCTGCTTCTGGGTCCTCCCTTCTCTCCCGCTCATCTGTATCTTTTCCTCCACCACCAGCACATGGTCTCGAGATGCAGCATACTGATTCCTCCCATTTTATTCCCTTTCAAAACTGTTTTAGCTCTCCTAGTTCCTTTGCATTTCCGTATAGACTTTAGAATAATCTTGTCTATATCTATAAAATAAATACTGCTGGAGTTTCTTTAGGAAATGTGTGAAGCCAGTATATCGATCTGGGGAGACCTGACATCTTTACGGTGTTGTGTCTTCCAACCCACGAGCATGGTGTCTCTCCTTCACTTAGATGTTTGATTTCTTTCATCAGTGCTGTGTAAATTTCAGCAGGTAAGTCTTGTACATGTTTTTTAGATTTGTACCTAAGTGTTTTAATGATTATAAATTTTTAAAGATTGTGATTTTGGTTTCCATGTGTTCGTTGCTAGTAGACAGAAATAAGGTTGATGTTTGTATGTTTATCTTGTTTCCTGAAACCTTGCTGAACTCATGTATTCTAAAGAGGATTTTTTCCCCCAGTCTGTATGACTCCCTGACCCCCTTCCTTGCCTAACTGCACTGGCTGGAACTTCAAGCACTATGTTGAATAAGAGTGGTGAGTTCAGAAGACTTCTATGCCTTGTTCCTGATCTTAGAGAAAAAGCATCAGTCTCTCATTATTCTGTATAATGGTACCTGGGGGTTTATAGAGGGTTTTCATCAAGGTTGGGAATTCCCCTCTATTCTGATGTGTTCTAAGTTTTTATCCTAAATGACTGCTGAATTTAGAAGTGCAAGAAATGCTTTTTCTGCGTCAACTGATGTGCATTTGTGATTTTTCCTTTTTAGCCTGTTGATAGAGTGGATTAATATTGATTGATTTTCAAGTATGAAAACTTTCTCACATCTGGAATAAGCCCCATGTGGTCATGGTACCTGATTGTTTTTATACAGTGTTGAGTTCTATTTGATAACGTTCTGGTGGGGATTTTGGCATCTCTATTAATGAAGGATATTCATCTGAGGTCTCCTTTTCTATACTATCTGACAAGTTGAGTTTCAGGGTGATACCAGCTTCATCAAACAAATTAGGAATTTCTCCCTTGTTTTCCTTCCATTTCCTGGAAAAGATTATGTAACACTAATGGTAATTCTTCCTCAAATGTTTAGAAGAATTCTCCAGTGAAACAACCTAGGCCTGGAGATATCTTTTTGTTTGTTTGTTTGAGCTTAAAAATTATATATTGAATTTCTTTGTTATAGGGATATTCACAACACCTATTTCAAATGGAGAACATGTAGTAGTTTGTGCTTTTTTGAGAACTTGGTCCATTTCACCTAAGGTGTAAAATTTGTGTAGGCGGAATATTTCCTCCTCATTCTTTTGATGTTTGCAGAGTCTGAGCCGATACCCCTGGTCTAACCCTGATATCGATCATTTGTTCCTTCTCTTTTTCTGTATCAATTTTGCTAGAGGTTTGTCCATTTTATTGCCTGCTGTTTCATTGATTCTGTTTCTTTTTTCAATTTTATTGATTTCTGCTTATTTTTATTGTTTCCTTCTGCTGGTCTTGGGTTTATTTTGCTCTTCTTTTTCCTATTACTTTAGGTGCAACTTTAGAGGATTGATTTAAGACTTTTCCTCTTTTTTAAAGTAAGCATTTAATGCTGTAACTATCCCTCATAACACCGCTTTAACTGTGTCCCACAAATTTTAATAACATATTTTATTATAATTTAATTCATCAATTTTAATTTCCCTGGGGACTTGCTTTATTTTTAATGTTTATTCAGTTTTGAGAGAGAGACAGACAGAGTGTGAGCAGGGAAGGGACAGAGAGAGAGAGGGAGACACAGAATCGGAAGCAGGCTCCAGGCGTTGAGCTGTTAGTACAGAGCCCGATGCGGGGCCTGAATTCATGAACTGTGAGATCGTGGCCTGAGCCTAAGTTGGATGTTTAATCGACTGAGCCACCCAGGAGCCCCTGGGGACTTGCTTTTTGACCCATGTATCATACATAAGTGTGTTGTTCAGTTCCCAAGTTCTTGGAGATTGTTTTGTAATCTTTCTATTATTTCTTAGTATAATTCCGTTGTAGATGGAGAACATACTCTGTATGATTTCAATTATTTTAAATTTGTTGAGATTTGTTTTATGACCCAAAATATGTCCCATATTGTTATATGTTCTGTGGGCACTTGAAAACAGTATGAACTTTGCTATTGTTGAGTGCAGTGTTCTATAAATATCTATGTCAATAAGCTAAACTTGTACTTTCCACTAATCTACTTTCTGTCTCTATGGATCTATGTGGACGTTTCACATCAATGGAACCATACAGTATGTGACCTTTTGTGTCTGGCCCCTTCCACTCGGCATGTTTCCAAGGTGCATCATGCTGTGTGTATATAGCAGGTGTCAGTACTTAGTTCCTTTGCGCGGCTGAATAATTTTCCGTTGTAGGGATGGGCCACATTTTGTTTACCCATCAGCTGATACTTGGATTGTTTCCACCTTCTGGCTATCGTGGAATTGCTGGATCATGTAATTCTATGTTTGAGTCTTTGAGGAACCTCCACGGTTTTCCACAAAACGGCGCACCATTTGACATTTCCGCCAGCAAAGTAGGAGAGTCCTGCTTTCCACTCTGTCACTAACACTTGTTGTTTTCTGGCTTGGGATTATTTTGTTATTTGCCCTTTGGGGATTATGGATGTCCTAGTGGGTGTGAAGTGACATTCTATTATGGTTTTGATTTGCATTTCCCCAGTGACTAAGGTATGGGAGGTAGAATGTATCCATCACCCTCTTAGGGTTTGTGACTAGGACTGACCTGAGCCAGAGTAGCAGAAGAAAAGCATATATGTTTGACTTAATTAAAATTTACATGTCCATGGGAGTCCTCACAGGAAAATAAAGATCCAAATAAGTGATGAGGCCTAGGTGTTTATAAAGCAGGTAAACAAAGAGAAGCGACTGTGGGAACGTAGCTAAAAGGTGTGGGGAGGGTGAAGGCAGAGGAAAGCTTTTAACAAGGTCTATCCACACAGAATCCCCTCACCTTGACTCCTCGTCTCCGGTGACAAGAACGTTTCTTTCCATTTGGTGCGGGGGGGGGGGGGGGCTGCCTTCCACATGGAGTCCCCGCTCCTGCTTTCAGGAGGAAATGTTTGGGGGGAGGTCAGAGTCTTGTTTGGGGGAGGTTAGAGCCTTGTTAGGGGGTCAGAGCCTTGTTGGGGGGTCAGAGCCTTATTGGGGGGTGTCAGAGCCTTGTTTGACGGGGTCAGAGCCTTGTTTGGGGGAGGTCAGAGCCTTGTTGGGGGGTCACAGCCTTATTGGGGGGTCACAGCCTTGTTTAGGGGGTCACAGCCTTGTTGGGTGGGTCAGAGCCTTGTTTTGGGGAGGTCACAGCCTTGTTTGGGGGGTCAGAGCCTTATTGGGGGGTCACAGACTTTCTTGCACCTGCTGTTTTTCAAGTGCTTTGGTGCCAATGACCAATATGCGGAAGTGACATCTTTTGCAGCAGCTGTCCTGAGCAGCTTCACTGATGACGTTGAGCATCTTGCCATGTACTTACCAGCCACCTGTGAATCTTCTTTGGAGAAACATCTGTCCAAGTGCTTTGTCCACTTCTTAATGAGGTTGTCTGTCCTTTTGTCACTGAGTTGTAAGAGTTCCTTATCTATCTGTGCCAGATGTATGATCTGCAAACATTTTCTCCCCTCTGTAGCTTGCCTTCTCTTGATAATGTCCTTTGATGCACAGAAGTTTTTAATTTTAGTGAAGAGCAATCTTTCTATTTTTTTTTTTCACTTTGTTACCAGTGCTTTTGGTGTCACAGCTAAGAATCCAACACCGAACTGAGGCCTAGATTTCTTGAGTGCAGTCTTGCCCTGGCATCTCTGTCCTCACCTGTCCCTGGCGCTGCTGCACCTTCCGTCTCCACGCGCTCTGCCCGCGTGGTGGCCTCCATGATGACGTCCAGGACCTGTCCATTCTTTCCCGGTTGGCTCTGCTTAACATGGCCACCCCTGCATTCTCCAATTCCTTAGCCAGCTCTAAAACTTAGGAGTGGGCCCACTCACTGTGCCGTCCACCCTCAGGTGAGCGGTCAGGGTCAGCCCTCATGGGCCCCAGGAGCAGGCTCCAGACTGGTTAAGTGGGGCTCTACAGCCACAGGCGTCTGGAGCAGGTTCTAGAAAAGGAGAGGGCATGTGGATGGGCATGGCCCCTTGGCCTTGAAGACTCCTTTTTCATGGAGACAAGCGTAACCCCAGACGGACACCGAGGGAAGTACTGGGTCTGGTGTCCACAGACACGTGCACATGGCAAGGCAGTGCCACGTGGCTTTGATCCCCCGTGAGGAAGAGGGCTCCACGCACGAACACGCCAACCGTAAATGTGGGAGTGTCCACAGCTCCACCGGGGAGAGGGTCCTCGGAGGCTGTCTCGTCAACCTGCTCGAAAGGGGCTATGTAACTACTACTCCGCCTGTGAACTGAAGTGAACGAAATAAACCCGTCAAGGTGCATTAGCGGTTTAGCATGGAAATAAAATCAGAATTCAAAGAGCGACCATGTGAAATGTGGAAAATCTAGAAGGAGTCATTACCCTTAGAAAGCAAAAGGGGCTCTCGGCTAGCGACAGTGACACAGCCACTTTTGTTGTAGTAAAAAGCCAGTAAATCCCAATGAGCTGAAGGAATTGGAGTATCAACCCCACTAAATGTGTCGGACGGGATCACAGCACGCAGCAGGCGCGATCACAGGTTTGACCACGTTACCCGTCTCTCCTTGGGCATTGACACTGACCTTCAGAGAGGACTTCCGCCTCCACATAAGGTGTAGACGGTGGCAGGGACCGTTGCTCCAACCCTGCCACTGAGATTTCGCCAGATTTGGCACAACGGGGTCACATCAATGTCCTTTGTTTGTTTGTTCTGAACTTCGCCAAAGAGCTAAGGATGTGACGATAAAGTAGATTCCGGAGAGGAACGTGGCTGTTGTGGGAGAGAAGAGACCCGCGGCTGCTTCTCACCTCCACAGGGTGGCGGTGAGACCGCCACGGTCAGGAGCAGGACGGCGCCGGCAGAACTTGGAGCTGACAGGTGAGGACGGCACGTGGCTGGCGCGGGCATTAGCACGCGGGGAGCCCGCTCACCCAGGTGGGGCCTGCACCCCTCGGGCTCCCCCTCAGGGCCTGCGGAGCCGAGGCCGGAGAGCACCCTCCCGGACAAGGGCTGTGCCGAGCGCTTGCAAAGTTGGGGGCAGCACAAAGGGCGCAGAGGGACATCCTGATGGGAAGATCTGGGGGCAGGACAGGAGTGCCACCTGGCAGGGAGAGAGATCCCACGGCTCAGAAAGCTGGCGTCCAGCTGGAAAGCCCAGAGACCCGCACGGTCTCACCGGAGCTCAGACCCCAGGGCCTGCCGCCAGAGCCTGTCCCTTTGACTGCTCTCATTAAAAAGCGAAGTACAGCCGACACCCACGTGGCATTAGGTGCAGGTGCATGACGGTGACCCACCACCCGCCTCGGTCCCGCCGTGCTCACAGGCGTGGCCACCACCCGTCACCACACCACGCCATCACAGCACCGCCGACCGTATCCTCTACGCGGCACCTTTCATCCCCTCCTCCGGTTCCTTCCATACCCAGGAGCCTCCACCTCCCACCCTCCCCCGTTTTGCCTGCCTCCCCTCCCCCCTCAATTTTTTATTATAATACGATATAAATCCCATGAAACTTACCGTCTTAACCATTGTTAACTACATGGTTCAGTAGCAGTTAATACATTCCTAGTGTTCCATCCTCCACGTCCAGAGCTCTTTTCCACCTGTAAAACGGACACTCTGTCCCCGTCGAACACGGACTCCAACCCCCTCTCCCAGCCCCTAGTACTCGGCATTCTGCTTTCTGTCCCTGCGATCTGACTTCCCTAGTGGCCTCGTACCAGTGGAGTCGTGCGGGATTTGTCTTTTTGCGACTGGCTCATTCCATTGAGCATCGCGTCCTCCAGGCTCATCCGTGTTGCAGCAGGTGTCAGAACGTTTCTCATTCTGAGGCTGAATGACATGCCGTTTTTCGTAACACGTTCATCTGTCCACGCGCGCTTGGGTTGCTTCTGCCTCTTAGCTATCGTGAATAACACTGCAGTGAACAGCGGGTGCAGACGTCTCCTCAAGACCCTGCTCGGAATTCTTTCAGGCAAATGCCTGGAAGTGGAACTGCTGGAACACGCGACGAACATCTTTCTTTAATTCTTCGAGTAACCCCAACACCGTTTTCCACACGGCTGCACCATTTATAGCCCCGCCGACCGTGTGCAGGGTTCCAGTCCCCACACCCGTCAACAATTGCTATTTTCGGGTAGCAGCCACTCCACCAGGTGTGAGGTGGGACCTCATTGTGGTTTTGACTTGCGTTTCCCTGACGTTTGTCGCTGTTAAGCATCTTTTCGTGGCTTTTTGGCCATTTGCATAACTTCTGTGAGGAAGGTCTGTTCAAGTTCTTTACCCATTTTTGAGTCAAGTTCCTTGTTGTTGGGTTTTAGGGGTTCTCTACACATTCCGCATCTTCACCCCTCATGAGAAATGTGATCTGCAAATATTTTCTCCCATTCTGTGGGGTGCCTTTTTACTCTGTTGAGAGTGTCTTTTGATGCACATAAAGTTTTTCATGAAATGTAATTTGTTTTGTTTTGTTTTGTTTTTGCCTGTGCCTTTGCCATTCTACCCAAGAAATCATTGTCGGGGCGCCTGGGTGGCTCAGTCGGTTAAGCCAACTTCGGCTCAGGTCATGATCTCGCGGTCCGTGAGTTCGAGCCCCACGTCGGGCTCGGTGCTGACCGCTCAGAGCCTGGAGCCTGCTTCGGATTCTGTGTCTCGCTCGCTCTCTATCCCTCTCCTGCTCATGCTCTGTCTCTCTCAGAAATAAACATTAATTTTTTTTTTTAAATAACAATCATTGCCAAATGTTGGGAAGCCTTAGTCCTATGTTTTCTGCTAAGAGTTTTGTGTTATTAGGTCTTACATCTAGGTCTTTGATCCGTATTGAGTTAATTTGTTCGTATGAGGTAAGGCTCCAGTGTTATTCTTCTGCTTGTGGATGTGCAGTGTCCCCGGAACCTTAGAATGAGTTAGGAAAGGTTCCCTCATTTTCAATGTTTTGAGAGCTTGAAAATAATTGGTATTAGTTCTTTCTTCATTTAATTTTTTAAAATATTTTATTACGTTTCTTTATGACTTTATTTATTATTTAGAGCACATAAGCAGGGGAGAGGCAGAGAGAGACGGAGAGAGAATTCCAAGCAGGCTCCGTGCTGTCAGCTTGGAGCCTGACATGGCCTTGATCCCATGAACCATGAGATCGTGACCTGAGCTGAAATCAACAGTTGGAAGCTTAACTGACTGAGCCGCCCAGGTGCTCCTTATGATTTTATTTTCAAAGAATCTCGACACCCAATGTGGGACTAAAATTCACAACCCCAAGATCAAGAGTCCCGTGTTCTACTGAGTGAGCCACCCAGGCACCCCAGTGTTAGCTCTTTATATGTTTGGTAGAATTCACCAGTGAAGCCATCAGTTCTAGGGCTTTTCTTTGTCAAGAGACTTTTTACCGTTCATTCAATTTACTTACTAATTACGTCAATCAGATTTTCTGTCTCTTCATGATTTATTCTTGGTGGGTTTTGTATTTCTAAGAATCTGTCCATTTCATTTAGGTTATCCAGTTTCTTGGTGTACAATTATTCATAGTACTGTCTTATAATCCTTTTTATTTCTGTCACATTTGTTTGAATGTTTCCACTTTCATTTCTGATATTAGTAACTTGTCTTTTTTGATTAGTCCATCCAGCTGCAGTTTGTCAATTAGGTTGGTCTTTCCAAAGAACCAAATTTTTTTATTGATTTTCTCTATTGTTTTTCTATCCTCTATTTCATTTTTCTCTGCTCTCATCCTTACTATTTCCTTTCTTCTGCTAGCTTCGTGCTTAGTCTGTTCTCTCTCGAATTCCTTAAGTTGTGAAGTTAGGTCATTGACTTGAGATCACTCATTTTTTTAATGTGCTTAGAATTATAAATTTTCCCTAAGCACCACTGTCAATGAATTCATTAGTTTGGGTAAGTTGTGTTTTCTTTTCCATTCATCTTTGATTATTTTCTAATTTTCTTCATAATTTATTCTTTGATTCATTGGTTGTTTAAAAATGTGCTGTTTGGGGGCGCCTGGGTGGCGCAGTCGGTTGGGCGTCCGACTTCAGCCAGGTCACGATCTCGCGGTCTGTGAGTTCGAGCCCCGCGTCAGGCTCTGGGCTGATGGCTCGGAGCCTGGAGCCTGTTTCCGATTCTGTGTCTCCCTCTCTCTCTGCCCCTCCCCCGTTCATGCTCTGTCTCTCTGTGTCCCCCCAAAAAAATAAATAAACGTTGAAAAAAAAAAAAGAAAAAAAAAATGTGCTGTTTGGACAACAAATTGAGCCTCTAGTGTTAAAAGTAGGTCCAAAGTTGTTGACCATATTTATAGTCTCTACAAACTTACAGCTTATAAACATAAAATGAAGAATTCATCCATAAGCATTCCTTTTATTCCAGAAATACCTGTGAGAACGAGAATAGCTTCAAGACTTAAACCAGTTGAGTTTTGAGACGAGAGAACATGGAAGAAATCATAAATCCCCTGCAAGTTGCTCAGATGGTGATGGGCGTATCTGGTCCTCATCAGTAAATGTAAACATTTTAAGTCGGTACAGTAAAAGGAGATATTAAATATCAAAACTAATCATAAATATGTGAAATGTTTTTAGCTTTCTTTGTACAATTTCTAAAATCTGAGTTTGTATTTAAGTTATGTATATATAACATATATGTATATGTAAAGATATATAAAAAATAAAAGTGGATTGTTTAATTTCCATAATTTTGTGAAGTTTCTAGTTTTCCTTCCATTACTGATTTCAATCTTCATTCTGTTGTGGTCGGAAAGATACCTGGTATTATATCTATCTTCTAAAATCCGCTAAGACTTGGGGCACCTGGGTGGCTCGGTCAGTTAAGCATTCGACTTCGGCTCAGGTCATGATCTCATGGTTTGTGGGTTTAAGCCCCTTGTCGGGCTCTGTGCTGACGGCTCTGAGCCTGGAGCCTGCTTTGGATTCTGTGTCTCCCTCTCTGCCCCTCCCCTGCTCGCACTCTCTTTTTCTCTCTCAAAAATAAATATTTAAAAATTAAAAAAAAAAAAAGAAATTGGGAGCCTTGAATAGCAGTTCAGAGTTTTCTGATACACCCCCATTACCCTGCTTTTTGCCAGCTATTATGACCAGTGCATTTTGGAGGCCACGCTTCACAACTGAGACTTAAAGATCCTTTTATGGAGAGTTCTCTAGTTGAGTAGAAATCCTTCTATAAAAGTTGGCTGTGATTTGAAGCTATACTACAAAGCTATAGTAGTTAAAATAGCGTAGTAGTGGCATAAAAATAGGTGCATAGACCAACGGAACAGAATAGAGACCAGAAATAAACCTCACACATACAGTCAACTAATATTTGATAAGGAGCCAAGAACATACAGTAAGGGAAGGGCAGTCTACTCAGAACATGGGAAAACTGGATGAGCACAGGCAGCAGCATGAAATTGGGCCTCCTCCTGACACCACTCACAAATAGTAACTCAAAATGCCTCAGATTTAAACATAAGAACTGATACTCTAAAATTCCTAAAAGGGAACAGGGAAGAAGTCGCTCAACATTGGTTTGGCAACGATTTTGTTTTATGACACCAAAAGCACAAACAACAAAAGGAAAAAAAATCAACAAGTGGGACAACACCAAACCGAAAAGCTTCTGCACAGCAAAAAAACCATCAACGAAATGAAAAGACAATGTGCAGAATGGAAGACAATTTTTGTAAACCATACATTTGCGGTTAATATCCAAAATATGTAAAGAAATCATAAACTCAACAACAACAAAAAACCCCAAACCATCCAACTTAAAAATGGACAGAGGAGGGCACCGGGGTGGCTAAGTCACTTGGGCGTCTGACTCTTGGTTTCGGCTCAGGTCATGATCTCACAGTTTTGTGGGTTCGAGCCCCACATCGAGCCCCACGCTGACAGCACAGAGCCTGCTTGGGATTCTCTCTCTCCCTCCCTCTTTGCTCTTCCCCCACTCGCACTGACTCTATGTCTCTCGAAATAAATAAACTTAAAAAAAAAATGGACAGAGAAACTAAATGGACTATAACTGAATTTTCCAAAGAAGACTTCCAAACAACTGACAGGCACATCACCAGAGAAATGCAAATCAAAAGCATGATATTTCCTCATACCTGTCAGAATGGCCATCATCAAAAAGACAAGAGATAACAAGCGATGGTGAGGACGTGCACTGTTGTGGGACTGTAAACTGGTTCAGCCACCATTGAGAACAGTATGAGGTGGCTCCAAAAATTAAAAACAGAGCTATTACGTGATTCAGCAATCCAACTTATGGGTATACATCCAAAGGAAATGAAAACAGGATACCCAAGAGAAACACACATGCCCTTGTGGAGGGACAGTTGAGTCACAATAGTCAGGATATGAAATAACCTAAGTGTCCGTCAATGGATGATGAGAAGATGTTGTGCACACACACACACACACACACACACACACACACACACACAGTGGACTACTATTTGGCCATGAGAGAAGAGGAAACTCTGCCATTGTCAACAATGGATGGACCTTGAGGACATTATGCTAAATGAAATAAGTCAAATACGTCATGATTCGTGTCTTTTATGTGCGGAAACTAAAAAAGCTGAAATCATGAAAGTGGAGAGTAAAATGGTTACCAGGGGTTGCAGGGCGGGGGAATGGGAGAGAGATTGTTTAAAGGTACATACTTGGAGCTTGGAAGTAAGTCAGTCCCAGAGACCTACTTCACAGTGCTGTGATTATAGACAACAAAAATGTATCATGAGCATTAAACCTGCTAGGTGATTGGACCTGAATTGCTCCCAACACTAGAAGAAATGATAGTTATGTGACCCATAGAGGTGTTCCTAATTCTAAAATGGCAATCATATTACAATATAAGTGTGTCAAATCAATACATTGTACACCTTAAACTTACACACAATGTTGTTTGTCAAATATCTCTACAAAAAAACGTCGGGGGGTTCTGTTACTCTAGGAAAGACTTACTGTCTCTCTGAATGTTTAAAAGGCATTTCCTGTTGGGAAAAAGCATAAAGATAATGAGGACTTATTTCACTGACAACTTAGAATGCGATGCATTAACCTTAAAACCAAAACCACCAGCTACTTTACTAGCAAAACTGGGTTTATTCAGGAATAGCAGAAATCTACAACCCAGGAAAAGTGATCCACGGAAAAACCATAGACAAGTGAGAATAAGGTACGGGAGACTCTTTTCTGGTTTTTTTAAATTTTTAAATGTCTATTTATTTTGAGAGAGAAAGAAAGTGTGAGCAGGGAAGGGGCAGAGAGAGAGAGGGAGACACAGAATCAGAAGCAGGCTCCAGGCTCTGAGCTGTAGCACAGAGTCTCATGCGGGGCTCGAGCCCACTAGCCCCAAGATCATGACCGGAGCCAAAGTGGGACACTGAACCGACTGAGCTACCCAGATGCCCCCGGGGGCTCTCTTATAGAGAAAAGGAGGGCTGTTGTAAACAGAAAGTCCACTGGAGGAAACTGGGACCTGGAAGTGTAATGGCTTTTCATTGGCTGATCCACAGCAGTCTCTCACTGGCTGGGTTATGACAGTCTCTCATTGCCTGGGTTGTTGCTGGGGGAGGAAGAAACCTTCCTTCCTCCCACTGGGTTAGTAAAGCGGTAGCTGCCGTGGAATCCACCTGCGTGCGAGGTGCGTCCCTTCCTGTTGGGGCTGCAACTGGCCGGAGTGGTAGGGCTGAGAGCTCCCCCTGCTGGCCACCCGATTCCACTCTAAACCACGTTTCCTTTCAACAGTATTTTATTTTTAAACTTCTGAAACTTGAGAACAAGACAACCTAGTTAAATGATACAGTTTTCCAAAGCTGCGCATGCTCATTTCAAGCTCAATTTTTTTGCCCTGAAATACAGAAACAACTTCCTAAAACTCCTAGACGGGGGCACTAGTACTCTGATCATCTGTGATTAGGTCTGTGATCAATCACAGTTGGAAACATCCCTGTTTCTCCTTGGTAAGGTTTTTAAAAATTCTAGAATAGTGCATTCTTCTAGTCTTACACCAACTTCACTCCAAATGTCTCCTAGAGGCATATGCCATGCACAGGAATCTATCTTCCTCCTTCTCACTTTCACAAGCTTCCGAAATCGGCATCAGACACACTCACCGTGCTACATCGATTCACAACGGTGGGAAGGCTTGATTAGTATTGATTAGTATTAGTATTAGGCTTGATTAGGGAGCTGTCAGCCCCTTCTGATGATCCTGACGAACTCACTCACGCGGATGGCCTCAGGTACAAGGAACTTGGTGTGAGCCTGGACAGGAAGCTGCTTCTCCCCGCGGCTCCCACTCCCACAGTATCGGCCTCCCTTGTGTCGAACCTTAGGCGTTTTTTTCAACGCTAAGCTTAAGTTTCAAAACAATCGTTTCAGGAATAAGTGTGCAACACGAGAGACGGTTTAATTGGGAAGTCTTCTAATTAATGAAAACTAATTTCATTTCTATTTAAAAAGGGGAATGAAAGGACTAGTTATTTTGAAAGGATAGAATGTGGAACGGTTGAAAGGGAACTGGAGTACCTTGCTAGGTGCCAGGGCCGTGTGACATTGGTGAGGACACAAAGGCACACAGGCCCTTGTTCTACTTTGGGAGCTTCTTTCCTGAAAATCAGTTAACAAAAATTTCCTTTCCTTTTCCGATAGGAAACGTCAGGACTCCAGCAGCTGCCACTCTGCGGAAATGCAGCCCAATGGAAAGTAGTTGCCTGACATGCATGGTGGCCTGCAGACCTCTCGGCTACTACCGTAAGGGGTCACGACGGCGAGGGTCACCGTCCCATGCAGAGGGTCACTGTTTCGGGGGCCCGCCCCCGCGGGAGCCCAGTCGCGCCCACGGCTGCGCCACTCGACGAGCCTCAGCCTCCCGACCCCAGGGAGCGCCCCGGACCGCCCGCGCCCAGAGGCTGGGATCGGCGGGAGCGTCCCCGGCCGCGAGTTCAAGGAGGAACCCGCCCAGACAGGCTTCCCGCTGATTGGCCGAACGCGAGGAGGGCCAGAGGTGATTGGTCCGGCCGGACGCCTCTCCGCGCGCACGCCGCGGTCGCGCCTCCTTCCGCCGCCACGGTCTGGTGGGCGGACGCGATTGGAGCAGGCGCGTCGGCCCGCCCGGGCGCGCCCCGCCCCCGCCGGAGAGCGCGACGTCACTACCCGGCGTGCCGCGCGCGGCGCTTCCCCCACCCGCTAATGTTTTGGCCGATTCAAGATGGCGGTGCAGGAGTCAGCTGCTCAGCTTTCCATGACCCTGAAGGTGCAGGAGTACCCGACCCTCAAGGTGGGGTCTGCGGGCCGGGGTAGCGGCCGCGCTTGGCCGGGGCCCGCGGGCCGCAGGGGTTCCGAGGAGAGGGAGGTGGGGCAGGGTGGGGGCCGGGGCGCGGCCTGGGGCACCGGGCGGGGTCTGGGGGTCTGCGCGTCCGGGCTTCCGAGGTCTCGGGGTCTGCGGAGCTGGTCTTCCGGGCTCCCCGGGGCCTGGGGGTCTGCAGGGCCGGCCTCCTCGGGGTCTGGGGGTGGTCTGCGGGGCTGGGCTCCCCCGGGTGTGGGGGTCTGCAGGGCCGGCCTCCCCCGGGTCTGGGGACCCGCGAGACCGGCCTCCCGGGCTCCCTAGGGCCGGTGGGGTCTGGGGTCCTGCAGGCCCGGCGGGTGTGGCGTGTGGCCGCCCATGCCCCTGCCCGGCCTTAGAGGACTTCGTGGCAGGGCGTGGAGCGCGTCTGTCTGGCGCCCCGCTTCGCCCTCTGGAGTCCGATTGTGGCCCCTTCATCCTAAAGAAAAACACACACACACACAAAAAACCCACAAAAAAACCGTGAACTGCCCCAGTGACATTTCCGGCGGTAGGCAGGCTGGTGACTTTGAGGGCCGGGGTGGAGGCCGGCGTTTCCAGGGTGTGGGGTCGCGGGCGCAAGAGTGCCCGATGTGGCTCGCGGTGGGTGTCCAGCTGTCCTCCCGGAAGCTTAACGTCAGAGGGTGTTGGTATGTTGGCTTCCAGTCACTAATTAGGAGCCTACAGGGAGAGACCTGACGACCTAATGGGAACCCATCTTGTGGGGCGTCACCAAACCTGAAATACAGCCCTTGCCACTCGGTTGCCGGTTGTGTGACCTTGGACGGCCACTTAGCCAAGTCGCCTTCCTTGAGGCTGAAGCCCGAGTCTCTCATAGGAGGGGCTGCACTGGCTCCTTACCTAGTTCGCAGAGGAGTTGATGAGAACAAAGCATCAGGAAACAAGTTCCTTAGGAGACGAAGGCCGCAACATTCCCCGGAGAACTGTGGCTAGGCATTTGTGATTCCAAATTCCTTTCCCGAGAGGCCGGGTAGCTTTTTCCTCCTCGTGGCAGAGCCCAGCGTCCCCATCCACCTCAGTGGTGACAGGTGGCGGCGATGGGCGCGGTGAGTGCTGAGCCCGGGGAGGGGGGCGGGGGGCTGGGGTGTGAATACTGCCCCGCCTTGCTCGTCGCTTACTGAGAGACCACTCTGAGATCGTTGACTCCTGTCAGACAGAGGCGTGATCGCAGCAGCGTCGCCTTGGGTGAATTGAGGGACCCGGTAATGCTTGGAGTGGTGCCGGCACTCTTTGGAAGGTACATGGGATAGCTGTCGCAATTCGTCAGAGAGTCACTGTCCTCACCAGAAAGCAGAAGTGAGGCTTTGTTGCTTTTCTTTAACTGGCTGTGGAGCGGTGGTGTTTCTCGGCGCCTTGTCTGATCCAGGAGGACAGGAGAGCGCTGTTGACGCGAACCAGCTGCCTGTTCGCCAGGCCCTTTCGAGATTAGGTGCTGGGTGGTGGTATCTCCAACTCCTTCAAGGCCCTGTGGCTCACATCGTGCCACCTGAGGCCCCGACCAGGCATCATTCGGGTTGATGTTTATCTCCCTCCACCAAAAAAAAAAAAAAGGCTTTATTTGGGGAGCTGTTGATTGCTGGCCTGTTGTCTCACTCAGTCCACCACGAGGCCTGTCGTGGGGCTGACAGAATTGTGGCAGAGTTCATCATTTGTGGTGCTGGCTGGTGAGTGTGGGCAACATCGGGCAGGAAGGGATTTCCCTTTCGAGTTCTTTCTGTTGTTTCACAGCCGTGAATGTGATTTGACTTCTAGAATTATTAAATAGTCTTTGATTAAAAATAGTCCTGCAGGTATTCATACAGGTGAAGAAATATTGTAGTGTCATTTCGAGTGAGCTCACCAGATTGAAAAGAGTTTTACTTCTGCTTTAGAAGGATTTTTTTCGGGTGCGCTTGCGGGGCTCGGTCAATTAAGCCTCTGAATCTTGAGTTAGGCTCGGGCATGACCTCATGGTTTGTGAGTTTGAGCCCCCATGGGGCTCTGTGCTGGCAGCGCAGAACCTGCTTGGGATTCCCTCTCTCCCTGTCTCTGTCCCCCCCCCCCCCCATGTTTTTTCTTTCTCTCAAAATAAATAAACTTAAAAAAAAAAAGGATTTTTCAAATGTTTTTGAGAGCACGCACACGCATGCAAAAGAGAGCGTGTGGGCAAGCGAGAGGGGGAGGGGCAGAGAGAGAGAGAGAGAGAGAGAGAGAGAGAATCCCAAGCAGGATTCTGCGCTGACAGCACAGAGTCCCACACCTGGCTCGGTCTCACCAGCCACGAGATCACAACCTGAGCTGAAATCCGGAGTCGGACACGTAACCGACTGAGCCACCCGGGCACCCAGCTTTTAGAAAGCTTTAAACATTTTTTTTTTTTAACGTTTATTTATTATTATTATTATTATTTTTTTTTTTTTTTTTTTTGGGACAGAGAGAGACAGAGCATGAACGGGGGAGGGGCAGAGAGAGAGGGAGACACAGAATCGGAAACAGGCTCCAGGCTCTGAGCCATCAGCCCAGAGCCCGACGCGGGGCTCGAACTCACGGACCGCGAGATCGTGACCTGGCTGAAGTCGGACGCGTAACCGACTGCGCCACCCAGGCGCCCCAACGTTTATTTATTATTGAGAAACCGAGAGAGACAGAGCATGAGCGGGGGAGGGACAGAGAGAGGAGGAGACACAGAATCCGAAGCGGGCTCCGGGCTCCAAGCTGCAGCACAGAGCCTAACGCGGGACTCGAACCCACAAACCGTGAGATCGTGACCTGAGCTGAAGTTGGATGCTTAACCGACTGAGCCGCCCAGGCGCCCCTAGAAAGCTTTCAGATGAATTTTTGCGATCAGAGAAGCTATTTCCACCATATCCTCTCACAGATTTAGATCACCTATGACAAATTTTCTGTTGACACATGTGTCCCTGTTGAGAGTTAACATTTTTTTCTAGAAGTTTTCGGGAGTGATTCCTAGTGCACGATGAGGAAGTTTCACCGGGAAGCTAGGGACCCTTGCCTTAGGAACGCACGCTAATACAGAATTCTGCAGAATTCCACAGAACGTTGGGAGGCCTGACGCTTAGGAGCTGTGCCGGTCACAGATGCAGGTGCCACGGGCGGGAGGGACACCGAATCCACATCAGGGCGAGGGGAGTGAGGGCTGAGGGGCTGGTGTCCTGAGAGGCCGGTGCTCGCTTCTCCGGTTCAAGGGTGCGTTGTGCAGCAGGATGGTGGGAGCAGGGCCGAGCCCCCATTGCTGTCCGACGGCCGTTCCTCCTCACACGTGATGGGACAGGGGTCTTCGCGATTCAGAACATCGGCCAATCGGGGCAGGTTCCTCACAGCCTCGGGGCCGGGAGGGGGCTCGTGGGCCCTGGTGGGCACCGCTCTCATCCGCTGGCGAAGCGGGAGGAGAATGGCATGGCCGTGAGGCGCTGCTGCCCGCACGTGCCCACCCGGGCACCCGCTCCTTCGGGAGCCTTCCAGTGTGCGGCGGGCGACGTGGCCAGCACAGGCGCGTTCGGGCTGGGCGACTGCGTGGCGGGGGCCCGGCAGCGCCTCTAGCTTCTGCCCACCAGATGCCAGCGGCATGCCCGCAGGATGCCTCCAGATACAGCCAGATGTCCCCGGGGGGGCAGAAGCGTCCTGGTGAGAGCCACCGGCCGGGAGTTTGCTCTGCGGAACCTGTTTTTATGTTCTGACCACAGCAGGGAGAGGGGGGTCGGTGGGACACGAGCCCTGTGTCCTGGGCCTGGTCGAGGCTTTTCCTGTCAGCGCCCTGAACCAGAGGCCCTGCTGTAATTACATTTTATTTATTTATTTATTTATTTATTTATTTATTTATTTATTTATTTAAAAAAAATTTTTTTTAACGTTTTATTTATTTTTGAGACAGAGAGAGACAGCATGAACGGGGGAGGGGCAGAGAGAGAGGAAGACACAGAATCATAAGCAGGCTCCAGGCTCTGAGCCATCAGCCCAGAGCCCGACGCGGGGCTCGAACTCACGGACCGCGAGATCGTGACCTGAGCCGAAGTCGGACGCACAACCGACTGAGCCACCCAGGCGCCCCATGTAATTACATTTTAAAAAGCGTTCTCTCGGGGCGCCTGGGTGGCGCAGTCGGTTAAGCGTCCGACTTCAGCCAGGTCACGATCTCGCGGTCCGTGAGTTCGAGCCCCGCGTCGGGCTCTGGGCTGATGGCTCAGAGCCTGGAGCCTGTTTCTGATTCTGTGTTTCCCTCTCTCTCTGCCCCTCCCCCGTTCATGCTCTGTCTCTCTCTGTCCCAAAAATAAATAAACGTTGAAAAAAAAAATTTTTAAATAAAAATAAAAAAAAAAATAAAAAGCGTTCTCTCATAAGAGTACCTTATGTTTATTTTCCAAATCATTCTGATCATCCTGTTAATATTTTGGCGCATTCTATTTTTTCCCTCAGAGAGCTGAACTACGATAATTTTTTAGAGACCTTTACCGCTACCCAAGTTAGGCGGGGTTTTCATCACAGCCCAGGAGAAGGGGTCTAGAATCGGTCCTTGGGAGACCTGGCTCCGGACCCTGATTCCTCATCTGGAGTCTCGCCCGGGACCTCGTCCGGGCCCTCCCAGCCAGAGGAGGGAGGTTCAGTGCCCCCTCCTAGCTGGCCCCTCTCCCTAACTCGTGACAGGCTGGGGCCTGGGGCAGTGCTTGCAGCGGGGTCTGTGGGCCTACCTCCTGGGTCCCGGCGTCCTCTACGGCAGTGTTGCAGCGTCCCGGGCTTGTGCCAGCGCGAGGCCCGGAGTTCCAGCTTTCGGTGAACTTTCCCAGACTCAGCTGGGGATTTAGGGACTGCGGGTTCTCAAGTTTGAGGAAGGGTGGTTGGCACGAGCGTTTGCTCTTAAGGGACAGATATCCTGATTGTGCTGAGCCCTAGAGAGTGGCAGTCGGCTGGGTCTTTACTTCCTTTCCCTTGAGATCGTTTGGTTGATCGAGTGAGCCCTTCCCTCCCCCAGAAGGTGGTTGTATTACTTGAATCCGGCCTGGGGCCTGGTTCCCTTCCTCTGGTGGGACCTCCAGAGCCTTCCGGAGTCCCATCTGCTCTTCCCTGCAAGAGCCCCGTGTTGCCTTCGCCTTCCAGAACCCCCCAGAGCTAGAGCGTGGTCGAAATCCTCCCGGCCTTCCGCTCTGGTCTCTGCACCGCTGCTCAGATCCTTGACCACAGACAAGACACTTGGGGGCACAGGTCGATGTACCCGCTCTGCTCATGATGCTTGGAAGCAGCCTCGTGCCGGGAGAGGAAGGGCTGTGGCAGCTGGAGGCATGGGAAGCCCGGCGCCAGGCAGGCAGCAGCCAGAGGTCCTGGGCATGAGGTCCGAAGGCGGGGCTTGCTGGTACCGCCCCCCTCTCGGAGCCCCCCCGCGAGGCACCCCAGGGTAGAGGTGCCAGCTCCTTCGGCCTGCACTCCTTGCTGCTCCCCGAGAACTCTGTCCCCATCCTGGTGCCACCGGGCTTGGTGGGAGGGAGCTGTTAAACAAGTAGGTGCCAGCCTTTCAGATCCCGGAACCGCGCGTGGAGTCAGGCGAGCGTGGGCCAGTGGGGGGTGCGATGGCCCTCCGGGGGCGGCCAGGGCACGCGCACTTGGGGGAAAAGCTCCGCGGGCTGTGTTGGAGCCTAGGCGGACCCTGGCACCATTGGCATCCAGTCCCACCGGAACCGTAGGGCCCAGGATGTCCCCAGAGCCTCACGGAGGTTGTGACAGCGGGGCCCCGAGGGCCCAGACCTCCCCACGGACCGCGTGTGCGGCTCAGCAGGAGTGGGGAGCAAGCTGGGAAGACCCCCGAGCACTAGAGGAAGGAGGAGGCCGGCCGGTGTGTGCAGCGCGGCACCCCCCCTTCGGGCTTTGGATGAGTGGGGCCGCTTGGTGCTGACCTAATCAGGGCAGGGCACGGTCTCCAGAGGTAGCTGCTGCTTTTCACGGCTGTGCGTTGATTTAGTCTTTACACTTGGGGGCCACTCTTGAAAGCTTTCTGAGGAAACCGATTTGTTCGCTGTTTGGATAACAACTAAGTAATAGTAACTAAGTGTTGTTAAGTAGTTTAATAACTGAAGTGTGGCCGAATGTGGCTAAGGGAGGAACACACCCAGCTGTGCAGATGGCCTCGCTGACTGTCCCCTCCTTGTTGTGCACCCCCCCTCCCCCCGCTTCCCGCACGTTCCTCCCACACGATGGTTGCCTCCCTCCCCTCGTGGTCCGCTCGCCCTTCCTGGCCCGTGGCTCCCGCACTCTCGTCTCTTCCCTCCTGCCTCTGTTTCCCCTTTTCGCTGGCTCGCTCCACCAGTGCGCACACGGCTCTGGTCGCCCCGTGCCCTCCAGCTGCTGCTTCCTCTCTCTGCCCCCTCCTCCCGCATGTCTGTTCGGTCTGAGTCAGAAGTGCCCCTAGGTCACGGTCCCCTCGCCTTCGGTATAAGTGCCAGTCGCCAGGCGGTTGCCTCCTCCTCTCGGCCCCCGGGGCGCCATTCTCTCGCTTCCTCTCATGGTTTGTCTTCTGCAGATGCCTTTGCTCTTCCCTTGGCATCCTCCGGCCCGGGGTGACCGTGGCAGCCGCCAGCCCTGGGGAGGTCTCTGTGCCGCGGCCTGCCACTCCCGCCTGGCCTCCCCTGGACTCCCGCCTGCTGGGTCTCTCCGTACATCTGGGCAAGGCCTGGAGGACGCGGCCCGCAAAACCATGCCCTGCCCTGCTCCTTGGCCCCCGGCCGGCCCATCCCACGTGGAGCCCGCGCTCTCCTGCCGCTTGTTCAGGGTCCCTTCAAAACCTGGGGGTGTTCCTGACGCCTGTGTTTCCCACGATCCTTGTGGTCCCCTGCTGCTCTGCTCTGGCCGTGGGACCGCGGCCGCCGTGTCGCGGGCAGCACAGCGAGGGAGAGGAGGGGAGAAGGTGCCAGCTCCCTCCATGGGGCCTCCCAGAAGTGCTGTTCAGCATTTGTGCTTAAGCTCGGGGGCCGGGGCTTGGGCTTGGCTGTATCTAGCTTCAAAGGGACCTTAAAAAAAAACAGCCTGACTGTGGGCTTGTTGCTGCCCTGGGCCTGAATGAAATTGGGGTTTGTGGCTCCTGCTGTGATCTGTCCCTTCCTCTGTTTGGCTTTCTTTATGGCTTTAATCACAGCCTGACGGAACTACCTCTGTCTGCTTGCTTTTGTCGGAGGCCCCGTTAGAAGCCATGCTGCCCGCCGGCGCTCTGGCCGGGCCTCCCGTGATCCTGATGGTGTCTCCCAGGGAGCACCCACTGATGGCCCCTCCTCCCTGCACAGGGTCCTGTCGGGCCCCCAGGACTCCACCCTGGCCAGGTTCCTCCCCAGCTCACAGCTGCCCCCTCCTCCCGGCTGTGACCATGCGCCGTCTTGGTGACCGTGTGTGATCTCATGCGCTCCGAGGACGCTCCATGCGTACCAGTCACTGCCAAAAGGTCATCTCCCCCACCCCGGAGCCCAGGGTCCAGGGTCACCTGGATCTCTGTGACGTAGCTCAGCATGAGTAGATCTGAACTTCTTAGCTTGTCTGCCTCCTCCCCGTCTTCCCGGTCTCAGGCTAGGGCCGTGACCCCTCTGTCCTCACAGCTTAACGTCTGTATGTCGTTCTGTAGCTCCCCAGCGTCTCAGAGTCTCCCGCAGCTCACTGCCTTCCTCCTGCCACCGTGGCCGCAGCCCCCATGTGTCTGTGGGTTGAGGTGGCCTCCTAACCGGTCCCTGCTCTGCCCGAGCCCGGCACAGCTACCACAAGGCTGCCCCAGACAGCACCTTCCCTGTTCTCCGTGGGTCCAGAGTGGGTTTGGGCCCTGACCCCTGCCTCTGCCCCCACCTCCTCTTCCTCACCCACCTCTGCTCCCCTGGGCATTTGCCACGGTGGCCTCCCTGCTGCTAGAGGATGTGCTGGTGGCTCCTCAGAGCCTCTGTACCTGTTTACTTTGCCCGGAACCCTCTTCCTCCAGGGGGTCATCTGTCTTACTCCCTCACGGTCTCGGATCTTTGCTTAGGGATCTCCCTCAAGGTGGGATTGCCTTATTTAAACTGGGAGCCTCATCATCTTCCTCTCTGTTTTTCTTCTTCGCCATTACTGTCATCTGAGACATTTTGTATCTTGCTTCTGTCTGTTTCTTTTTTTTTTTTTTTTAATTTTTTTTTCAACGTTTATTTATTATTTTTGGGACAGAGAGAGACAGAGCATGAACGGGGGAGGGGCAGAGAGAGAGGGAGACAGAATCGGAAACAGGCTCCAGGCTCCGAGCCATCAGCCCAGAGCCTGACGCGGGGGCTTCTGTCTGTTTCTGACCCCTGGGATTGTAAACTTTGTGGAGGGCAGAGAAGAAATAATTCATTTAACAAGTGAACAATTAGGGGCACCTGGGTGGCTCAGTCACTTAAGCATCCAACTTTGGCTCGGGTCACGGTTTCGTGGTTCATGAGTTTGAGCCCCGTGTCAGGTGGAGCTTGAATCCCTCTTCAGGATTCACTGTCTCTTCCTCTCTCTGCCCCTTGTGGGACGGTCTCTCTCTCCCTCCCTCCCCCTCTCCCTCCCCCTCTCCCTCCCCCTCTCCCTCCCCCTCTCCCTCCCCCTCTCCCTCCCTCTCTCCCTCCCCCTCTCCCTCCCTCTCTCCCTCCCCTCTCCCTCCCTCTCTCCCTCCCTCTCTCCCCCTCTCCCTCCCTCCCTCCCTCTCTCTCTGTCTCCTTCCCTCCCTCCCCCACCCTCTCTCTGCCCCCATGGGATGCTCTCTCTCTTTCCCCCTCTCTCTGCCCCTCGCTCACTTGCGCTGTCTCAAAAATAAAAACAAACAGGGGCGCCTGGGTGGCTCAGTCGGTTAAGCATCTGACTTCGGCTCAGGTCATGGTCTCACGGCTCGTGGGTTCGAGTCCCACGTTGGGCTCTGTGCTCATGGCTCAGAGCCTGGAGCCTGTTTCGGATGCTGTGTGTGTCTGTCTGCTCTTCCCCCACTCGTGCTCCTTGTCAAAAATAAATAAACATTATGAACATTTTTTAAAAAGATAAGTAAGACATTAAAAAAATGTTTTTAAATAAAAACAAACAAAAAAGGAAATGAACTATTAAACATTACTTTGGCATTTCTGTCCAAAGAAGTAAAAACTGAAACACGAGTAAATGTAACTTCGAATGGATGAGACGTGTTTATGTACTCAGAAAACACAAGCAAACTAACTGGAAAATTACTACTCCAGTTAATGAGAATGTCTCACACAGTAACGGGCACACGAAAAATACCCCCAAATCAGTCACTTTTCTGTGTCAGCAATAACCCGTTAAAGCACCTCGTGGAGAAGCGCCTCGTGGGGAATGTTGTTCACGGTAACAAAACGGCAACGGAGATACGGTCTCACAGTGAGCTTTGCCGGTGATGGACACTGAGGAGACGCCATGTGGTTTCTCAGGAAAGGCCTAGAGGACGACCTTGGCAACGGCAGGGAACGTCGTGTCTGTCGGAAGGACGCTGACGGCCGAAGATGCCCCCGATCGCATACTTCTCACTTGTAATCGGAGGCGCCCGTCGGGCCGGGCCTGCCCGTCGCCGAGGCACGTGCGGGCCTCGTGCAGAGCTGCTTCCGGGCACCCGTCGCAGCTAACCAGCCGGGACGCCCGCGCTGCTGGAGCCACCGACGCGAGCGGATGGCGGGGCCTGCCGGCGGTTGGCGTCGCCTTGGGTCGGCGAGCCCGTCCTGAGGGCCGCGGGCGCTCGACCACGTGGAGCGCGGCCCCGGTGCTCCCACCGCGGTGGTGCTGCTCGGCTGCGCCGTGCGCGCTGGCTGGCTCGGGCTGACTCGATCTGGAGCTCGCGCCGCTTTCCTCGTACCTCCCTTCCTAAAACGGGCCAGCGCGGGAAGAGATCTCTGCGAGTGCCCGGCGGGCGGCAGGTGAGACGGTCGCGCACCCGGAGAAGAGGTCATGGGGGCGCTGGCTGTGCTCTTCCCCCTTCCCTGCGATGGCCCCCGGAAGCTGACGGCAAACGTCTTTTTTCAAGAAACCCACTGGAAACCGGATGAGCCTCCCCCGGGGTGGGTGCTGCGCTCGGGAGGTCAGCCCAGGGAAGCAGGGAGCTGCTGTGATTGGGGAGACGTCTCATGCCACACGCAGGAACGTGAGACAGAGATCTCTGGGATGTAGAGAGATGTCTCCCGCCATTCAGGGCTCAGTCGAACACTTTAGAAGATGTCACTAGCTTTGGAATAAATACGTCGAGACCCCTCGTGAGGTTTCTTCATTGTGAAAGATAAGTCCTGTGCCGTTGGGGAAATACTTCCTTCCTGTGCTGGTAAAAATGGCCACAGACATTATGATGACAAACTAAAGTGCGTTTCTTTGTCAGCAAATACTGTCAGCAATCCCAGAGCAAACACCGGAGAAGGTTTGAACAAACACACACTCAGGCAGATGACATGGTGTAGGAGGATCGCTATAGAGCTGGAGGAAAGTACAGATGTTTTCTACAAAACTTAACTTACGGTGTTTGCCAGATTCTGTTTCAATCATGAAAACAGGAAGGATTACTTTTTATGAGTCACTGAAGGGGAAAAATGTACTGGAGGAAGTATAATTTAACATCAGCTAACTAAACAAATCCTGTGATCTTAGAAGTTGTCATGCAACATATTAGCAAGGAAAGACGGAGTACACGTGATTAATACAAATTTAAATCCTGGGGATACCCAGATAAAAATAGAACCGGAATTTAAAAGCAAATAACAATTTTATTTGGGTGCTGGGTGGCTCGGTTGGTTGAGCATCCGACTTCGGCTCAGGTCTTGATCTCGCGGTTCGTGGGTTTGAGCCCTGCATTGGGGTCTGTGCTGACAGCTCAGAGCCCGGAGCCTGCTTCCGATTGTGTCTCCCTCTCCGCCCCTCCCCCCCCCCAAAAAAATGAATAAACACTAAATAAAAAAGCTTAAAAAAATAAAAGCAAATAACAATTTTTTTAAAATTTACCAAATATGAACCATAAAGAACTGATTCACGTTGATGAGAAAGATCCAAAACCTCTTTTTCTTGTTGAATGTTGGGCAAGGAGCACAAAGGGAAAATGTATCGGGTTGAACCATGTAAAATTGCTATTTTGTAGGTTAAAAAACGATGGCTGAACAGGCTATGATATGAAAAGAGGTTAAAAAAAAAAAAAAAAACTTTCCATAAAGAAAAAAGCCCAGGATCAGATGGCTTCACTAGTGAATTCTAGTAAATGTTTAAAAAAGAATTAACACTGATCCTTAAACTCTTTCTAAAAAAATAAAAACGAACTTTTCCCAACTCATTCTGTGAGGTCAGTATTACCCTGATAGCAAAATCAGACATAGATATCCAAGAAAACTGTAAAGCAATATTTCTTATGAATGAATATAGGTGTTAAAATCCACAACCACATGCTAGCAAACTATATTTGACAACATACAAAAAGGTTTGTGTACCATGACTAAATGGGATTTACCCCAGGAATGCAAGGTTGGTTCAACATGCAAAAATCAACGTAACATACCACGTTAATAGATAAAGGGCACAAGCCATGTGATCATCTCCATAGACACAGGGGAAAAAGCACATGACAGAATCCAACACTTTTTCATGATAAAAACCCTCCATTTATAGGAAAAGGAGAGAACTTCCTCAACTTAATGAAGAGCTGTGGCAAAAACCACAGCTAATGTCATGCTTAGTGGTAAAAGACTGAAAACTTTCCCCCTAAGACAGAGGTAAGGATGTCCATTCTGGCCACTTCCCATTCAGATTTGTCCTGGAGGTTGTAAGCAGGGCAGTTGGGCAAGAAAAAGAAATAACAGGCATTCACATTGGAAAGGAAGAAACAAAACTTTATTTGCAGATAAAATGATCTCGTATACGAAAAGTCATGAGGAATGCACATACATACCCACACGACTCAATAGAACTGATAAACTAGAGCGAGAGCCGGGTTGCAGGACACAAGATAAGTATACAAAGACAAGTTATACTTCTGCACCCTGGAAACGAACAATCAAAAAGGGATGGAAAAAATTTTTATAAGAGCATGAAAGACAATAAAGTACTTAGGAATAAGACTTCACCATTAAGATAGCAGTAGATTCATCTACAGATTCGACCCAGTCCGTATCAAATATCAAAATACTAGCTGGCTCTTTTGCAGAAATTGAGAAGCCAATCCAAAAATTCATATGGACATGCAAGGAATCCAGAATAGCCAAGACAGTTAATTATCTGAGTCCACTCAAGCTGCTATAACAAGAGATCATAGACTGGAGTGGCTTAAACAACAGACATTTATTTCTTACAGTTCTGGAGGCTGGGAGGTCTCAGATCAAGGTGCCAGTACATTCAGGTTCCCGGTGACCCTCTTTGGTTTGCAGATGGTTGTCTTGTCACTGTGTGCTCACATGAGAGAAGATGCATGCTGGTCTTTTCCTTTCATGAGGACATTGATCTCATTATAGAGGCCTCACACTTGTGACCTCGTCTAAAGCTAATTATGTCTAAAGGCCCCAACGCCAAATACCATCACATTGGGGATTAGGGCTTCAACATAGGAATTGGGTGGAGACCCAAACATTCAGCCAATAATGATCTTGAAAAAGAAAAAAGTTGTAGGGCTCACATTTCCTGGTTTCAAAACTTAGTACAAATTACACTTAAAAAAAATTTTTCTTGGGGCGCCTGGGTGGCGCAGTCGGTTAAGCGTCCGACTTCAGCCAGGTCACGATCTCGCGGTCCACGAGTTCGAGCCCCGCGTCAGGCTCTGGGCTGATGGCTCAGAGCCTGGAGCCTGTTTCCGATTCTGTGTTTCCCTCTCTCTCTGCCCCTCCCCCGTTCATGCTCTGTCTCTCTCTGTCCCAAAAATAAATAAATGTTGAAAAAAAAAATTAAAAAAAAAAATTTTTCTTTTGATGTTTATTTCTGAGAGAGAGGGAGCAAGTGTGAGTGGGGAAGGGGCAGAGAGAGCGGGAGACACAGGATCCAAAGCAGGCTGCAGGCTCTAAGCTGAACTCACGAACCATGAGACCATGACCTGAGCTGAAGTTGGACGCTTGACTGACTGAGCCACCCAGGTGCCCCCAAATTACACTTCTTGCTTATTGGCTAAATGGCTAAAAATAGATTCGTGGGCTACAACTGAAAGTCCAGACATAAGTCCATACATAATTCTCAATAAGGGTGCCAAGAGGGTTCCATAGGGAAGGGAGAGGGTTTTCAACAAATGGTTCTAAGACAACTGGAGATCCACTTGCAAAAGAATGAAGTTGAATTCTTCCTTCACACCATATGCAAGCAGTAACTCCAAATGGATCAGAAAGCTAAATGTAAGAGTAAGAACATCTAAAGCACAAGAAACCAAAACAGAATTCTTGGTTGTTGAAGGTTGGACTTCAAAAGTGAAAAGCTTGGGCGTCTGGGTGACTCAGTCGGTTGAGCATCCAACTTCAGCTCAGGTCATAATCTCACAGTCCAGAAGTTTGAGCCCCATGTTGGGCTCTGTGCTGACAGCTCAGAGCCTGGAGCCTGCTTCCGATTCTGTGTCTCCCTCTCTCTCTGCCCCTGCCCCACTTGTGCTCTGTCTCTCTTTCTCTCAAAAATAAACATTAAAAAGATTTTTTTAAGGGAAAAGCTTGTGCCTCCAAGGACAGAATGATGAGAAATGTTTTCATATCACATCTAATAAGAATCTAGTAGTGGGGCGCCTGGGTGGCTCAGTCAGTTAAGTGTCCGACTTCGGCTCAGGTCACAATCTCACGGTCCGTGAGTTCGAGCCCCACGTCGGGCTCTGTGCCGACCGCTCAGAGCCTGGGGCCTGTTTCAGATTCTGTGTCTCCCTCTCTCTCTGATCCTCCCCCGTTCATGCTCTGTCTCTCTCTGTCTCAAAAATAAATGTTAAAAAAAAAAAAATTAAAAAGAAAAAAAAGAATCTAGTAGTATCCAGAATCTACAAAGAACTCTTATAGTTCAATAACATAAAGAACCCAGTTTTAAAATGAACAAATGATTTGAATAGACTTCTCCAGAGAAGATATACAAATGGCTAATAAGTATGTGAGAAAACGCTCTATATTATTAGTCATTAATGAAATACAAATTGAAAACCACAGTGAGATGCCACTTTATGCACACTGAAACGACTGTAATTGGCAAGATGGACGGTAGCAAGTGTTGGATGGTGATGTGAACGAACCGGAACTCTTCACGGACTTGTGGGGACCATAAAAGACACTTTGGAAAGCAGTGTGGCAGTTCTTGAAAAAGTTAAACATAGAGTTACCAGCAATTCCACTCCTAGATATCGCCCCCGGAGAAATGAAGAGATGTCCACACAAAAACCTGTATGGGAGTCTTTGTAGCCGTATTATCCATAATAGCCAAAATGTGGAAGCCCTCGAGATGTCCATCAACTTATGAGTGTGTAAATAAATGTGGTAAACTCGTGTGGTGGAATACTATTCAGCCATAAAAAGGATCGAAGTACTTACGTCATGGTGTGGAGCCTTGGGAACATGCTAAATAAAGGAAAAAAAGCCAGGGGCGCCTGGGTGGCCCAGTCGGTTAAGCGTCCGACTTCAGCTCAGGTCATGATCTCACGGTCCGTGAGTTCGAGCCCCGTGTCGGGCTCTGTGCTGACAGCTCCGAGCCTGGAGCCTGCATTGGATTCTGTGTCTCTCCCTCTCTCTGCCCCTACCCTGCTCATGCTCTGTCTCTGTCTCAAAAATAAATAAAAACATTAAAAAAAAGAAGAAGCCAGACAAAAGGCCATAGAATGTATGATTCCATTTATGTGACGTATCTAGGGCGGGCAGATCCGTGTAGGTAGGAAGCTGGCTACTGGTGCTTGGTCGCCTCGCTAAGGGGAGGACTTCAGTAGGTAAGGGATTTCTCTCTGGCTTGATGAGATGTTCTGGAAGTGTTTGTGGTGATAGTTGTACAACCTTGCGATAACATGAAAAGCTAAGTTGTGCACTGTCAGAGGGTGAGTTTTATGATATCTGAGTTGTATTTCAACTTAGAATTGGGAAGTTAACGGCAGCCTGTCAGCATTTTGTACGGCCCATCTCAACAGACGATTAGGGAGCCCTCCTGCACAGCACCACCAGGCTCGGGCCGGTGCCGGGGGCCCGTGGGTCCGCGTACGTGTGCTGGTCGGCCTTTCGGATGGACCCACAGAATTAGAACGGCCGGGTCAAAGGTTCGGCACGGTTTGGGTGGCGACTGTCAAGTCCCCCCCCCCCCGTCCATCTGCACTCCCCGCCAGCCGCGAATGGGGTCCGAGTTTCCCCAGACCTCACCCCGGGTTTTCCGTGGCGGCACAATCCAGTGCAGCTGCCCTGAGCCCCGCGTGGCAGTGAGTGCTTGCAGGGCTGCTGGTCCAAATACGTGCTCTAAGTGTGAAATAGAACGCACACTCACTCGTAAAGATTTAGCACAAAGAGAAAAGGTAATGCAAGATGTCTGTAAATATTTGGGGGGTGTTGGATTAAATAAGATCCACTAAAAATCCGTTCAATCCCGCTCTTTTCAGCAGGTGACTGGGTGGGCTCTGTCTAGCAGTCTGGGTGGGCTACTAGAAAACTTAAAATTGCACGCGTGTGCGACTCAGAGTTGCGTTGGGCGGCCCCGCTCCGTGGCTTTCTCCTTCCCATTTGTCTTTTGTCTGTCTACTTACTCTGTTTCTGAGAGGTGTTTTAAAAAGAAAAAAGCCTTGCTCTGGTGTTTCTTCCCACGGCCATCCAATTCACAGTGATTACTAATACTGTGGGCGTATCCTCACCCCTTACTCTGTTTTCTGTCTCCTGTGCTTTTGTGTGTCTTCTGTTTCCTTTTTGTAAATTGATAAGGTTTTCTTTGTTCCATTTAATTTCCTCTTGTGGTTTGGCAGGCTCACAACCACACCCCAGTCGTGACAGATCAAAAAAAGTCTCCAGACACTGTTGCCGAGTGGTGGGGGGGGAGGGGGTAGTCGACCTGGTGGAGAAGCGCCCCTCCCACTGGTCCCGGTGTCAGAACATCACCTTCTGGGTCTCGCTTGTCCCTCACCTGTGTCTGAGCTTCAGTGTGCTGCACCCCACATCAGCGGGCACCAGGTTACCATCCCCGTGGGTGGGCGTCCAAGTTGGTTCCGGTCTCGGGCTTAAGAATAAAACTACTATGAGCATTTGTGCACAACTGTCTTTGTGAATACCGTGTGTTCGTTTCTCTTGGGATTGCAGTTGCTGAGCGACACGCGTGTGTTTAGTCGTACTAAACAGCCAGGCTGTTGCCAGCGATGGCATCCAGGTGTCCTCAGCCTGGCCAGCAGGTGGTGTGAAGTCTTAGGGCTCTCCAGAGAGACAGAGCCAGTAAGGGAGGGAGAAACGGAGAGGGGAGGTGAAGAGAGATTGAGACTGACCGGAAGGAATTGGCTCGTGGGATTACGGAGGCCGAGGTCTGCAGTGCGCAAGCTGGAGCCCCTGGAGAGCGGACGGAGCAGCCGGGGTCCGAAAGTCGAAAGCGCCTGGGGGCCCGGAAGAGCTGACGTCCTGGCTCTGCCGTTGAGTGGGGAGAGTCCCTCCTCTTACTCCCTCCAGGTCTGGGTGGATTGGAGGAGGCCCACCCCTGCTGGGGAGCGCCTGCTCTACTCAGCCCGTCACCCAAATGCTGATGGCCATTCGTACCGAGAGCCGTGTCTCCCCCAGTGTCTGCGCACTTCGTAGCCCAGTCAGGTCGGCAACACATAAAATTAACCCTCCCAGGGGCGCCTGGGTGACTCAGTCAGTTGTGCATCCGGTTGAGTGTCTGGTTCTTGACTTCAGCTCACATCATGATCTCACGGTTGTGAGTTCAAGCCCCGCGTGGAGCTCTGCCCTGGTGGCACAGAGCCTGCTTGGGGTTCACTCTCTCTGCTCCTCCCCTGCATGTGTGCGCGCGCGCGCGCTCTCTCTCTCTCTCTCTCTCTCTCTGTCTCAAAACAAATATTTTTAAAAATGGGATTGTCTTGGTCTTGAGTCGTAAGAGTTCTAAGTATGTTCTAGGCACAGGTCCTTTGTCAGATTTCCATATGGTAAATGTTCTCTCCTAGTCTTGCCATCGTTGTCTTTATTCTTAAGTTGTCTTTCAAAGAGCAGAATTTTGTTCTGATAAGATGTAATTGATCAATTTTTCTTTTATAGTTAGTGCATTCTATATCCCTTTAGGAAACTTTGCTTGTCTTAGGGTTATGAAGATTTTCTTCTATGTGCCCATCTAGAAGTTCTGTAGTTGTAGCTTTTCTGTTTGGGTCCCTGAGTCCATGATCTTCTAAGGGGGGGTTTATGGACCACCTGAGGTATAGACTGAAGCCTTCCCCCTCCCATGTCACTGTCTAGATGGTCCTCTCCGCCCTGGATTGCTTGTCTCCTTGGACAGAACACGATGAGGGTCCATTTCAGGGTTCTCCACACTCCGCCGGTCCCTGTGTTGCTGCACGAAGGCCACACTGTCTTGATCGCTATAGCTTCACGGTTAAGTCTTGAAATCAGATACCATTGTCATATAGCATCAGTATCGGGAATATCGTTTTCGTTGTGGTGAAACGTGGCGCGAACCAGCCATCTCAGGCCTGTGCGGCAGGTGTCCAGACCTTTTCGCCTTGCGCAACTGGAACTATGTACCCATTTGTCTCAGTCAGTCCAAAGTGCTGTGGACCGCGTGCTTATAAGCCCCAGGAAGGTATTCTCCAAGCTCTGGAGGCTAAGGCGTTGGGCCGGTGGGGTTCTGGTGAGGGCCTCCTCCGGGTTGCCAATGGCCACCGTCTGTCTGCATTGCGTGTGGTGAAGAGTGAATGGTCCCTGTTGTAAGGACGCTCATTCCAGTCTTGAGGACCCCACCCGGGTAACCCAGTCACCTCCCAGAGCTCCTGTCTCCATACGCCATCCCAGTGGGGGTGGTATTTCAATGCACAAACTATGGGGGACACATTCAGTCCCGGTTGCACATTAAACAGCTCCCCCTGCCCCCCAGCCCCTGGCAGCCGCTCTTCTGTGTTGTGCTTCTGATCACACGGCTCCTCTGTCTCATGTAGGAAGAATCACACAGCTTAGTCTTTCTGTGCCTGGCTACGCCACTTGGCACAGTGTCCTGCGGGTTACCCATGTCACACCAGTTGTCAGGACTTCCTCTCTTCGGGTGGACCACGTTTTCTTACCCGCGCGTCTGTCGACGGACTCTGGGTTCTTGCTCGTTTTAGCTGATGTGAACGCTTCTGCTGTGAACGTGGGGTGCACACACCTCTTGGAGACCCTGCTCTCCGTTCTTCTGGGCTCACACCTGGGCCAGACGTGGGCTTACTGGATGGCAGGGGGAGGAGGGTGTGGGCTTACTGGATGGCAGGGGGAGGCAGGTGTGGGCTTACTGGATGCCAGGGGGAGGCAGGCGTGGGCTTGCTGGATGGCAGGGGGAGGCAGGCGTGGGCTTGCTGGGTCGCAGGGGGAGGCGGGCGTGGGCTTACTGGATGGCAGGGGAGGCGGGCGTGGGCTTGCTGGGTCGCAGGGGGAGGCGGGCGTGGGCTTCCTGGGTCGCAGGGGGAGGTGGGCATGGGCTTACTGGATGGCAGGGGGAGGCAAGCATGGGCTTACTGGGTCGCAGGGGGAGGCGGGCGTGGGCTTACTGGATGGCAGGGGGAGGCGGGCGTGGGCTTCCTGGGTCGCAGGGGGAGGTGGGCATGGGCTTACTGGATGGCAGGGGAGGCAGGCGTGGGCTTGCTGGGTCGCAGGGGGAGGCGGGCGTGGGCTTACCGGATCACAGGGGCTCCCTGTTTGATTTTTGGGGGACCCGCCACATTGTTTCTGCAGCGGCGGCACCAGTTTACGTCCCCACCGACAGAGCGCGGGCTCCCAGTTTCCCCACACCCTCGCCAAGGCCCGTGGACCCGCTTTTCTGAGGGCCGTCTTCCCCCGGGGTGTGACGTGGGGTCTCCTGGTTCCGCTCTGCATTTCCCTGAGGCTCGGTGACGCCGAGCACGTTTTCGTTCATGGGTCGGCCACGGCGTCTTCTTGGGAGAAATGTCTGCTCCAGCCCTTTCCCTTGGGTGCTTTCAGCCTGGTGTCCCCATTTGTCTACTTCTGTTTTGTTGCCTATACATTTAAGAGTATGTTTTTAGTGTCTGCCTCTTATTTTGGGATTCTTTCAAAATCTCTGAAACTTATCGTCCCCATATCCGTGTTACTTAGGCCATGGATTTTCTTTTTCCTTTTAAACTAACTACCTGGTTTTTTCCCCTCTTGGTTTGATTGTATCTTTTACTCGTTTCTTTCCTCTCAGCTCTTGCTTGTATCTTGTTGTTTCTTCTCATTCATGTGGTTATTCTTGCTTCGTGGAGGACTCTCTGAGTCGTTTTCCTCCCAGAAAAGGCTGCGGGTGCTCAACTTGGCAGTGTCTCCGTGTTTGAAAGTGTCTTAATTTTGCCCTCCTTCTTGAATGATGGCTGCTTGGTTCAGAATCTTCAGCATTTCTGAAATTCCATTCCTTCATTTGGCAAAAGGCCTTTTGGAAGGAGCCTGTGAAGGAGCCGTGGGTGACGGAGCGGCAGGGGGCAGCTGGGGAAAGGCAGGGACCCCAGGCTGCGGGCCCTGCGGGCAGAGGCTGAGGAGCTTTCCGGGGTCAGCTGCCCTGTGTCCTCGGGCCGGAAGTTGGCCCAGGAGGCGGCTCCGTGCTCTGGGAGCTCCTGCTGCGTGTTTGCGGAGGGGCGGTGGCGGGCGCTCACATCCCTGGCCTTGGTCCCACGCCGACCTCCGGGTGCGGCCCAGGCTGGTGGGGGGCTTGGGCAGATGGGGGTGTGGGCAGCAGAAGGTGAGGCCCTCACAGGGGCCGGAGCCCGGAGGGCAGGAGGCCAGTCCTCGGGTGGGAGGAGTGGCGCAGGAGGCACGCGGCAGGGCCATCCGGAGGTCAGAGCCAGGAGCGGCGGCTGAGGGGCGGGCTCGGGTCGGGTCACACGGCGGGCAGGAGAGGAGCATGGCCGGGCTCGGCGCCACCAGCAGTGCTGTCACGTGGTTTTGTTAGCCGCACCCAGAAGCGCATCAGGTCGTCGAGAGAGTAATTCACTTTGTAACCTCACAACAGGCGTTGTTGGGCCTGGATGTTGATGACGCCCTGAAGGTGAACGTCAGGGCGTTGCCGGCTTCCTTTTTGGATACAAGTTACAAGTGGAGGGCTCAAGCCTGTGGCACCTGCTTGGGACCCTCCTCTTGTGTCCCCTTTGGCCCCGTGGGACGAGCCTCGGGCCGGGTGTCCCGAGCGGAAGGCGGGATGCTGAGACACGTCACTCCTGTGAGTCCCGTGCTGTCACCCGCCGAGCGCGGGTATGTCGACCACGCAGAGTCTTGCTGGCACTTAGGAGCACGACCGTGTCCAGCGTGGGTGACAGAGCACAGTGGTGCTCACCTGCCTTATACAGCCGCATGGAGCGGGGACACTACCGTCACCTGGCGCGTGCTCGGACTGACTGTGTGTGCGGACGTGTGACTTTTTCTCTTTTCCTTTTGACCGCGTTTATTGAAGTGTAGTTTTAACGTCCGAATCTGAGTAAAACTTTGAAGCTTTTGTTATTGTGCGTCACGGGATTTGTCTCAGTACATTTTGCAGTAATCCTGTTTATTGTGTCTTACGAAAGTGCCGGCCGGGTCAGGTTAGACACACACCTGTCCTCACACGGTCGGTTTGCGGGGCCGCTGGGGTGGGTGGAGGCTCTGAGAACAGCCCGGGATTCTGAAAGGGAGTCTGCTCGAGGCAGCATCCCACCAGCACCCGGCTTCGGCGCCTCCTCTGAGGTTGACCGGAGTCGAGCGAGCGCGAGCACCCAGGTCTCTGTGCTGCGCTTTGTTACTCTCTTGCGAGGTACGCGTGGCAGAACTGAGGCTCGGCGCAGGGTGTCTCTTCCCCTGGGTGCGGGGACAGGTGCGTGTCTGCGGCCGGCCGTCTGCCTGCAGCTTCCCCCTCGTCCACGCCCGTCAGGGATCGTGAGATCAGGACAGACCTGGTTGGCCGTCGACCTCACGCAGCTGAAGAGGCGCAGGTGCCGTGGGTGGTCGTGTGTCACCCCACGTTGGAGACGGCCCTGCTCTGTTTCCTCTCAGAGACTCTCGTGTCTTGCTCGTGCCGGACCCAGCGTGGAGGCTGCAGGGGACGAGACCTCCCCGTGTGGCGCCCGTGGCTTGTCCAGTGGTGTTGCGCCTCTTGGGCCGATAAGACCCAAGGTGTGGACGGGAGTGTTTGCCCACTGCCACTGTGTGCCCAACAGAGGCGAGGTGGGAGTGGCAGCTGGGACAGGATGGCAGTGGCCTCGCCGGATCCCGGGGAAGAGTCCTGTTGCCATGGCCCTCCTTGGCCGGGTCCGGCCCTTCTGATTTATGCTGTCACCTTGGTGTCTCCGCCCCTGGGAATCCTGGCTCCTCCCCACCGAGCGCGGTGCCCCTTGGGAGCGGATCCTTCCCCGTGGTCGGCACCACTGTAGGGAAGGTGTGCGCTTGGCGCGGCTTGTCACAGACTTCTGCAGTGACTGCTGGCCCTTGGTGGGTGGGAAGTGCTGGGCCCGCAGCTGGGAGGAGGGCTGGGAGGGGTGTTCTCTCTGGAAGGACACGCCATCCTTGGTGGGTATTAGGGGAAGGCGGTTCACGTAGTAGTTAAACGCGCGCTCACGATTTCCCGTAGGTGCTGGCGCGCCCTCCCCCTCGTCCTGCGTGACCCCCCGCTGTTACGTCCCCGCTGCCCCCACCGGGCCCATCATGGGCCCTCTGCAGCCCCCAGCACTACGCGTTTTCGGTCGTTTCCTTAACTGTTTGTCATTCTGGATGAACTTGGGGATTACTTTGTCACAATGTACCCGTAAACGTTCTCCAGAAAGAGTGCAGCTGCACTACCTCTGTGGATTTGGGGACAGGACACATCCTCACATTAGTGTCCTCGTCCAGGAACGCGAATGGTCCTCGGTTCACACAGGCCCTTTGTGGGTAGTAGATGTGTGTTTAGACCCCTGGAAGCCTAGGACTTCTGCCTGACAAAGTACCAGGAAGGAGGTCTGGGGTCCCGCACGTAGGACGGCGGGTGCTCACACGCCAGCTGCCTCTCTTCCCTAGGTGCCCTATGAAACACTGAATAAACGCTTCCGGGCTGCTCAGAAAAACATTGACCGAGAGACGAGCCACGTCACCATGGTGGTGGCCGAGCTGGAGAAGACGTTGAGCGGCTGCCCCGCCGTGGACTCTGTGGTCAGCCTTCTGGATGGCGTGGTGGAGAAGCTCAGCGTCCTCAAGAGGAAGGTGAGTGTTGCTTCCGGACCGTCCCGTCTGCCCCCCGGTGCTCGGGCTGCAGTGTGGGTCCGTGGCCCCGGCCTCACCGTGTGCCCGGGCTGTCCCAAAAAGGGGCCGTCTTCTGTGGGATCGGGGCCACGGCAGAGGCCAGGCAGCCCTGAGGTGGGGAGGTGGGCTTTCAGGGCCAGAGTGCGGGAGGGGCGAGCCACTCCACGCCGTGCGTGCCCCGCGCCCTCTGTGGGAATGGCAGGCCGGCTTCCAGTTCCACGCTCCCCTTCCTGTGAGGCCAGGTCGTCCTGGCACCAGAGTGTCCCAGGTGCAGATGGGGAGACAGATGACTTCTTACTTCCAGAATCTCACCTCAGAACTTTGTGTTGGGTTTCTCACGAAGCTGGGAGAGCTAGGAAGGGTGTACGCTACGCCCAGCGAGAACAACCTGGAAAATACCAGAAGCTATTGTAAAACATCTCGCTGAACGTGTCAAAGGGCTCACGAGACAAAGTTTATCGCCAGAATCGGAGGGCAGGGGACAAGAGGAGAGAAGGGCGGGACCCCCTGCCGCCCTGGGGACTGCATCACACAGGTGAGCCCTCTGAGGGCCTTGCTTCCCGGGGCCGGGGCCCGCTAGCCCTGCTTGTCAGGTGAGGGTGCCCCAGGGGCAGACATCGCGGCCGGTTTCCGGACAGCCAGGTGAGCCACGACCCCTCCTCTTCGACTTGGTGCCAGCGGTCCCCGCCGGTGGTACCTCCAGGCGCCAGGCGGACCGCAGCGCTTCTCGAGCGGGGGACAGCTTCCATCAGGGCGTCACATCTGTCGAGTAAGATGACCGGGCACACGGGACGTGTGGCCGAGGCACGGCAGAAACGGTGGACGCCGCGCAGTCTTCGGGGGGTACGGCGTGGAGGCTGTCGGGCCCCGCCCGACTCTACCGCGTCTGAAGAACAGACAGCTGAGACCATCCGCGGGGGACACAGGGGACGGGAAGTGTACAGTGTGAGTGGGTTTAAAGTGAACCGAACAGAACTTCAAGAGATTAAAAGTATAATAACTGAGACGAAAGACGCAAGTGTTTGCTTGTAACAGACTTTTCAACATTTAACAGACCAAGCTAAAGAGAGAATTTGTGAACTGGAAGGTAGGTGTGAAGAAATTATCTAGAATGCAGCACAGAGAGCAGGAGAACGCGAAAATGCATAAGAGGGTAGGAGGCCTGGGAGAATAGAGCAAAGACTTTGACCAAAGCCAAGGGACGGTGCAGGGGGAATGGCTGAGGTTTTCCGAACGGCGGGAGTCGCCAGGTCAGAGTCCTAAATGGGACAAATAAAAATAGACCTACCTAGGATTTCACATTGTGAAACTGAAAAGAGAGAGAAAAATCTGAAAAGCGGCAGGAGGAAGAAAACCACTTCCAAAGGGTTAGCAGCTACCCTGGCAGCAGGCGGAAGCCGCAGAGGAGCGGACCGTGCCCGACGAGCGCCAGCCGGCAGTGACACCGGCGCCACGGTTGGTGGTGCTCGAGAGTCGGCTGCCGTCGCGGACGGCGCCGGCATGTAACACTTCTGGGGAGCCGCACCAAAGTGTCACGAGAGGTAGTCGTGACATAACAGGTGGTTTACTTAACCGGGAAGCGGTTCAAAACTACGCGTCTGACAGCACGGCAGCAGAGCACGTTGGGCAAAAAGTCGCGTCGCGGAAGGGCAGGTGGGGGCCGCAGAGCCGTGGGTGTTGACTTGCCTTCTCGGGAATGACGGGAATGACCGACGCAGCCGCACCTGCCTCCGGGGCGTGTGTGGGACCCTCCCTTTGGCCACCGTCACCCGGGCCCGGGCCCGGGCCGTCCCCTGCCGTCCTCGGATTTGTTCTTGCCTCCCTCCCGTTTGCGGGTGTTGGGGGCGGGGCAGGCTGGCCGCCGCCCCGTCCCGAGCGCCTCTCCGTTGCGTGTCGTGTCACAGGCGGTGGAGTCCATCCAGGCGGAGGACGAGAGCGCCAAGCTGTGCAAGCGCAGGATCGAGCACCTCAAGGAGCACAGCAGCGACCAGCCCGCGGCGGCCAGCATGTGGAAGAGGAAGCGCATGGACCGCATGATGGTGGAGCACCTGCTGCGCTGCGGCTACTACAACACGGCCGTGAAGCTGGCCCGCCAGAGCGGCATCGAGGTGGGCCTGGGCGCGGGGCGGGGCCGCGGGGCCAGCTCCCCGGGGCAGGTCCCTCCGGGTAGAGAGGCCGACACCCGCACGCACACGCGCTCCCCTTTCGGTGGCTCGGGAGCCGCGCGGGCCGGCTTCCGAAGTGACGAGCGGCTCCGGGGGAGGCCTGCCCGAGGACACCGGGGTGTGTCTGCAGCCATCTAGGTTGGCACGCGGGGCCCTCGCTCCCTTTCCGGGGGCCTCACGGAGCCGTGTGCACCTTTCTCTGGCCTCCGGGCCGGTTCAGCTGGGGGCTGCCCCTCTGCCGTTGGGCAGCGGTCCCTCTGGTCTCCCGAGGGCGGCGTCTACCGTGTTGGGGGGTCCATAGCACACCCGCCTCCCCACCCACCAGTCTCTGCGCGGCACCCAGTGGTGCCTCGAGCCTGTTCCTCCCACGCTTTTCTTTCCCTGACCTTCCCTGCCCAGTACAGCCAGCTCGTGCCTGACTGTCGGGGCATCCTGTCCTGTTTGCCTGGCACGGCCTGTGCATGCGCGGTGGTCGTTGGGCTTCTCACAGACACCCCGCCCTCCGTCTTCCTGCCCCGTGAGGGAGTGGCCGAATGCTCCTGGCCCCGAACGTGTGCTTTGATGGGGAGAGAGGCATGAGTCAAACAGGATGTGTACAGGGCGCACAGGGCACAGGGGCAGGAGGACTGGGGATTTTCAGAAGGTTGGTTTCGGGGGGCACCTGAGTGGCTCAGTCCAACTCCTGATTTCTGCCCGGGTCAGGGTCTCACGGTGGTGGGTTTGAGCCTTGTGTGCGGCTCTGTGCCGACAGGGTGGAGCCTGCTTGGTGTTCTCTCTGCTCCTCCCCTGCTCCCCCTCAAAATAAGTAGACATTAAGTAAAAAAAAAAAAAAAAAAAAGTTGGTTGGGGTGGGCTCGCAGAGATGAGGGGAGGGTCCCAGGCCCGGGAGCTGCCATATATTTGGGGCGGGTGTCTGAGCGTATGCGGAACTCATCGATTGGGGTTTCCCCTCAACTGAAATGTGTGCATGGTGGGGGGGTGGGGGTTGAGTTGGAGGCATTGCTTTTTTTTTAATGTTTGCTTATTTTTGAGACAGAGACAGAGCGTGAGTGGGGGAGGGGCAGAGAGAGAGGGAGACACAGAATGCGAAGCAGACTCCAGGCTCCGAGCCGTCAGCACAGAGCCCAATGCAGGGCTTGAACTCACAGACCGTGAGATCGTGACCTGAGCCGAAGCCGGACACTCAACCGACTGAGCCCCCCAGGCGCCCCTGGAGGCATTGCTTTAACAGGCTCACCCTGGTTGCTCTGTGAGAACAGACTGTGGGCGGCAGAGGGGGACCGTACTGTGATTCACGGTGATGGCAGTGGTCAGACCGTGGACATCCTATGAAGGGGGCCCTGCAGCATTTCCAGGTGGAACCCCGGCTCGCAGCTGTTTGCAGCAGGAAGTGGAGGAGGACCCTCATGCCCTTGGGTGGGGGGAGGGCTCCCAGCAGAGTGGGGTGCCGTCACCGGCGAAGACGCTGGTGTATCAAGGTTCCTTAACGTTTAACTTCCGTCCATCCCAAGACGCCGTGGAGAGAGAGCTCCGGGGCCGCCCGGATGGGGCCGCGTGCCCCACGCGGAGCCTCGGTGTTGGAGGAGAGGCACAGCCCCAGGGGTGTCTTTGTGCGCCGTCTGGCTTCTCACGCGGGGCCAGCACCTGATCGTCTGGGACGGTTTCCAGCTTCCACGCGTGTTGCGCATGCTGGCCCACCTCCGCCGTCCGGCGTGGCGCCTCTGGTGTGAGTCCCCCAACCCAGGGGCCACGCGTGGACCTCGGAGACCCCGTGGGCAGGAAGGAGAAAGATGCGAAGGATCCAGACTCAGAGGCTGCACCGGTCAAACACACAGGTGGACCCTGACACGCGAGCAGGGGAGACCGCCTCTGAACTCAGGGCGAAACTCGCAACCAGAGATGGAAGTAGACAGAGACGATCCTCGTGTAGGAGACCCAGCATTTGCCCGTTAGGGAGGTTCTAGAGAAGAGGGAAGAAAATGCCAGAGAAACGGCGGAAGGAGTGGCTCAAGAAGACAGCCAACCGCTGAGACGCTGTGCTGGCCCTCGCCCCGCTTAATAAGTAGGAACACCGGCGTGCGAGGCGTGTGTGTGCGCGGCGCTTACCCGTCAGCTCGCGTCGGGAGGGCGAGGTGTGGGCGGGGCGGGAACCGGGGAGCACTGCGGGAGTCTTAGCTGCCCCCCACCGCCCCTGCGTGAGGACGGAGCCCTCTCTCACTGGGCCGGCCCCCCTCCGAGCTCGCTGTCCTGCTTCTTGCTCCTGCCCTCACCCCAAAGTTGGCAGTCAGGACGTGGGGCAGGGGAGCCACGGTTGGGTCTCCGGCCGTATGAGCCTGGGGATCCGTCCGGTGGCTCCTGACGACTTGGGTGAAGCGGCCCTGGGGTGACCCACCCCAGACTGCCCTCCGTTAAGCTGCCGTTCGGAAACCCGCAGAGCTCACGGGCCGTGTCCAGGGCGCCGACCCCGACAGTGGCACAACCCCTGTCCTTAGGTCAGCTACTCTTCTGCCCGAGCCTGGCTATCGCCTTCCGCGGCGACACGCCCCAGCAGTCCCTGTGCTGGCCTCGGCCCTGGTGTGGCTGAGCCCAAGGGTCGCTGTGTGGTGGCACTCTGATTAGTATGTTTTCTGGTTACTTTTGCGATAAACATCCGGTGTTAATGATACTGCAGCATCGTTAGCTGTGACGTACTGTTTTTTTTTTTTTGAAGTTTATCTATTTTTGAGAGAGAGTGCCCACGCATGAGCAGGGGAGGAGCAGAGAGGAGGAACAGGAGAATCCCAAGCAGGCTCTGCACTGTCAGAAAAAATCCCAAGGCGGGGCTCAAATTCACACACTGTGAGATCATGACCTGAGCCAAAACCGAGTCGGACGCTTAACCACCGACTGAGCCACCCGGGCCCCTGTCCAGGATGTACTTCTTAACGTGCAGAAAGAAAGGAAAGTTTCTGGCTTTCGCTTTGGTCACTTTTACTTGAAAGTTCCCGTCTTCTGCCACAGTCCTCCCTTCTCCAGACACCGCTTGTGCGAGAAGCAGGCCGCGGCCCTGGCTGCCGAGGCTGGGAAGCTCGGTGGTGAGCTCCTGACTTGGTTGGCCCCAGGGTAGACCTTACGTGGAGACAGCATGGCAAGAGAGCGGACTCGTCCCACGCTTTGCCGTGCCAAGTGGCTCCGTGTGAGGCCTGCCTGAGGACACCGGGATGTGTGTGCAGCCAACGCTCGCCTGCTGGCCACAGGACACTGGCATGCAGAGCAGCACGGTTCCCCCGAGAGTTCAAGTGGTTCAACCCTCCCCCGAGGGTTCGTGCTGGACGCTTCCCCTCCGCTTAGCGAGACACAGATCTTCAGTAACGGTGTTTGCTCCGGTCATTCCAGAAGGGGGAGAAACTTCCCGCTTGACATTCGTTTTCCTCACGGCTTGTCCCTTTGGTGATGTGCAAGCATCCACTGTCTCTTCCCAGCCTGCATGGCCACATCCTTGTTGTTGGCGGTGCCCCAGCCCCTTGCTGGGGACGTGCAGGCCCCGGGCACCCCGTGGGCTCCTTCACTCTGGCAGACATGTGACGGGGCTGGTGGCTGTCCTTACCCCGAGTCCCTGGGCCTGCCTAGATCCGCCAGAGCGCAGCAGATACGGCTGCGTAGGCTGCTTCCCCAGTTGCACAGGCACCAGAGAAGGGGAAAGAGCAAACGTGACACAGAGACCGCCCTGCTCATCCACCCTCACTGCCCCTTCTCTAAAATCTCATTCAAATAAATCTTCAGAGGAAAAAAAAAGCCCAGAAAATGAGGGTATGGATTCCCGGATCTAATTGTGAAGGGGTGAAATGGGATCAGGCGTATGTTCCCGCCCGGAGGGGGAAGGTTCTAACCTGGGGCTTTGGTTTGGGGCCCACAGCTGCTCTTGGGAGACCGTATGTGGGCGCAGAATGGGCCTTGGGCGGGGTGTTGGGGCCACTGTGCTCGGCCCAGTGCTGGGGTTGGCGTGCTGGGGCCGCTGTGCTCTGGCCGCTGTGCTCAGCCGGTGCTGGGGCCGCTGTGCTCGGCCCGCTGGGCTCAGACGGCCCACAAGAGCCTCGGGCCGAGCCCTTCTGCCAGGCTGGGCCCCGCCGAACCGGAGGGAGCACAGAGCACATGGGGCCTGGGTGCGGGGGTCCCAGAGCCCAGTGCACGGAGCTCACGCCGCTACCCTCCCCTAAGGACTTAGTGAACATCGAGATGTTCCTGACTGCCAAAGAAGTGGAGGAGTCCCTGGAGAGGCGCGAGACCGCCACCTGCCTGGCCTGGTGCCACGACAACAAGTCCCGGCTGCGCAAGATGAAGGTGTGCGGGCGCGGGGCGGGGCTTGCGGGCGCGGGGCGGGGCTTGCGGGCGAGCACCGGCGGGAACCAACGCTTCTTCACCTGTTGGTTCAGAGTTCTGAGCTTCCGGTTGGCAGGGTGGGGGTGTGGGGTTTCGGTTTTGGTCACCGTGTTTGGGTTTTGGGTAAAATCCCTGAAAAGTGCACCCCCTCTGCATTACGGTTTGACAAATGGCCTGAGCATGAGGTTCTGAAGGGGCGAGGTGCCGACTGCCTGCGTGTGCCGGGTCCCTCCGGCTCGCCCAGCCCCTCAGTCACCGGTACAGGAGAGCCCCGCCGGGAAGCGTTGTCCACCTGCCAAGGTGCTAAGTGCTAGCTTTTCTTGAGAGCTACAATACAAGCAGCTTAAAAAATGGACACTTAAATTGCAGAATTTAAACGTGCTTACTGAAAGGTGTTGTCACCATGGGGCTTGCAGAAATGTTTAACTTCTATTAACCTTCCCCTGCCTCCGTTAGAAAAACTGTTTGTTTTCTGTTTTCTAAACCGAGCGCCTTTAACCTCTCCCCGGTTGAGCTTGTCGTGTGCATATAGTCACCAGCCAAGGGTGACGCTCTCTGCCACTCAGGGCCGCCAAAGCGAGCACGACGCGAAGACGGGACGGAAAAGTAGAGTGGCCAGTGGCTCCCCTAAAGAGAGTGAGGATCTTGGTATGGAAACCATAAAAGGAAAGCCAGAATTGGTATGTAACACTTACCCTGCGCTCCTGCTCCAGCCCCCACAGCTGTGCCACACGGTGGGAACCAGGCCAGAAGGAACGTAGGCTTCCCGTCCTGACAGCCAGTTTCTGCAAGCCCCGATGCCTCCAGACAACACTGCTGCTTGGCCAGGGCACGTCCCCCTGGGCCGGGTCCCAGGCGGGGCCTCACAGCCACTGTGGGGGAGGGCGGGTGGGCAGGCGGCCGAGTCCGCGGCTGGCAGCTTCTTGTCACCGGCCCGCGCGCTGGAAAGCACGTGGACAGCCACCCCGAAGCGCGTTGGGCGTGAAGATAGGCTTGTTACGAAGTGCCGGCCGAACAGGGTAGAGCGGCGAAGCACCCGCAGCGCACGTATGTGTGGGTACACGCGTGCGCTCACGCGCGCAGGCCGGGGAGGGGCCGCGCTGGACCACAGCAAACCCCTCGGAGCAGTCAGAGGCCCTAGGCCAGAAGGCAGATTTGAGACCCGAGTTTCCCGATGGGTGTGCCGAGTGGGCGTCTGTTGACTCTGGGGTCCAGACGCTTCAGGGCAATCGGAGCGGCAGCACACGGGCTGCGTGTCCGGAAAGCCGGTGGAGTCACAACCGTGAAGGCGCCAGGCCCCCCCCAGGTAGCACACGAGGGACGCTATTCAGCCGTGGGTGCTTGGCACGATCGCCTAGGATTGTGCTGTCTCATGCTGGAGTCTGGGCACCCGACTTCCAGTTCGTTTGTATTTGCCGGTGAGACCGGAAGGTGAGCTACGAGAGCAGAGCCGTTATAAATCCTCGAACGCGTCCGCACGTGCAGTCATAGCTGTCGTGGAACGCGCCGTGGCGCTCTCACCTGGGACATCCGCCTGGTGGCTCCCCCGTGTTGTTAGAGCTCCTGGCGTCCCCTGAGCCCAGAGCGGCGATCGTCGGCCGCCCTGGGGAGGCGGGCAGGGCATCTCCCCCCCGGGCTCCCCCCCTTGGCTTCTGCTGGTCTGACCTCGGAAGGGAGCGCGTCATTGCGGGTGGGACCTCCTTTCTGTTTACAGTTGGTGCCGGGCCCGCCACTCAGCACGTGGCATCTGCTCCATCCATTTGGGGGCCAGGACGGACCGCTGCCTTGGTGCAGAGGGCGGGGGAGGTGGGGTGAGGGCGGGGAAACCGCTTGCCCCGAGCACCTGTGTTGTGGACGTGTTGGGCACCAGGTAGGTGGTTCTCGGCACCTTTGCCTCCGACGGCCTGGCGGGCCCCAAGGTAGGTCCCGTCAGCCGGTGCTCTGCCCTCGTGTCCCCGGAGGCGCCCTCGCAGGGGTCCGGCTGAGACCCTTCGTCAGAATGTCCGTGTGCACGTTCGGAGGCCCGGGTGGGAAAAGTCCACGTGATTGGTAGACTCGAGTCACAGTTGAGACACTTGGGGCTGGCTGACTGACTCACCACGTAGAACTCTGTCCGCACCGCCCTGCGATCCAGGTACGACAGAAGACGGAGTGACAAATCGCGGAAAACCCAGAGATTTTCCTATTCCGTTAACTCCGCTTATTCTGTTTCTGGTTGGAAATACTGAGCGTTTTCTGAAACCACAAAGATACTATGGTTTAAATTACTACTTTTGTAGAATAATCCAGCTTTTCATCTTTAGGTCACAGAAGTTAATTTTGCCTGCCTTCACCCATCCTCAGTCAGAGTTTGAACCCAAACTGGACCGGCATTGTTGAGATTTCAGAGTTAGCGTTTGGGCTTCCACACAAATGACCGTGCTGGTGCCGCACCCTGTCAGCTGCCCCTCACTGCCCCACGAGGCCCACCGGCCACTGCTGCCCCAGACCTCGTGCCCCCTGTGCCCTCTGCAAATCCCGGCACCCCCGCCCTCCCCAGGGCCTTTGAACTGGCTCTTTCTCTGCCTGGAACACGTGTCCCCGGCGTCCCTGTGCACTGTCCCCACCCCCACCCCACCCCAAGGGTCCTCACCCGTGTCCCTGCTCGGGGACCTGGGTCCTCTCCCCTGCTCCCCGCTTGGCGCTCCTGCTTCTGCTCCCCTGCGAGACACCACCTCCCAGCCTCTCCCAACCGGGTGTTGGGGCCTCACGTGGGGAGCAGGTTGAGGTGGACAGTGCCACACGGGATCCTGAGGCCAGGTCCCCGGGGCCGAGGCTGGGAAATGCAGCTGGGCTAGGAGAAGGCTGTGACAGCGTGCCCACACGCTGACGCCTTTGTGCGGATGAAGCAGCCGGGATTGTGAAGGGGCTGGAAACTTGTCTTCATGGGGTCACTTCACACACACGGGAAGTCGTGCCACGGGCCCTCCGAACCCTCAGCCTCCGGCATCCTCGCCCTCAGGGGGTGCCTGTCCCGCCATCCCCGAGCCTGGCCCACGGGTGCACACGCGAGGCCCCGGCCCCCTGGGTGCAGGGCTGCTCCCGCCGTGCTGGGGAGGCATGGGCTGCAGCTGAAACTACAGCTTTGGCGTCCGTCCCACCTCCCTGCTGGCTCGAAGCTCCCTCGGCAGGGCGTGCGGTGTGCGGCCCGTGTGGCGGGGCCGGCCCGTGGGCGTGGCTGTGTGGGGACGCTACCCAGGCCTTGTCTCGTCTTTGCCCCCAGAGCTGCCTGGAATTCAGCCTCAGGATTCAGGAGTTCATTGAACTCATCCGGCAGAACAAGAGACTGGACGCCGTGAGGTACGTGGAGGTGGTCTCCCGGTTCTCCGCAGAGGGCAGACTCCCTCCCTGACTTCACGGGGCGGGCCTTCTGGGCTCGGGGGGGTGAAGCGTGGAGTGTCCAGCAGGCCTGCCCTGACTGGCTGGGCCCTGCCTGTGACTCGAGGCCTCTCTCCCCGTCCCCAAGCAGGACGCTGGGGCCGGGCACCCAGGCTCCTCCTGTCTGGTGCACACGACCGTTCTGACGGCACGAGGCCGACTTACCGTGTGGGCACGGGGCCGCGGGTTCTGCTGTGTCCACCTGTCCTGGGACGGTGCCGGCCCCGGGCTGGAGGACACTCAGGCGCGGCGATGTGCCGTTTAGGGGGTGGGCCGAGGGCGTGCGTGAGGGCAGAGGGGGGGGCCTCTGGGAAGGAGGCTGGCACGCAGGCACGGGGACGCGGGGTCCCCAGGTGCGGCCTGTGCGGGAAGGCACAGCCCTGGGGCTCGACCTGTGGGCTCTGTGTCTCCTGAGAGTCAGAACCCGGGGGGACGGACTGTCTCCGGGGCCTCCCAGGGCTGTGCCGGGGGCGGGGGGGACCGGTGGGCGTTCTGGCGCAATTAGTGTTGCTGGGCTTTGGGTTCGTGTAGGCCAGGGTCACTGGAAGAGCTGGGGCAGGTGCCCTTTTCAGCTGGGTCGCTGCCTCTGGCTGTTCCCTGAGTGGGATTCTATGCTCGGTGCCTCGAACCTCACCTCCGACCCTGCGTCCGTGAGGGGGGGGCCCTGCTGAGCTGAGCTCCCAGCAGACCCTGGCCCAGGGCACACGAGGAGGGGGCTTCTTCGGCACTGAGGCCCCGGCATACACTGTGAGCGCAGACTCTTAAAGGTAAAGCTGCAAACTTAGACGGCCCCAAATGCTGTTTTCCAGACACGCGAGAAAGCATTTCAGTCAGGCCGAGGGGAGCCAGCTGGACGAGGTCCGCCAGGTCATGGGCATGCTGGCCTTCCCACCAGACACGCACATCTCGCCCTACAAGGTAACCCGTGCCCGTGGGCCCTCGGGGCTTGGGAGGACTTCGTCTGTGGTCACTTCCGCGTTCAGAGTGTGGCCGGCACCCCAAACAGGCCCTTTCCCATCTTGTTCCTGTTTGGCCGGGGAGAAGTTTGGATCGGAACGACGCACGGGGGTCTCAGCCTAGAAGGCCCTTCGGCTCTGAGCGCGTCACCTGCTCCCCTCACCTTTCTCCCTCACTGCCAGTGTCCTTCCTGACCTCCGTCCTCTCTTCGGGGTCTCCGTGGGTCCGCGTGGGGTCCGGGCGGGGCGTGGTCATGCAGCGTCGCTAACCAGTCCCCTTGGCTTTGCTGGGTGCTGGGGCAGGGTGTCTGGCCTCTTGAAATCAGGCAGTGCCCCCCCACCCCCCAAAGCCTAGGAGCAGCCCTGGCGATCTTTGATCCGCCTTTGGGTTCCTCCTCCTCTTGTCTCGGAAAACGTCAACGTGTTCACAGCTGAGTCGCTCACGGTCCCGTCTCGGAAAATCTGGGGGTTCCAGCAACTTTCCCCCGTTCCTGTGGCTGCTCCCCGTCGGGGTCCCTTGGCCATCAGTCTGGCCACGCCCACACGCGTGTCCTTATAAAGGCCGCTTGGCTGGACCCTTAATGCTCTTTCTGAGCAGCCTTCTCGTGTTTCGCAACACGGACAGAAGCTTCCAGATCATAAAGTTCTGCTTTCTTTTGGTGGGCAGTTCCGCCCTGAAGTCATTTTTGTCTTCACGTGTGTTACTGTAAACGGGACTCTGCTTAGAGACCACCTCGGCCGGACTCTCAGTGTCCTCGCACATCTCCGTCCTCCGGGGTCTCCGGGACAGCAGCACAAAGCCGCCGCACCCTCTGCCGCCTCTGACAGGGCTGGCCTTTCCTCGGCCTCCCTGCCGCCGTCCCGCTCCTGAGCCCCTAGCCGCTCGCCCTCCATGAAGACTGGGGCTCTCCGCGTGGGACCAGTCCCATCGCCGCAGCATGGACTCTGTGTGGTCACGCGTCCACACTGTCCCAGCTGTGGCCCCGGTTCTGGGTGTTTCGTTGCACGGCTCCTCCCTCGGTTTTCCGTCGTCGTCCGCCTGGGCTCTGGGACAATCCCACAGGCTTGGCGGCTTAGTCCTCACAGTCTCGCGCCTGGGAGCCCTGGATCGTGGCACCAGCAGGGTCCGGTGAGGCTCCCTGCCTCCACCCCCTTCCTGAGCCTGTGGCTCCTGGAGGTCCACCTGCCGACACCGTCACGGCGAGGGACACGGCACTCGACCCTGGTGTTCCCTCTCGCTGTTGTCAGCCTGTCCCCAGGAGGGAGGGAAGTGAACTGCCTTCCCCGTGGGCTGAACCCGCCTTGTTCTCTGAGCCTGGACGTTGGGCTCTGAGGTCCCACGTGCCCCATGCGGTTTTGTGGGCCGCCGGCTCCTGTCCCGGGCACAGCAGAGCAGACCTCGCCCCCACTTACTGAAGTGCTCGGCCGCAGGCCTTCTCCGGGCTGCTGGAAGCTGCTGCTTTGTCCCGACTGGATGCACACAGTCCTCAGGTGTCAGGCACGTCCTGTGATACAGCCTCTGTTCACAGAGATCTTGGGCGTGATCACGGGTCTCTTCCCTGCTCTGGAGAAGGTTCGCGAGGAGTGCAGAAGGGGCCTGCCCTTAGTGCGTGAGAAGGCCTGCTCGGGATGGCATCCGTGGGGCCCGTGCCCACTCTCCTCCCTGGAGAGGCCTCACGGCGGCAGGAAGGAGCAGGGCCGGTGCTGCCATCGCAGCCTGAGGACCGGAGGGCTGACCGTCTGGGAGACATCCTGGCGGCGTGGAAGAGAAACCACGGCAGCCAGTGCCCAGCCAAGGCCGGCTGGGGGTCAGGGAGGCTGGGCGGCACAAGAGAGGAAGGCCGGGACGAGCACAGTCTCAGCGGAGGGGCGCGGGCCGTCAAGGGAAGTGCTGAGGCGGTGGCATGCCCTGGGGGCCGTGTTGAGGGGGCACATCCCTGACCCCTTGTGGCAGGAAGTCACAGGTCTAAGTGGGTCACATGAGAGGCAGGATGAAGTGCTCTGGTCTCGGAGAGGTGGCCACACCAGTGGCCCGAGGCCAAGGGTCTGTTGAGAGAGGGGTTTGCGGAGCCTCTGGACTGTGGGCTTGGTCCTCTGTGGGCTCTGCTGTGGTAAAAATAACATTAAAGACACGTGTTTTTAACATTGGAGTGAAGTGTGCTATTTGCCCCGGACTAGGGCTCCCCCTGGGGCTCCCCCCCCAGCGGTTGCCTGTGCCTCTGCCTTGACGCGGGACCCCTGACCCTTGTGCTTGACGTCCAGGGTTTCCCTCCTGTTGGCGTGTGCCCTCCCCTCCCTGCTCTTGTAGCCTCTGAACTTGGAAAGCTCTGGAGACGGGCTCATCAGGCCCGGTGTTCTGTTCTGCGGTTCTCCACCCCGAGCTGGGCTGCTGGGTCCCATGCCAGCAGGTCCCTTTCTGGAACGAGACTTTTCCTCTGGAACCTCAGTGCCTTTATCCGTGTCCGGCTGTCTTTAGACCCACTGAGTCCCCTTCTTGCCGCGAGGCCACAGGACCCGCGCCCTCTATCATCCGTCCGCACAGAACACACCGGCGGGCCTGTGGGCAGACGTGGGGTCCGGGCTTCGGGCGCGCCGTGCCGCCCTCCGGCTGGCGGCTGCGGGCTCGTGGGGGCCCACCTTCTGTTGCCCGGGACTGCAGTGGGCCCCGGGGTGCCCCCAGCACTGCTCTGCCCCGTCTCTTCCAGGACCTGCTGGACCCTGCCCGGTGGCGGATGCTGATCCAGCAGTTCCGGTACGACAACTACCGGCTGCACCAGCTGGGGAACAACTCCGTGTTCACCCTGACGCTGCAGGCTGGCCTCTCGGCCATAAAGACACCGTATCCTTCCGGCAGGCGAGGGGCCCCGCGCCAGCTCCGCCCTTCCGAGCCTGGGGTTGCCGTGCCCTCCCCCCCCCCCCCCCCCCCCGGGAAACGCCGGGGGCTGTGGCCCTCCCGACCCGAGACCCGTGCTCTCGGCTTGTGTTGTGGGGGCCCCGCTCGGTCTGTGGGAACGTCCTCTCGCCCCCAAACGCTGCCCGGCACGCCGCACGCCGACCGGACGGCCGCCAGTGTGCGCAGCCGTCTGGCGGCTGGGACCCTCACCATGCGGAACCGTTGCCCGGTGTGGTTCCTGAGCATCCCCTCCCAACTTCTGCGGGTCTGAGCCCAGGCTGCGGCCGAGCGCCCCAAGGCCGGAGGGAGGGCCCCTCCCGAGTGCAGCACGTGGGCCTCCTGGGACCCCGGGCCGTTTGCTTTTGCGTGTGAGGGGACCTGCCCTGAGGGCCGTGAGTCTCGGTGGGGCCATTTCCCCGCCAGATGCAGTGTTTCCTCTGCCGTGAAAGAGAGCTCTGGGCTTGTCTCCTGCCCCGCGCCCCTTCCTTAACCTGAGCACAGGCAGTGCTACAAGGAGGACGGCAGCTCCAAGAGCCCCGACTGCCCCGTGTGCAGCCGCTCCCTGAACAAGCTGGCGCAGCCGCTGCCCATGGCGCACTGCGCCAACTCCCGCCTGGTCTGCAAGATCTCCGGCGACGTGATGAACGAGAACAACCCGCCCATGATGCTGCCCAACGGCTACGTCTACGGCTACAACGTGAGGGGCGGGGCCGAGGGGCGGTGCTGGGGTGGGGCGTGGAGGGGAGGGCCGGAGAGGAAGGGGGGGGGGGGGGGCGGCGGCGGCGGCGGGTCCGGGGAGGGGGTGGGGAGGGCCCTGGAAGCTGGGGAGGCAGGAGGTCCAGGGGAGGGCCTGGGAGGGGGTGGGAAGGGGAAGGGCCCTGGAGGAGGGGAAGCCTGGGAAGGGGAGTGGGTAAGGGGCAGGGAGGGGGTGGGGGGCGGGAAGGGGGGAGGGCCGGAGAGGAAGGGGGCCCGGGAAGTGGAGGAGCGGGGCCTGGAGGGGCCGCGGGAGGGTCGAGGTGGCGCTGGAAGTGGGAGGCGTGGGGCCTGGAAGGGGCTAGGGGCGGCGGCGCGCCTGGCCTTCCGCCTGCTCTGCGCCAGGTGCTCTGCGCCAGGTGCTCTGCGCCAGGTGCTCTGCGCCAGGTGCTCTGCGCCAGGTGCTCTGCGCCAGGTGCTCTGCGCCAGGTGCTCTGCGCCAGGTGCTCTGCGCCAGGTGCGGACGTCTCGGCCCCCCGCTGCCCCCCGGGAAAGCTGCGGGGTCAGGGGTTCGCGGGCAGGGCTCAAGGGGAGCGGAGCTCTCCCGCAGCGGGCGGTGGTGGGCGCGCCCGTCTACATGCTCGCGTGCGGCCCGTTGTCTTTCAGTCTCTGCTGTCTATCCGTCAAGATGACAAAGTCGTGTGCCCGAGGACCAAAGAAGTGTTCCACTTCTCACAAGCCGAGAAAGTGTACATCATGTAGGCCGGGCCGCCCCGCGCCCCGGGCCCCTGGGCCCCCGCGCCCCTGCGCCCCTGCCCGCCTGCGTTTCTGTTTCTTGCGACCAAAGATCAGTGAGCGACGATGGGCCCCCTAAGAGGAGAGGAGTCGGATCAGCACGCGTGTGCTTGGGGACAGCCTCTCCGCTGGTAGGACTCCGGAGCGCGCGCGAGCTCCTGGCCGCCTTCCCCTTACAAAGAGAGAGACCTTCTCGGCCGCTTCGGAAACAGGAGTCGGTTGTTTTCCCGCGCCCCGGACCCTGTCTCCGCCCGCCGAGCCCCGGGGCCTGAGCCTGGGCCCGGAGAGGTGCCCGGAGGCACCAGGACCGCACTGCGGCCCCAGGACCGCGCGCCGGGGCGGGGTTAGGGTGTGCTAGGTTCAATGTCACGTCATTCGTGCCGCCTTATTTCCTGCTTGAGAATGTATTCACGTGGAGACCCACTGGACCGAGTTCTGCAGAGGCCTTGCCGATGGCTCCGTAACTGTAGACGTAACGCTGTTCGTTACAGAAGCTAGTAGTTCAGTTGAAGTAACCACCGGTGACTTTCCAAATCCAACGAACCATTGTAGTTTACACGAAACCACACCGTAGAGGTTTGTACTTAGCGCTTATTTTTGCATGTTGATGTCGATTAGCTAATAAACTGTAAATGTAAAACATGTTAATAAAAGGGTTTTCTATTTCTTACGTCTGTGTGAGGTGGAAGCCGCTGTGCACCCCGGTACCCTCACTCCTGTCTGCTCACCCCGGGCCGCCCCGCCCCCCCCCCCCCCCCCAGCCCCCCAGTCTGCGGCCGCAGCGCCGGTGGGGCCGGGGTCCCGGGAGCAGCCCCCGCAGCTCTGGCCCGCTTGTGCCCACATCCCAGAGTCCCGCTCCAGCACGCAGGTGGTCGGCCTGCTCTGCTCGGGCAGGCAAGGGTGGCAGGGCCATCCGAGTGGGGTCTCCTGAGTCGCCGGCACACGTTGGCGGCATGCTGCCGGTGAGCGCCAGGCACACACACGTGGCCGTGGGCGGCCTCTTCCAGAGTCCCCGCTCGGAGCTCAGGGTCGAAGTAGTGGGGTGGAGGCTCCTCCCTGCCGCGCCCTCCAGTCCTCCAGCCGCGCTCTGACCACCACCCGTGCCGCCTCCCCTTTTCCTTCTTCCCGAAGGCGTGTGCACGCACGCGTGTGGCCACGCACCCCGGGAGCCCCTTCCGGTCCACTCCAGCGACCGCGTCCACGGCGAGAGCGGCTCCGCCGTCGGGCAGCCACAGGGTGGGTGGCGCAGGCTGGCTGGGCCCCGCTATGCTGGGACGTACAGGCTGTGACGGGTGACGCCGCACAAACGCGCTCAGGTGCTCCGTGGAGGTGCCGGCCCGCTCGTTAACGCAGGAGGCACCGGTGCCAGCCCGCACCCACCCGCCTCGAGGCCACCCCACCTGCTCCGCGTCCTCCCTGGGGTTCCTAGGCTTGCGGCCTTGTGCTCACGGGAGTTTTAACTGAGGTACGAATCGCATCCGTTGAAACACGGCGATCTTCAGGAAGCGGTGTGAGCAGGTTTGATAACCGTGTGTGCAGGTGTAACCCCCGGGCCCAGGCGGCCAACATTCACCCCCAGACCCCAGGAAGCCGCACCTCCGCCTTCTTCCAGGCTATCCACACCGTCTGTCTGCGTGCAACGAACACTTGGGCTTTGACCACCAAGGATTAGTTTTGCCTTCGGGTTATATGGAGACAGACGATGTGCTCCTTTGTGCCGTGCTCGTTTCAGCGGGTGCCTGAGGTGCGTCCACATGCCTGCATGTATCGGCGCTCCTCCCGGGCGGTGGGGTTGCTCCCGGGCATCTGCGGTCGGTCATCCTGGCATCGGCGCCCCTCCTGGTGTCCGCGGTGCTCCCGGCGTCAGCGATGTTCCTGGGCATCTGAGCTCCTCCTGGCGTCGGCGATCCTCCGGCGTCCGCGCTCCTCCAGCCGTCGGCAGTGCTCCAGGCATCCGTGGTCCTCCCCGCATTGGCAGTCCTCTAGCATTGGTGCTCCTCCCGGTGTCCGTGGTGCTCCCACATTGGTGCTCCTCCCGGGCGTTGGCGGTCCTTTGAGCATCGCTGAGGAGTTAACCAGTCCACAGACCCCATAGGCTGTCCATTCTCTTGATAGACCTTTGCGTTTGCATCATTCTTACTCTGAATAAAGCTGCTATGAACATTGCTGGACGATTCTTCGTGGACATTATTTTCATTTCTCGTGGGTAAACATCTGGACGTACGGTACCTGCGCCACGGTGTTGTATACTTAACTTGACAACTGCCAAGATTTTTCCCAAAGTGGTGATAACAGCGTTCGTGCCCGTTGGCAGTGCGTGAGGGTTCCGGTTTGTCCACATCTTTGCTGGCATCTGCTGGGGTCATTCTTCCCGTGAGCCGCTTGGATGGGTGTGTGCTCGCACCTCCCTCTGGGTTTCATTTGCATTTCCCTGATGCCTAAGGATGCTGAGCCCCTTCTCAGGTGCCGAGTGGTCGGTCACGTGCCTGTTCTTCTCCCCGTTTTGTATTGGGTGGCCTCTCTTGATTTGCAGGAATGCAGTACATATTGCGACACAGACCCTCTGACACACCTGAGTGCACTTGGTTGCCTGTCATCTGACGAGCAGGGTTGTTTTTTTTTTTTTTTTTTTAATTTTTTTTTTTTTTTTTTTAATGTTTATTCTTGAGAGAGAGAGAGAGAGCATGAGCAGGGAAGGGGCAGAGAGAGAAAGGGAGACACAGAATCTGAGGCAGGCTCCAGGCTCAGAGCTGTCAGCACAGAGCCTGATGCGGGGCTTGAACTCACAAACTGTGAAATCGTGAAGTCAGACGCTCAACCGACTGAGCCACCCAGGCGCCCCTGACCAGCAGGTAACATTCAATTAATTTTTTCTTTTATGGTTTGTGACTTTTTGTGTTCTTTGAAACATTTGCCCACCCCAAGGTCCCAATGATCTTCTCTTCTGTCTTCTGGAAGATTCAGTTTTACCTTTTGTTTGGCTCTGTAACCCGTCACAATGAGCTTCTGTCTGTGGTGTGAGGAAGAGGCTGACGGCCATCCCCCCCATGTGTTCATCCTGTTATTCAGACGTCATTTGTTGAAGGCTCTTTTCTGTCCATCAGATGATAAATCCCCTGGCTGTGTCTCTCTGGGTCTGTTTCTTGGGGTGGCCCTCAATCTATCCCCCCGGCATCCTGTCATTTCACTGTGGCTTGAAGTACAGTACAAACAAGTCCCTTTTGTTCTACATATTTTCTACTTTTTCAAAATAAAATTGTTTTGACTGTTCGCTTTAGTTTTAGAGTCAGCTTGTAAAAGTCTACCCCCAAAAAAGTCTGCTGAGATTTTAACTAGAATTGCATTGAATCTATTGATCAACCGGGGGATTTTCAAGCTGCCACAACACCACCACAGACTGGGTGCTTCAACAACAGAAAATCATTTCCTCACAGTTCCAGAAGCCAGAAGTCAGATCTGGTTGCCAGCCTCTTCCTGGCTTGTGGACGGCAAGAAGCCGCCTCTCGTGGGCTCCGTGGCCTTCCCTCTGTGTGTACATGGACAGAGACCCCTGCCTACTAGGGGGACACCAATCCTGCCGGACCAAGGTCCGGCTCATGATGTCACATGACCTTAGTCACCTCCAAGTACAGTCACCATGGGGGTCAGGGCTTCAACACGAGTTTGGGTGAGGGGGACAGTTCAGTCCACAATGGAGACTTTAAAATCTCGACAATACTGAGGCCACCGGCCTGTGAACACGGGGTGTCTGTGTCCAGACCTCACCACGTTACAGTTCTCAGTTCTCTTGCTTATCCTAAGTGTTTCATGACTTTACTGCTGTTGTCACTGTCATCTTTAGATTTAACTTCCCACGTGTTCCAGTGTGGTTAACATATATGTAGCACTGATTTTGTTTATTGATCTCGTATCCTGTGACCTTTCTAAGCTCATTTGTTCTAGGCGCTCTTTGGTAGGTTATAAAGCATTTTCTATGTGCGCGATTGTATCACCGGCAAATAGGGGCCATTTTGCCTTTTCCTTTCTCATCTCTATGGTTTTTATATCTATTTCTCCCCTTCCTGTGTGGGTAAAGCCTCCAGCACAGTGTGAACCAGGAAGGGAAGAAGGAAGTCCTGGACTTGTTTCAGATCTCAGGGGGAGGTGTGGTCTCCTGCCAGGAAGGACGCGAAAGACGATGTCTGCTGTACGTTTTCATGGGTGCAATTATCAGGTTAAGGAAGTTCACTCCTTGTTCCCTGAGTTATCATCATGAGGGCATTTTGAATTTTATCAAATGTTATTTTCTTCATCTAATGAAATTACTACAGGATTCTTCTTCTTTGCTTTGATAATAAAGGAGACAGGGAGGACTACTCGATGGACCTTGAGTGGTGGACCAAGCCTCCCCTTCCTGAGACAAGCATCACTGGGTCATGGTGTAGGTTTCGTATATTGCTGGATCTGACTTGCTGGTACTTTGCTGAACAAAGTGTCCATGACGTGCACTCTATTATTCTTTTAATGTCTGTAAGATATGTAGTGATGCTTCCTCTCATTCCCGATACCGGTCATTTGTTTCTTCTTTTTTCTTGATGTCTACCCAGAGGCTTATCAATTTTGCAGATCATTTCAAAGAAACACCTGTTTGATTTTTCCCCCCTATTGTTTCCCTGTTTTCCATTTAATTGATTTCTCTTCTTTACTGTTTTCTTCTTCCTGCTTATTTTGAGTTTAATGGCTTCTTTTAAATTTTTTTTAACATTTATTTGTTTTTGAGTGACAGAGACAGAGTGTGAGTGGGGGAGAGACAGAGAGAGAGGGAGACACAGCATCTGAAGCAGGCTCCAGGCTCCGAGCTGTCAGCACAGAACCCAATGTGGGGCTCGAACTCATGAGCCATGAGATCATGACCTGAGCCAAACCCAGCTAGCTGCTCAACCAACTGAGCCACCCAGGTGCCCCTCTTTTTCTGGCTTAAGGGGAAGATTAGATAACTGCTTTGGGCCTTTCATTTCTACTATAAACCTCCCGTACATTCTTGTTGTTTTCATTTTCATGCATTTCAAAATATTTTATAATTTCATTGTGATCTTTTTCTCCTTTGACCCATGGATTACACAAGTCTGTTAGCTAATTTTCAAATACTTGGAGACTTTCCAAATCTTTTTGTTATTAAGTTCTAATGTAATTCTGTTAGAAAATCTACTGTGTCTGGTTCCGACCCTCTTAAATTTGTAGCGATTTGTTTTATGTCTGCCCTGATAAGTGTTCTGTGTGCACTTCTAGACAATATCGTCTGCCATCGGGTGGAGCGTCCTGCCAAGTGCAAACCAGGTCAAGTCCACGATGGGCGGTTAGTCTCTCCTACCCTTCCTGATCTCCTCCCTGCTGGTTCTTAAAGCTTACAGATGAATTTGTCTATGTCCCCTTTACGTCTGCAAGCCTTTGCTTCATTTGTTTGTAATTTGTTATTAGGAGCGAGCACCCTAGCTGCCAATATCTCTTATAAGGTCCACTTTGTCTGATGAGGGTCCAGCCAGTCTGGCCCTCGTCTACTTAGTGTTAGTATGTTACATCTTTCTCGATTCTTTTGCTTCCAATCCAAGTCAAATTTTTTTTTTTTTTTCAACGTTTATTTATTTTTGGGACAGAGAGAGACAGAGCATGAACGGGGGAGGGGCAGAGAGAGAGGGAGACACAGAATCGGAAACAGGCTCCAGGCTCTGAGCCATCAGCCCAGAGCCCGACGCGGGGCTCGAACTCACGGACCGCGAGATCGTGACCTGGCTGAAGTCGGACGCTTAACCGACTGCGCCACCCAGGCGCCCCAATCCAAGTCAAATTTGAAGTGAGTTTCTTGTAGACATTATACACTCGAGTCTTTTTTTTTTTTTTTCAACGTTTTTTTTTTTTTTTGGGGGGGCAGACAGAGACAGAGCATGAACGGGGGAGGGGCAGAGAGAGAGAGGGAGACACAGAATCGGAAACAGGCTCCAGGCTCTGAGCCGTCAGCCCAGAGCCCGACGCGGGGCTCGAACTCACGGACCGTGAGATCGTGACCTGGCTGAAGTCGGACGCTTAACCGACTGCGCCACCCAGGCGCCCCTCGAGTCTTTTTAATTCAGTTGGACAACCACTGCCTTTCAATTGAGGTGTCTAGACCGTTGACGTTTAATGTAATTATTATTATTGCTGGATTTAAATCTGTGGCCTATTTGTCCAGTCTGTTTTCTGTTCCCTTTTTTTATTTAAACATTATTCCTTTTTTAAAAAAAAAAATATTATTTTAACGTTTATTTTTGAGAGAGTAAGACAGAGCTTGAGTGGGGGAGGGGCAGAGACAGAGGGAGACACAGAATCCAAAGCAGTCTCCAGGCTCCGAGCTGTCGGCACAGAGCCCGACGCAGGACTCGAACTCACGGACCACAAGATCACGGCCTGAGCCGAAGTCGGACGCTCAACTGACTCAGCCACCCAGGTGCCCCCACATTGTTCCTTTTAATCTTTGACTTTTTAGCTACACCTCTGTAGTTCAGTGTACACCTTGAACTTCCCACAAGGGCCTTCAAATACTGTATAACTTCACATAAACACAAGGATCTGAGAAACTGACTGCCTTTCTCCCTCCTCTGTCCTTTGCCCCAACTATGGCATATTTTCCCTCTACGGACATTCTGCACCCTGTGATACACTGTTACGCTTTCAATGAGCAGCCAATGATTTAGAAAAGAAATTTAGAACAAGACAGATCTTCTATTTACCCATATTTGCCGATCCCAGTGCTCCCCCCAGCTTTTGTACATGTAGGTTGGCATCCGCATTTGCCTTTCATCTGAAGAGCTTACTGTACCGACGCTCCCTCGGTCGACCTGCGGACGAGGAATTCACTCAGCCTTTCTTTGTCTGAAAGTGCTCTGTTTCAGCTTAGTTCAACTCTGGAGGGGTATTTCGTGGCATACACGATTCTGGGTTGACAGTTTTCCTTTTAACTCTAGGTGTCATGCCGTTCTCTCCATGCCTGTGGCGTCCTGGCCGAGAACTCCGCTGCTTGCTCTTTGTAACTTCGCGTGAGGCCCCTTCTCTCCCACTCCTGTTCGTCACTGCCTTCCCACACTTTGATCGTGACGGCCTTGGATGGGCTCGTGTTCCTGCTGCTGGGGTTCATCTCTGAAAGTCCCAGTTGGTTCTACCATATCTTCCAGGCCTCGACATATTCACCTGAGCTAATTCTATGTATTCGGCATTCAATACTGGCGCCTGTTGTGTGCCCGATATCGTGAAACAAGACAAAGATGCCTGTTCTCGTGGAGCATGTTTTCAGAGCAGAGCAAAGAAGGTACTAAGATTACAAACCTCGTGTGACCGGAAGTCTCAGTGCTTTGAGTGCTGCTAAGGCAGAGTTGCCTGAGGACGTGGCAGGAGGAGGCTTGTTATACAGCCGGTGAGGGCCCTGCCCGGCTGGGAGCGGCCTTCCAGGCAGAGGGGCTGGCCCCCCGGAAGCCGGCCCCCCGGAGCAAAGCGGCCAGCTGGGGGCAGCACGGAGTTCCACGCTGGCTGGGTGAGGTGAGTGGACTCGAGGGGTGTGAGGACAGAAGTGGGGGGGACAGGAGGCGGCTGCCGGGCCGCGGAAGCAGAAGGACTGACATCCTATCGGCTGAGACGAGGGCGGTGGGCAGGAGACGGGACCGGGCCGTGCAAACATCACAGGGCACTGGGGCGGACGCGGGTGTCGCAGGGAGAAGATGGGGCGCAGGGCAAAGCACAGACAGCTGTCTCCAGGAGTCCTGCTGCAAGAGAGGACCAAACCCGGAACGGCTGGGGGAGGGGCGGCATGCACACAAGGCTTTGGTTAGGACAGGAGAAACTGCTCTCCTGCCGCTGAGGACAGTCTAGTGGTGCAGGAACACCAAACCACAGCAGAGACGGAGGGAGGCTTGCTCGGAGCGGACCGCGGGCCGGGGTCGGGCGCCCCGCGAGGGCCGGCGTGCTTTCCGCTTTCCTTCTCTCTTCCGACAGCCGCTTTTTTGAGAGAGAATTCGTGTGCCATAAATGCCACCCTTTGAAAACATACAACTCAGTGTTTTGCAACGGTCACGTGCCCCCGTCTCCACGCATCTGCCCTTTCTGGACGTTTTACGTAGGTGGCATCACAATATTTGGCCCTTTTGTCTGGCTTCTCTCAGCGCCCTGCTTTTAAGGTTCATCCGCGTTGTGGTGTGAAGCACAGACCCCACCGTCTACTGACGGACATCTGAGCCGTTCCCGCCTTTGCCACTGAGAGCCCCACTGCTGTGGGCCTTCAGGTCCAGACGGTCCTGTTCCAGTGGGCCCTGTCTTCGGTGCTTTCCTCCCGTTCTGCAACCACCGGAGAGCCTAGAAACATCCAACCAGCTCGCTGTGCACCGGTGGAGACCCCCTCAAAGAGCCCAAAGCACGGGGGTGGGGGCCCAGTACCTGGGGTGAGGCAGGCCCTCCTGAAGAAAGGGCGAGACAGGAGCCAAAAGGGGTGGTGGCCCCTCAGCCCTGGGGTGGGGGACACACGGCGCGCAGGCTCTAAGCAGGGGCGAGTGAGGCCACCAGCCTGGCCCCTAGAGGACCCTGGGGTGCAGCAGGCCGCACAGGTGAGGAGGAAGCAGCTCACCAGGGCCGGGAACGTGTCAGGAGCAGACCCCCAGGGCCCTGGTCGGCCCGCTGGCCCCCGAGCCCACAGCCGCGGAGCCCGCGGAACCCCAGGTGCGCACAGGCCCGGCGGCTCCGGGCTCGGGCCGCACGAGGAGCGAGTCGCAAACCCAAGGTGTCCCCAGACTGAGTGAGGGGCCCCGGCGAGGCCAGCCGCAGCCTGCACTGCTCAGGGACAGGGGCGAGGGGTGTCCTGGGGAAGGACGGAGCCCGGCAGGGGCCCAGGCCAGCGCCTCCACTAGGGGTGCGGGCACCTGCGCGGCGTCCGACCACAGGGCGGGGGACTAAGGCCCGGCGCGCCGGCAGGTTCCCGGGGCCGGGTCGTGTCGCCCCTCCCGCGGCTGCACACGCTCCTCCGGGGACCGCCCCTTTCCACGCCGCCGACCCCCCACCTCAGCACCAGGAAAAGCCCCGGCCGGACCCCGGCCCCGGGGGACCCCCCCGCCCCTCGACCCCTCTGGGTAGCACGTGGGAAGCGGGGGCGGGGGGAGGGTAGTCTCCGGCGCCCCCAGTAGAAACGTGCACCGGCTCCCACCCGGGCCATCCCGTCGCGATGGCAAGGACTGGGGATCGCAAACCCCTAGGCTACCGCGGCATGGAGACCGAGCTCGGACCCCTCGGGCCCGCTCCGCGTCGCCCTGGCAGCCGGGCCCACGGCCCCTTTAAGGACCTGCTGCGCCCGCCCGCTTCCTTTTTCTCTCTCTCCCAAGCAGTCCGGACCTGCCGGGAGCGCGCCTGCGTCACCGCGCAGGCCTCGGCCCCTCCCTGGCGCTCGCGCCTCCAGGGTCAGGGAGAGCCATTGGCTGCCGAGCTCGGGGGCACGTGACAGGAGGCGGGTTGGGCCGTCGCCGGAAGGGGCGGGCTAAGGTGACTGGTCCGCTTGCGCTGTAGGTGCGGTCGTCGCGGCGCTGACCTTCGTCCCCGCGCTGCCTGTGCCAGGGCGAGCCAATGACTGTGGTGATCTGCGGAACGTGACAGGGGCGGGTTCTCCGCCGGAAAGGGAGGAGCGAGGCGAGCGGCCTGGTTTCGCGGTACGTGTCGCGGTCGTCGCAATGCCGGCAGGCAAGGGGCTGCGGCCCAGCCGGGGTTCGGAGGGCAGGCCCATTTCCCCCCCGCCACAAACCTCCACGCCCCGCCGGGCGTTTTCCCTCCTTCTCCCCGGGACATGCCCTTCCACCCCGGGACTCTCCGTCCCCCTGCTTTCTTCCTGGGACACCGTCCTCTCTTTCTCTTCTTCCTCCCTGGGACGCCCTTCCCTCTCCCTCCTCCCCTGGACTTCCTCCGGCCTCCCCGTCTGCGTCCTCCCCCGCCTCCCCGCCCCGCCCGCTTTCTCCCTGGGACACCGTCCTTTCCTCTTTCTCTCCTTCCTCTCTGGGACGCCCTTCCCAACCCGTCCTCATGATGCCATCTCCTCCTCCTCTCCCCTCCCTCCTCCTCCCGGGGACACCATTCCCTCCTCCCCGCACACCGTCCTCTTCTCTTCCTCCCTCCCAGGGTCGCCCTTTTCTCCTCCCCGCACACCAATCCCTCCTCTTCCCCTTCCTTCTCCACGGACACCCTTCCCTCCTCTTCCTCGTCCGGATGGGGATGCCATGCCTTCCTCCTCCCCGCACACCATTTCCTCCTCCTCTTCCCCTCCCCTGGAACACCTTCCCATGGTCCTCCTCCTCCCTGGGACTCCATTCCTTCCTCCTCCTCCTCCTCCTCCTCCTCCTCCTCCTCCTCCTCCTCCTCCTCCTTCTCCTCCTCCTTTTCCTTCCAGGACATTCCCTCTTCCTCCCTGAACACTGCTCTCTTCTGGGATGCCCCCTCTTCTGTCCTTGGCTGTGGTGCGCTGGGCTTAGAAACACTGGCAAAGTCCCCCCGGAGGGATCCATGATCAGTGGGAGGTGCTGGGAGGGCGCTCAGTTGAGCGGCTCCTTGCTCCTGCCAAGTGTGCATTGAGTGGAGTCAGTGTCCCTGACAAACGTTACTTTTCGAGAGCTCCTCCTGGCTCCCTGTACACCTGCTGGCCTCCCTCCTCCGAATAAAACAGCCTGGGGCAAGCCTGGCATCCGTGCTGCCCCCAGTCTCTGTCCACGCTTAGTGGCTGCCTTCCCCGGGCCTTCCTCCTCCCAGCCCGCATTCTCCCCTCACCCCCACCCTTTCCTCTTCTTTGTGCACACCTGCTAGGTGCTTAGCGTTGGAGTGCTAGGTAGGTGCGCCTCTGCTGGCTTGCTCCTAGCCATTAGGCTGGCCCCTGAGTGGGTCTTTCGTTACCGAAGTCTGTAGCGAGAGGCTGCCTCGTGGCTTGGGAGTGAATAGTTGGAAAGGGAAAAAACGCCTGTCACGTTTGGGAAAAGCTAATCTAAATTTTATTTGCACGGTTATGTTCTGTCGCTAACGTGTTGCTGAGCATCCGTTGCTGAGCTCTGATCTGTGTGACTGTAGAGCTCCAGAATTAGTATTTTGTTGTTGCGCTTTTCCTAATTTACCATCGAAGAGGTCTCGTTGGCCGTGTCCAGAATATCACCTTGAATTGTTATGTTTCAGCATCGAGGCCATGTACCAGAGGCAAGGGCGTGGGGAGCCCAGCCTTGCAGCCCCCCACCCGGAATGCCCAGGAACCGGTGGAGCCCAGTAAACGTTTAACGACCTAGAGAACCTTCAAGTGCTAGGGGGTCATTTCTCGCCTCTCCCATACGTATTTCTAGACATGGATCAAACACTTTCAAAGTTGGTAGAAGAGCTCACGACTTCAGGAGAACCCCAACTGAGTCCTGAGAAAATGAAGGAACTGAAGAAAATTTGCAAGTATGTCTTCAGGCTCAGGATGTCATGCCGATCGATTGCTGGCTCCTCCAGCCTGTGACACCTGGGGGATTGTGGGGCTTCTCCTGGGTCGGTCAGGCCTTCCGCCACCTGCATGTCTCAGCCCTTCCCTGCCCCCCACCATCACCTCTCCGGAGGCTGTGTCCCCAGGGCCCTGCAGCGTCCAGGTCTGGCAGGCGGTCACTTTGTGGGGCAGCGGCCCCAGGGTGGGGGAGTGCGGCACGAACGCTTTCTAAAGATTGTCGGTTGGGATCTGTTGAGAGCTTAAGTCAGAACTCGCCGATCGTCCTTATCTTGTATTTACAAAAAGGAAAGTTTAAGTGACTTTTAGTAGCGAAGTCTTTGCACGTCGACAAGATTTTCGGCTCAGGTCTCACTGTACGTCCCACAAAACTCCAAAACGGCAGTGGGTTTTTCTGCAGGGGAACTAACTGGGAAGAGCGACAGGAGGGCGGGCCCCAGGAGCCCCGTGACCTTTCCCTTTTGTTCCAGTCAGGTGGCTGCACCTGCAGGGGAGGCTGGGGGCTGTGGTGTCCCCTGGAGATGTCAGCTTGGACTTTGTGTAACGGGCCAGGTGGTGAATACGGTAGGCTCTGCGGGCCATAAAGTCGCCGCCGTGACCACTCAGCTGTGGGCGGTAGCGGCGAATGAGGTGAAGGTGCGGCCGCGGTCGTGTCCCAGTAAAACTTTATGGGCACTGACGCTGGATCTTGTGATTTTCACGTGTCATCAAGTATCATTCTTTTGATTTGTTTCAGCCGTTAAATAGCGTAAAAACCGTTCTTGGCTCGTGGGGCCCGCAGAAACAGGCAGAGGCCCGAGGCAGCGTCCGTCCGCCCTGCCGTGGACGGAGGCGGGGGGTCGGGAGAGGGTGTGTCCCCACGCAGGTCACTGAACGAAGCGTCCCCGGGGAGTGGGCGCCCGGCAGGCCAGCACGGCTGCTCTCCCCAGGTCTTCGGAGGAGCCGCTCCGCCGCGCCTACCACCTGCTCATGGCCCAGCTGAGCCGAGAGCACGCCGAGGTCCGCCTCTCCGCCTTCCAGGTCATAGATCAGCTCTTCGCCCGGTCTCATCGGTTCCGGGTGCTGGTCGTCTCCAACTTCCAGGAGTTTCTGGAGCTCACCCTGGGCACCGACCACGAGCAGCCCCTGCCGCCCCCCAGGGAGGCGGCCCAGAGGCTGAGGCAGGCGGCCGCCAGGGCTGTCCAAGGATGGCACGGGAAGTACGGCGCCGCCTACAAGAAGCTCGCCTTGGGCTACCACTTCCTGAGACACAGCAAACAGGTGGGGCGGGCCTGCCTGGCGTCTCGCTGCCGGCCGGCGTGGCGGAGGGGCTCCCGGGAGGGGACGGCAGCTCTAAGAGGGCGACGTGTGGACGGAGCGGAGCCTCCGGTCCTGACTTCCACAGGAAGCGGAAACGAGGGAAAGGAGTCAGCTTCTCGGACGCGGCCCTGTTCTGTGGCCCCGAGCTTGAGTCCCGCCTGGGTCTGCCGTGGGCTCTGGCGGTCCTGGCCGCGTGAAACCCGCCGGGCCGGGCCCTCCTCCCCGGCAGCCCCCGCCTCGGCCAGGGCCGCTGGCCAGTCCCCCTGCAGCCTGAACGTGCTGCTGCTCGTCCGGGGCCCCAGGGGCCATGCTGCTTTCCCACGTGGCGTGTGCTTCGCTGGAAGTGCTGCTGGCCCTGATCCCGTCGGGCCCCAGGGGCACAGAGGGCCGTGTGCCGGTGCCGACACGCCTTCTTCTGGGTGTCTGTCTGACTTACTGTGTTTTCCACCTGTCTCGTGTAGTCCGGTCTAACCTCTGATTCCTCAGGTGGATTTTGAGGATGTGAGCGCACGGACTCTGGCAGAAAGAAAGCGGGAGGAGGAGAAGCAGAAACGCTTGGACAGAATCTACAGGGAGAGGTGTGAGCGGGCCGTCAGGGACATGGAGGGTGAGTTCTCCCCACCCCGTGGGGCTGCAGGTGGGTAGACCGCTGGCCTGACCTTGGCAGCAGCCCCCAGCCCGTCCCCAGGAAGCTCCGGGTGGGCCCTCCTCTCCTGCGCCCCCTGGTGGTGTTGTCTGAGAACGATGCTCCCCATAAGGTCCCGTAGGTGGGGCAGGGGACAGCTCTTGCTGACACCCCTACTTCTGAAACCTGACCCTTTTCTGAGCAGCTGGCCCTTTCCACGAGGGGCAGCCAGGGTGAGAGGAACTCGAGAGGAAGGCCCCAGCTGGAGGCGCTTCTGGGCCCCAAGGCAGGTGCTGGCTGGAGTGTGGTCCGGCTGGAGGGCTGGGAAGGGTGTGCGTCCCCACGGCTCTCAGCTGGCCGCTCTCTTCCGGAAGTTCCGCCCACGGTGGCCTACCCCGCTTGGTACTCACGGGGCGCCCGTGAGCCTCCCAGAAGTCCAGGCGTGAGGGTGTTACTGAGGACGTCCCGGGGCGGGTGGTGGGGTGCTGCACAGTCGGGTGGTTTCTAAGAGACGACAAAGCCTCCGTGCGCCCAGGGCTGGCCTCTGTCCGGGGCAGGAAGGAGGGGCGGGCGGCCCTCCCTCTGACCCTGGGCTCTGCCTGAGGGGAGGTGCTGCTGCTTGTCATCACGACCCAACAGGCAGTTCCCGCATCTTTGCAGAAACGTCTGAGGAGATCCGGTGCTGCCTCACGGAGGTGGAGAGCTGCTTCAGGCTGCTGGTGCCGCTGGACTTGGCCGAGGGCCCGGGAGCCGCCTTGCCCACCGTGGCCTTCGGTGCGTCTGAGGGGGGCGCCCCTTGCCTGGCCGGTGCCGTGAGGCCTGGGGACGAGGAGCCCTGTTGCAGCAAGAGCCTGCTCGCCTGTGCCCGCCCTCCGTCTCCCCCTCCCTGGACCGCAGGGGACTCAGGGGAGGAGGACGAGGAGGACGAGGACCGGCACGAGGACAGCGACGGTGACGACGAAGGGTTTGTGCGGCGCCACGGACTGGGCTCCCACAAGTACACGCTAGATGTGGAGCTCTCCTCAGGTAACCACCGGCTCCCGGGGGCTGGCCGTGGGCCCTAGGGGTGCTGGCAAGAGCTCAGACTTCTCGGGACGTGGCAGGGCCGGTCCTCCAAGGTTGGGGTCCCGGGTGACTTGAGGCTCTGGGTCCCACGGCCCCACCCGGGGTGCTCCTTGAGAGGGGCTGATGCCACAAGTGGCCTGGAGCCCTGCGGGAGGCTGTGAGGCCTGGTCCCGGGCCCGTCGGGATCGGAGGGTGGCTGTCCGCCCTGGTCTGGAGGAAACGTGTTTGCAGAGCGGCTTCTCGCCACGTCGGCGATGACGCAGGTGTGCTGCACGGGACCCGCTGTGGCCTGGCCCCCTGTGCGGGGTGTTGGGTGGGTTGAGAGCCCCTCGGGGGTGTTTACAGAGGAAGGGCAGTCAGGGCACGATGCTGTGTGAACACCCCACACGCCCGGACATCTTGAGCCCCACCAGCCCCAAAGAGCTGCCCGCTGTCTGGCCGGGCCTGGGGGAGCACGAGGAGGGTACCCGGCCGCAGAAGGGCTAGGGGGCAGGACACGGAGGGAGGACCCTGGGGCCGAGCTGAGGCTGGGGCCTCCGTCCTGAGAGCTGTCAGGGGAGGGGCTTCAGGGCCGCCGCGGGCCGGGCGCATCGGCTGGGGCGCGTGTGTCTGTGAGGACACCGGGCCGGGCGTTGGGGTCGGGCTGAAATGATTTCCACCCAAATCTTAAAGTAGTGAACGTCTTTCTGTGGCATCAGGCGTGGGGTCCTGGGCGACACGTGGCTGGGGGCCGACGCACAGCAGTGCGGGTGGTCCATCCGTGGTGCTGGGTGACCTGCCCTGCTTCCTCCGGTGACCCCGTGTGCTTTGATCCAGATGGCCTGAGGGTGCACGAGGACGAGGACAACCACGCCGTCATCCAGTCTGCCCGGGACGCGCTCAAGCTTATCCGAAACAAGTTCCTGCCGGCCGTGCGCTCCTGGGTACAGGTGAGGCCCGTCTCCACCGCGCACACGTGCTCAGGTGCAGGCCAGGGTCAGGGTTGTGCAGCGGCTGACCCCCAGGGTGGAAGGGGAGGGCGCCCTGGCCTGCCCCAGTGATGTGCCTCCTTGTCGGCAGCTGTTCACCCGTGCGGGGACTCGTGGCGGGCACTTGGAAGCCGCCATCAACCTGAAGGCGGAACTGGAAACTGCCCTGAGGAGATCTGCGGAGCTGGACATCGAACCTGCGGAGGGGCGCAGGGGGGAGGTGAGTGCCGCCCGCGGGCTGGGGCAGAGGCGACAGCAAGGAGACCTCCTCCTTGGCCTGTGCTCGCTTTTCTGAGCGGGAATGACTGGGGGCTCAGAGATGTTCTGGTTCTTGCCTCATCGGGTGCTCGGTTCCCGAAACGGAAGCTTTGGTTTGGAAGGTCAGAGGGCGCAGCTGAGGCCCCCTGGCCGCTGGAGGCTGGGACGGGGTCTGGGGCAGGAGGGCGTGGCAGGTGAGCTGGGGGAACAGTCAGAAGGTTCTGGTCGGGAGGGAGGTCCCAGGGCCCTGGAAGAAGAGGAGGAGGAGGCCAAGGGCTGAGCTGAGACCTAGGCCAGCCCTGCTGTCCCCTGAACCTCCCCGAGCGCCCCAGCGGAGCCTCCCGTGAGCTGGTGTCAACCTTCCAGGCTTCGGGGTCTCATCCTGTTGCCTGCGTCGTAGCCAAGGACACACAGAGTTAGGATGCCTGCGGCAGACAGAAAATCAGGACTTTTGCTCCAGGCTTGTGCAGAGGGCGGTGTCCCTGGTAGTGCCCCACGGAGGAGCTCCCCGGCCGTCGCCGGGCGGGCTGAACGTGCGGCTGGTGCCTAATTTGGGGAGGGTGGTCGAGGCCGGGTGTGGCTGGTCGTGGCGCCTCACAGATACTGGGTGGTTTGGGCGGGGGAAGCTGGTGCTCTTGAGCGCCGTGTCCCCAGGCAGCAGGACAGGCCCGCACTTGGTGATGGTGCCCGAGTGAAGGCCGCCAGCCCCTGAGACAGCAGGCATCATGCAGCCACCCTGAGCCTTAAAGACCATGACTTCCGGGCCCCCCTCCGGTGGGTCTGGGCCAGGACCTGGGACTTAACATCCGAGAGGGATTTGAGAGCCGTGTCCTCTGCGGGTGTCCTCAGAGACTGGGCGCAGGCCAGCAGGGAGAGGCAGCCGTAGCCAGACCACGGTGGGTCCGGCACAGCACCGCTATCTCAGAACCGAGAAGGCAGGCCCCAGAGTGTCCTTCTCCGCCGGGTGCCGGGACCCTGAACCTGGGCTCCAGCCTGGGAGCCGGACACCAGCCTCACCTGCAACCCCAGGACCCCGGAGGGAGGAGGGCGGGGCTGTGCTCCAGGGAGACACAACTGTTGCTAGAGGAAGCTCTAGGGTGGGAAGAATGGCGTTGCCGGGCTGGGAACAGCAAGTCCAGAGCCACCGAGACCTAGGACAGACAGTGGCCGACACCCCCGGTCTCGGCACCTAGTGACCTTGTCCCCTCCAGGGCCACTAGACACCCTCCAGGCCGCCGCCCTTCGTGTGGGAGGGGCCCGGGAGAGGGGTGACTGCGCAGCGGCCCCCAGGGACCGGCAGAGGGCGATCTTGCCTTTCTCCCGCAAGGCCTCAAGAGAGGGTGAGGAAAGTTCCTGACCTGGCGCTGAGATCCCAGCCCGGCTTCTGTGGGTGCAGCATTCCACGGAGGACCCTGCTCGGGTGTGTGCCCTGAGTAAGAAGTTAGTTTTGTGAAAAAAGATACTCTTCTTGCAACGAAAGAGGGTGGTTTTCTGGTGTCGGGAAAGAGGTGATGTGGTCAGCTTGTTCCCACATGTGCAGAGGGGTTTCTTTTGGAACGTGAGGTGACCCGGGGTCACGGTGCCAGAGCTCAGTCTGGCCTGAGAGCAGGGATGGGTGCGGGGGCCGTGGGGCTTCCCCGCGTGCCCCCTTCGCGGTGCTCTGGGGCCCGCCTCTCTCCTGCTAGAGGCCCAGCTGGGCTGGCTCCCGCTTTCCCTGTAGCAGGTGCCCTCGCCCGCCCTCGGGGGCAGTGGAGCCGGGCGGGGTGGGCAGAGCCACCCAGGTGCCTGAAGCTGGCAGGCACCACCCTCGCCTCGAGGCTCTAGGGCCCCCAGGGGAGGAGAAGCCCGCTGCTCTGTCCGCGGCTGCTGCAGCCCCGCGGCCTGGGGGCCCACGGGGCTCAAATCTGAGGGCGGGCTGCGGACAGTAGCCAGGATGGGTCCTTTCTCCAGCAGAGGCCACAAGCCGGTGGAGACTGAAGGGCTCAGGCTCCCCGTGTGGAAGGAGCCCTGCCCTGGGTGCCCTGTGGGTGCTGGGCTGGGGCTTTGCCCCCTCCCCCCCCACCCGCGATACAGTCAGAGCCTCGATGGTTCCCTCGCTCAGGCAGGACTCACACCCTCGCTGATGTAGCCCCCCATCCCGGGCACTGTCCCCAGGCATCCGAGGGAGTGTCTGGTGGGGTGGGTACGCTGCTTGTGGCCCAGCAGGTTGGGGGATGAGAGGCCCTCAGTCAGAGGCGCCGGCTTCTGTTCTGAAGGCTGGGGGGCCGGCGAGGTGGGGGACCTGCCGGAGGAGGGGCTGTGGGTGTGCTCCAGACAGGACACTGTTCCTCCGGCGGGAGGACAGCAGGGCGCCGAGGCTCAGGATGGCCCCGGAGGGTGGAGCTGAGTGTGGGAAGGTGACTTCGGAGGCAGGGGAGCTTCACCGCCTCTGTCAGCCAAAAGGACACTTTGAAGACGCTTCTCCACGAACTGATTTAAAAAAGGCACCGCTCCGAAATCCTTGGAGACGGTCGTTGGCGCCAGCTGGTGGGCCGTGGCGCCTGGAGACGAAGCGATCGGGCCTGGGGGAGGGGGGGGGGCTGAGTGGCAGCGCCCCGCTCAGGTGAGCGCCGCTTCCCGGAATAGCCGCGGGGCCGTATCTGCACATCTGCTCCCGCAGCGGCGCCTGCCTCCGGGGAATTAGGAGCCGGGCGCGCTCCGCCCGGTCCCAAGTAAAACGTCTGAGACTTTGAATCACTGGCCTGGGCCGTCCCCCACGTCCCCCACTCAGCCGGGGCTCGCCCTGGCGACCGCCTGCACAGTGGCCGAGCCGGGGACGCCGATTCGGTGACAGGGATCCGAGTGTCTCAGAACTAACGACCAATGTGTGGGAGGCCAGAACGGACGCTAGAGAGAGAGAGAGAGAGAGAGAGAGAGAGAGAGAGAGAGCGAGCGAGCCGGCCAGGAGCGTGTGACTGCGGAAGCCCGACCGGGAAGCCCGGCGGGGGTTCTGCGTGTCAGAAGCCATCCTCGGGTTGTTTTTTGTGTTGCTGTTGGTTCTACAGACTGTTTTCCTTTTGACGTAGTTCCACCTTTAATACGTGTAAGTGTTTGTTCTATAGAGCGTATCTCCGTCCTGCGGGAAGCAGGCCGGGGATAAATCCTGAACGGATCAATGTGGAGCGTCGTCGGGTAGATTTAGTCTCCGGCTCTGCTGTCGTAGGAGAGGTGTAATAATCCGTGGCTGCTACATTTGTTAAACTGATAAAAATCCTTTATAAACTTTTAAATTGCCTGCGGTTTAATTATGTGGCCAAGATCACCAATTATTCTGTTGTGTAATTAACAAAATATTAATTTCCCACCAACCGGTATGTCTGAAAAAATGAATTTCAAGCATCCGTTTATACAGACTATCCGCGGTATGGTTTTTAAGAATGCCTGGGTTATGTTTTCTCACCGCTCACCAGTGGCAGCCACATGGTCTGAGCGGCGGGCGCATCGTCACTCGTTCTAAAAGCAGATGGAGCCCCGTGGCTCTGTGCCAGCATCCCCAGCAGACCTGTCTGAGGGAGGAGGCCCCTCGGCCTGGGGCTCCTGCTGCTCTGGTGTCGGACAGGTTTTCTCTGCTGCTGGAGGCATGTGAGTGCTGGCTTCCTGTAGGTGAAAAGGACAGAGCAGGGAACCCAGGGAATGAAATGTTGAACGAGTCAGGCACCCCAGGGCGGCAGGGAAACTAAATCAGCCGGCGGTGGGGACCTTGTGCTCGGCAGGGCCAGTAAACAGCCTTCCTGGTGACGCGGTCCCCTCCATCACGCTGAAGGCCGAGCCACCGCAGCGAGGGGCTGGAGGCCGGGGGAGGGGTCTGGACGCCTCTTGCCTTTCTCATGAGGACTGGAGCTCCCGCTCAAGCGCCCCCTGCTCAGGGCCAGCCGTCTCCTGGGGGCCCTGGGGCCCAGCCCCGCGGTGCCTGGCCTCTCCTGTGTGTCTACACCGCACACCCCTTCCTCCGGAACACCTTCAGGTACCAGCCCTTGAGTCCCTGAGCATGCTCTGAGGCAGATGATGGTACCGCCCCATTTCACAGATGAGAAGACGGAGTCTGGGGGGAGTTGCGTGAGCCTCGGCCTTTGAGGGTGCCGGCCGCCTGCCGTTGTGCCTGCGAAGTTTGGGCTGAGGGAGGAGGGCGCGCCCTGAAGGTTTTCCTCTTCCTGTGTGGACACGGCTCCTTCGGGCGGTGGGAACTGCCCGGTCTAACAGCAAGCTGCGCCCTCCGCCAGATGCGCTGTCAGGTAGCCCAGGGGAGCGCATCTCGCGGCCTGCTGAGTCCAGCAGCGAGCCCCAGCGTGGCGGCCGAGGGGAGGATGCCCACGTGGACCATGGCACAGACCCGAGTTACCCATCCGAGTCTCCTGGTGACCCTGCAGGGCCTCACGCCCCAGCCTCACCCTGGCAGCGGGCCTGCCCGTGTCCTGTGGACCCACGGCGCGGTTTCTTGCACTGCCAGCAGGCCGGACGCAGGGCTGGATCAGACCAGCCGGGGGGGGGGGGGGGGGGGGGGGGGGGGTGGGGAGGGGGGCCGGGGCCGTCCTAGAACCCGGTGACGCACTTCACCAGCTCTGCTCTCGCTGAGCGGGGACCGTGCGCTCTGCGGCCCGAGTGGTGTCGCCGAGGGTCCCTGTGTCCTCACTCTTGCCCTGGCCAGTCCCACGCCCTGCTGTCCTCTGCCCTGTGAGCGTGCGTCCCCAGCAGCTGGAGATGTGCATGAGATATTGGCCTGGCTGGGCAATTTGCACGGCCTTCCAGGGAGGGCATTAGCATATAAATAGCAGATGCGATGACGGCCATCACAGCTGAGCACGTTTAATTTTTAGTTTATAAGATAGAATGGGGTTTTAAATGCATGGCCATCAAGCCGCCGAAAGACAAATGCAGGTTGGAGCTCACTTGTCTGACGAGGCCTTACATCATTTTTTTTTTTAAAAAGGGAAACAGACACACATAAAACTGAACAAAAGTGATTTCTTGGGTGAAAAGTAATTGAGATTGCGCACCAAGTTAATTAGATCGTACAAAATTTATTTAACGGTCCCAGCTGCATCTCGGGCGCGCGTTTGGCGGGCAGATCCGCTCCCAGAGCCAGGTCGCTCGTTCTGTTCCTCCTCAAATAATCAGTAACCCCGATACCCCCACTGCTGTAAGCTGATTGCGTTGTATATTTTAGCCGTTTTATTGCTTGTTTAATTACGATCCCAGAGGCTCATTTTTCTAAATCCTTTTAACCGTGGGTGCGAATCCATTTGTATAAGACCCGCGAAAGGCCCGAGGCCCTCCTCTGCGCCTCCCCGTGGCTGCGGACAGGCTGTGCCCGGGAGGTGTCTGTCCCCCATCCCTCGTCCCTCAGGTCTGGCCTCTCCCAAAAGGGTGACGCGGTGCGGGGGGGCGTCCCAGGGGCCACAGGGCTCTGTCCACCTGCCCAGGGGCTCTCCGTTAGGGAAGGTGGGGGGGACGCGGGGGCTGGTTTCTCGAGAGTGTTCGTGGGGTTTATTGCGACAGGGAAACTCAGCTTCTGGCAAACACAGAACAGCTTATGAGCCCACTCGGTTTTGAGGACCACCCACTTTCAACTGGATGCCTCCTTACAGGACGATCCCAGCGGGCGCCCCTCCTCTGCCTCCTGCCCCCAGTGCCTCCCCTTGCCTCATCCAGTGCTGGTTTCTTACCAGCCTGTGACCTTTGACTTTGAGGGGAAGTCCTGCCCCGGGACTGGCTCCCATGGGCTCCTTCCTGCCGGCCTCAGTTTCCCCAATCCATGCTGCTTCACCAACGTCTCATGGAGAGGGCTTTCTGGCCTGCCTGGTGGCGGTGCTCCTGCTCTCTGAACAGGCGTTTGTGTGAGGCGCCTGGGCAGGTCACACAGGTGCCACAGCAGCAGTGACTGTTCTGGACGTGGCGCCCCCTCCACCTCTGGACACCAGATGTCACTGCCCTTTGCTGATGTGCTCAGGGCCCGACATCCAGGGTCACTCTGAGCTCCGGGGGGTTCAGACAGCCGAGCGAACACCGCGAACCAAAAGAAAGTGGAAGCTTTCAAGCGTGGCTTCGATATTGGCGGCAAAGTCCGTGTCTGACTGCGTCGCTGTGGTTTGAGTGGGCCACCAGCGGACCGGAGGTGAGCACCCTGCGGTCGAGTCAGCCGTGTTCTTCCGGGGGACCTGGCTGCACAGACCCAGGGGGCGGCGTTCTGGAGGTGGTGTGTGTGCTGCCTGGTGCGGCCTGATCAGTGCTAATTTAAGAACAAAGAGCAGCTCAGGGCTCCGTGTTTTTTCACAGGAATAAACAATTTTAGTTGGGGAGAAAGAGGGCATAATTCCTAACAGTTAGCTAAGCAGCCGAATATTTTTTAAGAAATGAAAATTTAATAAAAGTCCCTGGTGAAATTCAAGGGTGTGAACAATAAGCATAATATTTTATGAAAATGACCCCGTATTTAAAACCCAGCACTATATGTTATGCATTGTAGCACCCAGTGCACATCTACCTTTTAGAAAATTAAAACACATAAATTCTGTTTAGTGTTTGATACGCGCTGCACTAGCCGAGAACCGTAATGCCCTAAAACCTTGGGCTGCTTTCCACCTTTCATAAATTCCTGGGTAGATTCTATACAAAAATAATTTTCAGGTCCGCGGCTCATTGTTATTCAAACGTGATTGATCGTCGTCATTTGCCCAGCTCGGGAGTTAAGTGCCCCTGTCATTTCCAAAGAGCATAATTGGGACGTTTCACAGGTCAGTGGTGGAGACAGGCTTCCCTTTTGATCAGTGTTAGACTGATAACAAAAATTACAGTTTCCAGTGATTAATGTCTCCCGTGCTTCCCAGATGCACAGCCGTGGGTTGTACCTAAACAAAGTGCATTTGCATCTGATTATGCCTCTCCGGGCGGGCGGTGGCTCCTGCATGGGCGTCCCGGGCCCGCAGGTACGACCGGGTCCCCGGGTCGCTGCCGGGGCCGCCACCAGGCCCAGCTGTGCAGGCGGGCGGGCGCTGCCGGCGTCTGTGACTTGGCCGGGCCTGGTGTGGGGCCAGCCCGCGGCCTCCTGTCCCCTGGGTCACTCAGGCTCTCCGTCCCCCTGCTCAGGCCTGCGCTGTGCCTCTGAGGTGTGCTATTGAGAGAGGTTTTGGCGGTGCAGGCGTGTGTCACAGGGCCATTCTTCCAAGGCTGCTGCTTTGTACCTTCAGAGGCCTGGCAGTCGGCATTCGCGCGACGGGGGCCTCCGTTCTGGAAGTCTCCTCCACTTGGTCTGAAATCGGCTGCGGCTGTGGTGTGGAGTAGGCCGGGCTCCTGCTGGGATCCTGCTGGGATCCTCTCCCTCGCGTCCTGCCCTAGGGCCACAGGGGTCACTGAGAAGGGGGGCGAGGAGGGGGCTGCACAGGACCAGCCTCAGAAGCCCGATTCCTGGGTGTGCGGCAGCCCCCGCCCCTGCTGTGCCACAGACTGGGTGCTGCAGAGGGTCCCGGTGCCCCAGGAGCGAAGCAGGCCCTCCGGGCGGGCTAAGGAGCAGGTGGCCCCGCCCAAAGGGAACGGGCTCTTCGGTGGCTCTGTCACGAGTGACTCTTTTTTTTTTTTTTTTTTTTTCTCAACGTTTATTTATTTTTTTTGGGACAGAGAGAGACAGAGCATGAACGAGGGAGGGGCAGAGAGAGAGGGAGACACAGAATCGGAAACAGGCTCCAGGCTCTGAGCCATCAGCCCAGAGCCCGACGCGGGGCTCGAACTCACGGACCGCGAGATCGTGACCTGGCTGAAGTCGGACGCTTAACCGACTGCACCACCCAGGCGCCCCGGTCACGAGTGACTCTTAAGGGCAGGTTATTCCAGCAGCACAGGCACACCACTGTGCCCGGGGGGCCTGGCTTCAGCTGGACGCCACCCTCAGCTCGGCCCGGAACCGGGGGCATCTTGCCTCTCGCTGGGGGAGACGTGTCTCACGGGGCCCTGGGAGCACGTCTGCTCCGTGAGACCCTGAAGCCGGGTTTCTTGCATGAGTTTCAAAGGGAACGAGGTAGTGGGGCAGGTTTACGTGTGGCTGGATGTGGACCCCAGGTGGCTGGCCAGTGGAGGAGCCACGGGGCTGGCCTGAGCTGAGGGGCAGGGCCTGGAGACCATCTTTGGTGTTTGGGGCTGCCTCGAGCCCGTCGCCGAAACCCAGCCCGGAGCGAGGTCTCCCCCGGCAGGATCGGTAGCCTCTGGGCCTCTGGGCTGTTCTCACACACAGGTGTGTTTCCACAGACGGGCCCAGCGGTCGGGGACGAGGACGAGGACGACGACTTCATAGAGGTCCCAGAGAAGGAGGGCTACGAGGCTTGCGTCCCCGAGCACCTGCAGCCCGAGTGTGGTGAGTGCAGCCGGCGGCGGGGTGGCGGGAACCGAGGGTGCTGGCCCTCGGGCGTGACCTCTCGTCTGGGGTCCGGGGCCCCCTGAGCAGGGGAGCCAGCCCTGGTGTGCGCCCTGCCTGGTGACGCTGCACATCTGTCACCGAAAATCATGCCATCTTCCCCCTCGTGCCCAGGGCCCCTCTCCCGGGCCGGCCCCGTGCTGGGCTCCTGCCGTCCCCGAGTAGGGCAGGCGCCACCGCCCCTTCTGGGGGCATGGTCAGGCCGGCTCCGCACGAGGGGCAGCCCTGCTGGGGACACACGAATCCGGGGGGGGGGGGGGGGGGGCGGCTCCCACGTCCAGGGGCTCGATTCCCGCTTGGGGCAGGGGCACCGGGCGACAGAGACTGCTGCCTCCTCCCTGGTCCCCGGCCCCCGCGTGGCGGAGCGCCCTTCCCTCCGTCCTGACTGTGGAGCCGCGGACGGTGGCGGCACGTCAGGCCCAGGACGCCTGTTTGCCGTGGGGCAGGGCAAGGTTGCTCCCGGGCAGTGTCACCCTATGGTTTCCTTGCCAGTGGCCCAGGGTGGTGGCCCTCGGGAGCAGGGGTGTGGGCGCACGGGGCCGACCCCTCGCGTCCAGAGGAGCCAAATAACCGGATCCGTGGTTTTGGGGGCAAAACAGGTGGATGTCTGCCCGAGGCTGTGAGGCAAAGCGCAGGTGTGTGAAGAATGTGGGTGGTTGGCAGCTGCTCAGGGGTGGTGCTGTGGCCCGTTAGGGGCCTCACGACCCGAGCAGCACAGCCAGACCCGACGCCTGCCGTCTGCCGGCCAGGTGACCTCTCCCCAGGCGCCGGCCTGCACGTGCGTCCCGCCCTCTGCTCTGGCCGTGCTGACCTTCCGTTCGTGGCTTTTTGGGGCCCCCCCCCGCCCGACCACTGGGCGGCCCTCCTGCCCTTTGGTCTTGTGTGTTCTTCTGCCGTCCCTGGGTTCTGCTGTCCTCCCACCGGAGTGGGGACTCCCCGTGGCCAAAGGCCTCCCCCGTGGCCAGGCCAGAGCCCAGCAGAGGCCCGGCCGCACTTGAGGCCGCTTGTGCCCAGGCTGGGACGGTGGGCGGTGGGGACGGGACCCCCGGGAAACGCCCCCCCCCCCCCCCAGTCCGGTCACTCCTCTGGGCCTCTGCAGCCCGTGCCCGAACGCCTCCTGGGGCGTGCCCGCCACCCTGTTCTTGCTTCCCTTGCCTGGGCAGGGTGCCCGGCAGTGGTTGGGCCGCGAGCCCCTTGGCCCTGCCTCTGGGGCCTGGGAGCCCACGCTGACCCTCGGCTCGTCCTCCGCTGAGCTCTTACTGCCACAGCCGCTTGTCCTGGGCCCCCTGCAGTCTCGCTTTGAGGGCCCTGAGCCCTTCCCGCAGGAGGGAGAGCTTCCCTCTGGCCTGTGGCTTGTGCTTGGTGGCCGGTCGTGAGGAGAGCAATGACCACAACCGTGGCCCGTGGATCTGCCTTACCACCGAGGGGCTGGCACGTGGTCTGGCCTTGCCAGCCTCCGGCGGGGGTGGGGGAGCTCCCGCCACTCCCACTGGCCGGGTGGTGAGCCTCCCTGGAATCCTGCTAATCAAGAGTGGCAGAGGGGGACTGGGCGTCACGGTGCCGCTCACAGGACACTCGATGGGATCCTGCCCTGCTGCTGTGTGACAAGAAAGCCCCGGGCCCACCGGCAAGAGCCGTTGAGTACCGAGCCCAGCTGAGTCCTGCTCCCGGGTTCCCCAGGTGACCACAGAGGGCGAGCGCACTCCAGGGGTTCTAACCGCTCGTCTCCCCGGCCAAGGCCCCGGCAAGACAGATCAGCTGTTCCCACTGAGGTATTTCTGGCCCAGAAAAACCCACAGGCCTACAGGGTGCCCCGTCCCTCCGCTGAGCCCCGGAGCGTTTGCCCTGCAGGAGCAGGTTAGCAGAATGCCGCCTCCTGTCACCTGCACCTGACACCCGCTTCCTCGTGAGGCCCGCGGGGCCCGTGTTGGGAGAGACCCCGCCGGTCTTGCCGCCACTGGCTCACCCCTTTTCTGTGGAAGGCTCACGACATGCTGTCTGTGACCCGGAAGGGAATGCTAATGGCCGACGCGGGTCACGGCCAGGTGCTGTCCGTCCGTCTGTGTTTGCTAAACTGAGTCCCTTCCCGGACAGGTGGGCTGTCGAGGGCCTGGCCGGCGATGGAGCAGGGGACGAGGCCAGCCCCGTACAGCCCAGCTGTGGGGGGGGGGGGGGGGGGGTGGTCACAGGGTCCCAGGGGCGGTGAGGGTCCCAGTGAGCTTGGGGTTGGGGGAGGCGGGGGCGCTCGTGACCCGGGATCGGCTGCCGAGACGGCTGTGCGCCCGGGCGACCCCACCCTCACCCGCACGGCAGCCCTTGCGGGTCTCCAGGGCCCTGGGGGTTTCCAAACACAAGTGTGCCAGGGCGCGGCAGTTCATAACGCTGCTTTATATTCCGTCGCTGTTTTTTCAATTAAACGCAGGTGAGCCCTGCAGTAGAGCCGTCTAAATCCACACGGCTGAGGACGCTGGCGCTCTTTCTTTCTCATTCCTTTCTCTGAATTTTCACCAAGGGGCTTTTATCTTCCCCTTAATCCTACCGTTTCTGTCAGGACGTAATCTCTTTCTCAAATTTACATTTTAATTACAAGGCCAGCTGAACCAGGTAGAATCAATAGTGTCAAGCTCGGCGGCCTAACTCCGCGCGAAGCCGCAGCCTCTCCATTTCCTGCTATCGATTCATCTCTCCCGCCCTGTCTGCCTTCGGGCTCCAGGCAAACGGGTGCCACTTGGTCAATTTAAACAAAAACGGGGATTTGGGCGTCTTTCTGACGCTTCCTCAAGGCGACCGTGGGAGTACCTCGGAGCCACGCTCCCGCTCCCGTACTCTGGGCCGGGCGGGCGCAGCTGGCGAGGCGGGGCGGCCGCGGCCTCGCTCTCCCGGCAGATGCGCGCTCCCGGGCCCGAGGAATGCCGTCTGCTTTTTGGGGTTTTCCTTTGAAAGTGTGTCAGCAAGATTGATTTTCTACAACGACGTGAAAGTGGTAGTGGTTTTTTTCGTGCCCTGAGTATTTACTCTGCCTTAACACGCTTACCCATCTTTTTAATGGTTTAAAACAACAAATCAATGAAAAATATATTTCATTCTTGTAACTCTTAGGAATTCTCGTATCGATCCTTGGGCTGTGATTGTATCCATCTAAATGCCACAGTGCCCACTTACCGGTCTTGCCCACCGCCACCCCCCTGCACCAGGCGTGCGCGTGTGTCACGGGCACGCTCGCCGGGCCACCGCGACGGGCCCTGTGGCGGTTAGCGATCCACCTCATCCACGTCCCGAGTGGGGGCACTGGGGGGCTTTGGGGAGCTGGAGCTAGGGTGTCGTGGTGATGATGGAGCCTGCTTGGGCGGCCTGACTCCTGGGGACCCAGCACGCCTGAACGGCTCTGTCCTTTGCTCTCAGCCACGGGAGCCTGAGAAAGGGCAGCGGGCGGGCTCGCTGGTCTTCTGGAGCGGGCGCGGGCAGATGTTTCCCGCGAAGGGCCTGCGGCCTCCGGGGGCCCCCGAGAAACCAGCCGTGCGACGGCCAAAGCCGTCTGCCGCCGCCCACCAAGCTGCAGAGGGCGGGCAGCCGCCTCTGGGCCGAGTCCGTCCGATCCTGCCGCAGAGAGCCCGAGGCCACCTGAGGCGGGCGCGGCCCCTCCTGGTGGTGCCGGTGGTGCAGCGAGGCCCTTCCTGGCGCCCTCCCCGGGGGCCCTGGCTCCCTAGCAGAGTGGCTGGGCGGAGTCGGCAGTCGTGAGTCCGTGGGGGAGGGGGCGGTGCGGAGTGGATTGTTCGGTGGGACTGTCTACACCACCGGTCTGCGCGCTCGGGAAGTGGGCACGCGTGTGCGCTGAATACGTCGTGTCTGTGTCCGTTTCTGACGTCTGGGGTCTCCACTGCCCGTTGCTGTGCACCCTCTGACCGCTCTGTGGCCCCGGGACGTGGTCTGGGGACGCTGCTCCTGTCCGGGGCCCGTGTACCCGGAAGGGCCCCTGGGATACAGCGTCCCGCCGGCCCGTCGCGTGGGCCCTTTTGGTCTGCCCCGCGAGGGTCCGCGAAGCCCCCAATGCCGCCTGTCAGCAGTCCGCGCTCCTTGGCGCCTGCAGAGTGAATCCTCCCTCACGTCCTCGTTCCCGCTTTCTGCTGACCAGTGGTTTTAGGTGGGTCTGGTGTAGACAGCAGGTCGCTCCGTGTTTTAAGGCCGATCGGTCTGCCTCTAGGCTGATGGTGATCCGTTTAGCGAGTTGTTAGTACTTTGCTGCCTGTGCCGGGCCTTGGTCCCCAGTTTCTGTTGTCTTCTTTCTTCGCCTTTTATGCGGTAGGATGACGTGTCTTCTGGTTTTGGAGGTATTCGTTAAATGTTAGTGAAATGGTAAGAATGTTAATTTTTCTGAGGGCCGTTTTGAAAGATTCATCCTCTGTCCCATGCACTGCCCTCGTCACCACGCTCGAACGTCTGTCCTGGGCTTTGGTCTGCTGGCCCGCTCCGTGGTCCCCTGACTTTTACAGAGCCAGTCACATCCCCCCCGCCCCCCCCCCCCCCCCCCCCCCCCCCGCCCTGCCAGCCGGCCCAGCCCAGAGCTCCCTCCCCTCCCTCCCCCCCCCCCCCCCCCCCCCGGCCAATTGGCTGCTGCTTCCAGAGTGTTTTCAAGGCAGACCTTCCTGTGTGCGCCCCCCACCCCCACCCCCACCCTGCCAAGGGGTCTTGGTGGGAGGCTGCCCCTCAGGCTGGCTGCAAAAGCTAATAGGAGAAAACGCTGGGAGTGTGATTGGCTTTTCCTTCAGTCTCCTGAGGCCTCGCCCCTGCCCGCTCACTGTCACGTCACAGGGAGCGTGGGTCTTCGCGTAGGTCTTTCCGAGCACCCGCCTCTTCTGCTCAGAAGCTTTGTGGGTCTCCTGCAGCCCCTGTAACTCTAGCACCTGGGTTTCCCCCACTCTCTCCTTCCTGACACCCGGCAGGCCCTTCCGATCTTCCCCACGTTTTCCAGCGAAATAGCGCTGCCTCCTTCTCGGGTCTCTCACCCTCCAGTTGTCTTTCCGTCCTCCTGGGTCCAGGAGCGAGGGTGCCGGTGTCTGTGCGTCTGCTCTCCCCACCTGGGAGAGCCCCCACCCCCACCCCCCGCCACCCCGGCTTCATGCCCGCGTGCCGCCTGGGGGTGCCCGCTGCTCATGTGTGCCCCTCCAAGTCCCGAGCTCCTCGGCCCCGGAGGACTGTGCAGCCTGCTCGACCTCTCGTCCTCTGCCTGGGACACACCACTCAGCTCGTTTCCTTCCTTTCCTGGCAGCTCACGGTCCTCACGGTGTGAGCCATGCTCGGCCCGCGGGCCCTCAGCCCCTCGGTGGGGAGAGTGCTCAGTCCAGGCCCCTGGCTCCCACAGCGAGTTGGGGGGGGTGCGATGTGCTTGGGGTGGAGCGCCCCTGGTGTCCGAATCCACACTCCGCCCCGCGCCTCCCGTGCGCCCTGGGGCGCCGGCCCGCACGGCGACTGGGCGACTGGGAAGGGTGGCCTCCGCACCCAGCGGAGAGAGTCAGCAGGGGTCAGGGCAGGGCCCGGTAGCGTTGAGGAATCTCTCACCCTGCCCTGGGGACTTGGGGGACTTGGGGATGGACGCCGGCCCGCAGAGGTCGGTGGCCTGGCAGCCTAGCCTCTCTTCTGCCCGCATCCCGTTGAGGTGTCGGGAGACCCCAGCGCGGTGGCCTCATCCTGCTGGTGGCAGACCAGGCTCTCTGTGGAACGTGGCCGAGGGTTTGGCAGTTGGAGGGTTTGGCACTAACACGTGCGCTCACTAGCGTGTTGTCACCGTGAGACGGGGGCGTGGTGGCCCCAGGGGTCTGTCCGGGGTCGTGGGAAGGGTGGTGGGGAACAACACCTCTCTGTTCCAGGGCTGGAGAGGGACCCGGCGGCACGGGGCTCGCGGGCCCGGAAGAGGATGAGGAGGGATGAGGAGGCGCAGGACCCCACCTGTGCTGCCGCCCAGCTGCACGCACTGCACGGACGCTTGCCCCCGCCCCCGAGCCCCAGGTGACCCCCGGGTGCCCCGCCTCGCGGGCCGTTGTCCTCGAGCTGCCGAGGCCCCTTTGGCCCCTGGGAGGCGGTCCCCGGCCTACGCCCGGGCCAGGGGTCATGAGGCGTACAGGGGCCCGCGGAGGGCCGTACCGTAGCCACCTTGAGGCCGTGGGGCGTTCAGCTCCCTGCGCAGCTCCCCGGGGACGGCTGGGGCCCGATGCTGGGCTTCCCGCGGGCCCAGGTGTCCGCCCGGGAGCCCGGGCCCGAGTGTGCTGACGTGGGGGCCCGTGTCTGTGCCCGGGGAGAGTGGAGGACACGAGGGAGAGGCGGGT